>NC_139818.1:2266206-2866206 GCF_963457635.1 Microchirus variegatus | reverse complement strand
TTATTAACTACCCTCGTAAGTCATTAAGGTCAAACATGTCCATCAGGATTAACTGGAACACGGAGTCACTTCTGACTTCCGATGTAAACGTTATGCACCGTGTTTTGTTTTATTCATTTCACATTAAGTCGGTCCTGCGCATAATATAGCTACATTTTTTTAACGTAATGTCCGACTTCTAAATCCGGATTGCGGTCAATTCTGAGGTGACGTAACCCCCAGCCCCGACTTCCGAAAATGGAATGCACTGTAATGCTAACCCCGACTGGGTGGGGGGGGGGGGGTTATGTACCACAGTGAGGGACACATGAGGACAGAGCTAATTTAGAATCAGACAGTGAAAGTGGGGACACACACACACAGTGAGACTTGTCTGTAGTGGCGGCGGCGGTGGCGGGACTCGTCGGGAAAACAACAACAACAACAACAAGACATCTGTGGATGTTGCCCATTCACAGGTTTGCATAGATAATCATCTGAGGACACTGCATTCATTTGGACAGCCTAAAAACAGCCTTTTTAAACTCAACCACGACTATTAGGACCAGGTTTTGGTCTTGGTTTTGGGTGTCAGTGTTTAGACCAGAGATGGTCCTGAAGAAGTGACAAATATAAGTACACACACACACACACTCATGTATATAAAAGACAGATGGTAATGTAGGGAGCCGCAGTGAGAGTGTAACAGGACTCTCAGCTGTGCACTGAGTTCATGGCCAAAGTTCCTAGAAAACCAGACTCAGCTTGGAGGCGGGAGGCGGGGGAGGGGAGGCGGGGGGGTTGGTCGGGGGTTGGTCGGTTTGGGAGGATTGAGCAACTCCACTGCCTCATATATTCTCCGCTTGACAAGAACCACGTATTCTGTCCTGGTTTACACAGGAACAGAGTAACAGATGTGGAACAAGAGTGTACTCACTCAAAGTAGGTCAACTTCCTCCTGAAAACTACATGATTCAGCCAAACATAACAGCGCACAAAATGTCTTCAACAACACGGCAGCCCTGGGATACCGCTCGTGTTTTTAAATAGTTCATATTATTAAAGGTGCGTTATGTTATAAATCTAAATCAACTGGCCATAAAATCCTCCTAATATGTCACAGAGACTCAGGAATAATGTTCATATAACAAACTGAACTCACCAACAACAACAACCAAAAGACAAAATATTTGCATTAAAAAAACCATTTTGCAGACTGCAAATCATGTTTATGTTTTGAAATCATGTTTTGGCGTCATGTGGCGCCACCTACCGCCGTCTACCAATCATTGCAGTCAGTAGAGTCTCAGCTGCCGAGCAACCACGGGTTGCCAGTTACGTCAGAAAACGAAACCTGAAAGACCTCGGTATTTTGAATTTGAATGCAGTAACTGTTTTTTTGGCCACATTCTTACATATGGCACCTTTAAGTGTTACCATCGAAGCGAGGATACACCCTGCACCTGAGGTTTGTTGAAACACAAACAAACGTAGTACAAATACACAGTGATGTGCTGTCATAATACAGCGCTTTTCCATTATGCAGTTCTAGCGCTGCTCAGCTCGGTTTGGTATGAGTCACGTTTGTTTTCCATTATTATAGTAGCTCCTCAAAGTGGGCGAGGACGTCATAGCACAGCTGCGCGAAACTGCCGTGACGTCGTTGACACAAACACAGAAGCTAGTGATTTGTAAAGCAGCTGTTTTCACTGTAACTGAATCATTAGAATCAAAAAGATTTGTTCACAGAATCGTTCTGTACTTCCTGCATGACTGGGATTCAGCTCACGATCACCGGCTTTCAGCAGTTCTGTAGCTAAACACACCAAAGTCTTTTGAACTGGTCTAGAGTTCGCCATCGTTCACTTCGGTTCTTGTGCCAGGAACCAGGTTCTATCACTGATGTAAAAGCAAAAAAAAAACTGAGTCAAGTTGAGCCGAATCAAGTCATGCTAGAACTGTATCGTAGAAAAGTGCCAATTGTTAGCTACTGTTAGCAATACCAGTCGATAGCAAAGCTCTTATTTTGCTCACACAAACAGGGTAGCAACATGTCTAGATAGCTAGATAGATATATGCTAGCTAGCTTAGACAGACAGATAGATGCTTGCTAGCTTAGATAGATGCTAGCTAGCTTAGATAGATGCTAGCTAGCTTAGATAGATAGATAGATAGATAGATAGATAGATAGATAGATAGATAGATAGATAGATAGATAGATAGATAGATAGATAGATAGATAGATAGATAGATAGATAGATAGATAGATAGATGTTTATTTTGGTGCCATCTTCTTCTACATCTTCAATAATTCATACAGTCCATCAGAACACTGACTCCCTCAGGACGCTCTCTGTAAAACATCAACTTTATTTCTGATTAGTTTTTGTTTTGGAAAAGTTTCTGCAACTTCTTCTCCCGCAGGAAACAAACAGCTGAAAAGAGTGAATGTCAGTTAGCTTCTAATTTGCATACAAAGTATGAATAATCAGAGTTGTATTTGCACATTAAAGTCTCACTTCTTTTTTTCCAGTCTGTGTCTGAATGTTTGTGTTGTTGTTTTTTAACTTGTGCTCCTGACTGACGACACTTTTCCCATCTGGGAAAATAAAAGTGAAGAGATTCTTATCACGGTGATAATGTACGAGTTCTCTTCACACAGAAGCAAACAGAGTCAAAATAACACTCCCCCCATATATATATATATATATATGTATACTGTATATACATATATATATATGCAAACAATATACACATGCACATACTTTAAATTAACATGTTTCTTAAAAATAGCACCACAAATATTGTTTTTTCCATGTTAATTGATCATAAATCATAACTGAAATGAATTTAGTCTCTGAAAAACTACACATATAGAACTTTCTTTGTCTTTTTTCTGTAATAACTAATTGAGATATTTAGTGTTTTTACTGAATTTTCCTAAAGTTTAAAACAATTATACAAACATAAATACTTTAATAAAGGTAGGGGGACGTATGCAGATGAGGGAACATGGAAAGTTTATAGCATTTATTATCTTATTATTTTATGTCGTTGGGTGTGTGCGTAGATACATGCATGTGTATTTATACGTGTACAATTTTGTATATTCTTTAAGTACTTACACAGAGGATTATTAATATTTATTCTCTTGTTATTTATTAACATGTGTGTTTATTATGTATCATCTTTATCTGAGCTGCTGCTGCTGCTGCAGGACTAATGAAGGACGTCCTTATCATATTTGCACATGTTTTCTGTGTAATATTCTGATGAGTTTATCCAACTATACGTGCACTGTGTGTGTGTGTGTGTGTGTGTGTGTGTGTGTGTCTGTGTGTGTGTGTGTGTGTGTGTGTGTGTGCGTGTGTGTGTGTGGGTGTGTGTGTCACTGCAGGAACTTTTCCTCAGTTCACCCTGTTCTAGAACTCCACCCACACTTTGCTGCTTTTGTTGGCAGAACTTCTAGATTTCCAGGAAAAACTTGAGCAGGAACTTTTTTCCTTTTTTTTCTGTCTGTCTGCAGCAGGAGGAGGAGGAGGAGGAGGAGGAGGAGGAGCAGCACCTCCTCTCTGTCTCATCAGCAGAGCTGTAAACACTTCTCTGGAAGAAAAGGAGGCTCCTCCTCCTCCCCCCACCTCCTCTTCATCACTTCCCCTCTCTCACAAAAGTGCAAGAGTTCACGCTGAGTGCGCGCGCCCGTCATCTGGGTCATGTTATTGTTGTTGACACGGTGATTGTTGCGCGCGTGCTCGCCGCTTGTAAAGTGAGAGACGGCACGCGCGTCATCTCGGGACAGAATGTTCCCTTTCACCACGTGCGCAAGTTATGAGCAGAGCACGCGCGCACAAACACAACACACACACCCACAGAAAGCGTTGGTGTGTGTGTGTGTGTGTGTGTTTTTTCACGCAGAGCTGAACCACACACACACACACACACACACTTCACACATCGAGGTTATGAAAGCAGGGGGCGGTGCTAGAACTTTGTTTGGACATAAGTGTGAAGACACCAGCAGCTTTGTTGTTTTAATGTCAGAGTCTGAGATCATGCACACTTTAATCAAGCTAAGACCATAGTCCGACTAAGACAATCGCAATCGGACACAACCTCCGTAGGTGGCGCTGCAACGCTCTATAAGCTATTGCGTATTGAATCTGTTTCCCGTGTTGACATTTACGTCACAGAAAACCAAACAGTGAGATTGATCGTGCTGTGGTTCTGTATGTTTCGCAGATGCCGTGCATGCTAATGCTAATCGTGATACAAATTAGGCGGCCGTATAATATCCAGCAACAATACTGCAGTTTATACGTCGGGGAGGAAGCTTTTTCAAATCCGGCTTAGCGTATACATGCAGCAGTAATCAGACTATGAATCGCATCATTCAGGTACGTTAGTCCGACTAACGCTAGCTCGATTTTAGTCGGACTAACGTGTTTACATGACATTAAGAACACCAAATTATTCTCTTAGTCCGACTAAGCGTATTATACAAGCAGGAGTAATCGGACTATGAATCGAATAATTCAGCTACATTAGTCCGACTAAGGCTAGCTCAATTTTAGTCGGACTAACGTGTTTACATTAAGAAAGCCAAATTATTCTCTTAGTCTGACTAAAATTTTACTTTTTTTTAGATTACTTGTCCACTGCATTAAATGCTGAGCACAGAGAATAATGAGGATCGTACCAGCAACCTTCCTTCCAGGTTACAAACCATGGGCTGCCTAAGAATTATGCACCACCCGGGAATCGAACCCAGATCGCAAGAATGGGAATCTTGCATGATACCACTACACCAGCGGTGCACAACTTGAGAATGCACTGAGTGGTATTTGTATTCAAATGATGTACTGATTTAACTAAAACATGTGTATGTTATGATTAAACCTGTTGTAATAAACATAAATATTTTTAGACTTGAAACATTAGAACAAACACAGTTTTAACAGTAATATTAATAAGGTTTAAAGTCATTACATCCACACTGAAACTGAACAAAATGTAAATAATCTTTGCCATTGTTTCAGGAAACGTTTCCGCCCTAAAACGCTGTAGTACATATGCCAGGCCTGTGAGTGGCGCTGTAACGCTGCACCAAAAACAGAGAAGAAGAATCAGAGATAAACTGAGACAGGAAAATCAAAGTTATCATAAAGCAAACAGACCAAACAACAGCGTTAACAACTTCAGAGACTTTGTTGTTATATTTTGCGATTTTTCTGACACTCTGCGACTTGAAAAATTTGAAAAACACAACTAGCGTCAAATCCAGCGACTTTCTGGCATAAGCTTTAACTACTTTACGAGAAGTAAACGAACCAGTTTTGCTGACTTAACTTTTCATTGTCTCCAAACACAAGCGTACGATGACGTCAACAATGACGAATGAATGTCAGACCGTGAAGTCGTCGTTTTCCTAAAGCAGCGTATTCATCGTCTACGCGAAAACGCAAGGGCGGCGTTTTGAGATTTTCCCACTAATCTCAGAAAAAAAGGGTCAGAAATCAAGAAGACTTTTTTGTCCTAAGATTAAAAGTCAGATATCGTCACTTTAATCTCTTTATTATCACTAAAACAAACGCAGGATTATTTTTGGTTAAACTTGAAGTGAAAACAGACGACAGACAGACAGGAAGTACCAATCTACAGTATTTAATTCTTTATTTTGACGATGCATGCCAGACATGATCCTATTCACATTGAAGAATACAGATTCGTATTTGCATCCAAATACTCACTACGTCTGATTTCACGCTATAATCTGACTCCGCCTCTTTCTCTCTCTCTCTGTACACTCTGAGTGGAAGAACTGCATGCATTAGGAAAGGGGGGGCGTTACATAAAAAAGAGGTGACCAGTAGGGGGCGTGAGGCCCTTTTCTCCACATCATCATCATCATCATCATCATCATCAACTGCTGGAAAATAAAAGGAGGGAAAACAAAAACAACAAAAGGTGTGTGTGTGTGTGTGTGTGTGTCTGATGATGAGTCACAGGAAAATTCTGCTGACTCATGTTTCCACGACACTGTGAAACACAGTGAGTGATTTATCTTAGAAAATACTGTACACTGTGATTGTGTTGTCATTGTGTTGTCATGCCTCCCTGTGATCACTACACACACACACACACACACACACACACACACACATATTCTTGTACTTGCTGCATACTGAGGACCGGGTAAAGGTGCCGACAAAGTGAGGACCAGCATTTCCACTTTATAAATCAACACAATTACAAATATCTACTTCATGAATGACATCTATAAAGAACTACTGGGTGCAGTACCATAACATGTCTGCAGGTGGAGCCCCAGAGCAAAAAGTGTGTGAAACACCAGGGCTGGAATACAGGTTTTTGTTCCAAATTAAGGAGCTGTGCTATACTACAAACAGAGTATAGCATGTTTACAATCTAAGGAAGTGATTTCAATGAAAACAAAGTGAGGACCAGACAAAATGTCCTCACTTCGTAAAAATTACCTCACTTTGTTTGTTTAAAATGCTCACTGGTCCTCAGTATGCCGCAAGTACAAGAACACACACACACACATATGCTGTGTCAGTGTTTAAAGGGATAGTTCAGGGTTTTAGAAGTGTTGGACGTAGTTTAAGTTTGAGTGTAAACTGATTTAATGCACCGAACAAAGGTTTTTACTGCCGTTTGTTGGACTTTCTAAACTAAACTCCCACCAAATCCCACAGAGAAAACACGCTATTTTTGCGCCCTGACAAACAGGAGCTGTTGATCCACTGCTGCCTCATCACTATATATAAACATGCTCTATTGTGACTTCAGTGTTTTAAATCAATCATTCTGATTTATCTAAGTGACAAAAACTCACCACAAAAGGCAGCAGAAGAACAACAGCTGCTGTTTCTCTGTGAGTTAAAAAAAACGCTGATTTTCTCTATGGGGTTTGGTGTGGGAGAGTGAGCGGTGCAGAGAAGCCAGTTTCCTGTTGAAAAACGGAAAATTAAAGCAAGATACTGGGGAAGATATATAATAAGACACTTAAATAGACTTAAATATAAGTAAAATATGTTATTTTATTTCTTGCGCCGCAGCTGCTAGCATCCATGTTGTTAGCGATTCTGTGACTCAGGCATTAGGCAAAAAAAGGGAACTATCCCTTTAAAGAAGTTTGCAATCTTATATTCCAGTGATAGAATATAATCCTACATTTCCTAAACACACACACACACACACACGTGTCATGTGTTCTCATACGTGGCCATAGCAGCTCAGTAAATCATGACTCAGCTCGTTTTTTTTCCCCGTTTTTTTTGGCAAATTTTGGTTTGGTTTAGTGAGTGAGGGTCAAAGGTCAAAGTGACCCGAGCCCTCTATCAAAACACAACTCTCCATTCACCGAAAAACCACAAAGAAACAAAGAAAACGACTAAAAAAACACAACAACAACAACGACGACAATGACGACGACGTACGTGAATGAGTGAACAAGTGACGTCACATTCATCCGCTCACCTCTGCCATTTCCTGAAGATGTAAACTATTAAATGTATAAATGTATAGATTCTCATGAAGCACAGTGTTTTAATGTTAATGCTGGAAACAAACAAACAAACAAACATGGTTCTTTTCGTTCTTGCATCACTGGAGTAATGTTTCCCTGAGCTTTGACGCCGCGTCAACCTCTTCTTCTCTAAAACAGACCACGTGTCCAGGGATTCACAGAGAGGTTTATCCATTATTGATTCATTATTAATTATTTATCGAGAGGCTATGACTGACCATGATCCATACTGACCACAGGTCTGCGCTGAGTGTTTATTTTTGATTTTACAGCTTCTTAAATGTGAATATAAGTTGGGTTTTTTTCTCCATATAAGAAAGAAATCACTCAAATTGAATTATTTTGTGTTTCTGAAATGACTTGATTATTATTTAAGTTAGGTACGTTTATGCATTTCCATTCTCAGAAACAAAATAAACGCTCTTAAGATACTAAAACTACTTTTTTTTTTATCCATAACTAATTTGAAAAAGTCATTTAATTATTAGTTTATTGAAGAAACTGATCATTTGTGTTCATTGAGGCTTAGCAATTTTGTTTGATTCAAATTAAACCTAAAGACCAGTGATTTCTGGAGAGAGAGCACTGCCGCCACCAAGTGACAGAAGAAGGTACTGCGGCTGGGCCACACAAGCTCATTAAAATGAGTTTTTACAAATATGTATAATATGTTTAAAAAGTAGAATAATCGTATCATTTGATCGATTTAAAAAATGTGTGACCTTTATTAGGGCGGTTTATTACAAAATAAATGTATGAATCACTTTGTTTTGCAGCTTCAGAGACGCAGAAAGTCTCTTTAAAGTCGACTCTAAGGGAGAATTATGACTTTAAAACTTAGAACTTTGGGTTCATCATGCGCAAAAATCATGATTTCAGCTTCTGATGCTTTTATTTGTCAATAAATATATACATTTTTTAGTGACCGTGAGTATGAACAGTATGGATCATCCAGCAGACACAGATAATACGTCAAATCAGAATGACTCTACTTCCTCTACTCTGGTTTTTCATGTGCAAATAAGTACATTTGTTCAGCTGTTAAACCATTGTTGTGATTCTCTTTGTCTGTTTTAAGTGTTTGGGTCGATTTAAATAAAATATTAACGATATATTTGTGCGTAAAGAGAACAGCGAGCGTCTGAGAGAGTGCACAAAAACAACATGAGGAGAAAAATCACTGATATTTGGGCTCGTTGATTAAAGCAAAAACAAAAACAAAAAAGTTTACAGATTTTAAATCATTTCAACTCAGCGACGCCCAAAAGGCAACTTTTAATAAACTGGCAACATTATATTAGAAAAATCCCTTAATCTGCTCAATAAAACGTACAATAAAAACTACTTTAAATACTTTAAATATGATTGAAATGTACAGTGTTTATATATATATTCAATAAATAATATAATACATCAGCAATTAGTGCATGTAGATGGTCAACTTTTATTAAATTTAAAAGCTTAATTAGAAAATACTTAAAATCTGGACAAAAATATCACTGAGAAGATATAAATATTAATTTGTGTCATTCAAACAGGCATTTCCTTTAATCATCCACGAGAATGTCCATAAATAAACTCAAAGCATCGCGATTCAAACTCATTATCAAAGCGAGGAAATATATAAAACATAAACATTTAAAAAGAATCAGTGAGAATGAGAATGATTTCACCTATCTTATGTTTTACAGATCTATCAGAGAAGGACTTCCTCTTCTCCTCCAGACTTCTTCCACTGGAATAAAACAAAAAACAAATATGAGAGAAACTTTCAAACACTGATCTGGCTTTCATTTGTTGTAGATTATAGTCCCGTAATTCACCGTCACTGCCTTAAATCTCAGCGAGAATGCATATACTTTGAAAGAAAATTCCTCTTTTATGGAAGAAAACGTCGTCTTCTTCACCTCTGTGTGATTTATGACGGGCTTTAGTCCAGAGACACATGCTCTCTTTCTGTTATTTAAAAAAGTCTGCGTTTTGCTGCATCTGGCGTAGATAAAAAAAAAGCACTAAATAGACAAAGAGAAGAGTGACGGCTGTGGAGAGGCTGCAGCGGAGAGGAGAAGCTGCAGCGGAGAGTGGAGAGGCTGCAGGACGGATCCATGACTGAGCAGCTGAAGAGTAAACGTGGGAGGATTTTTGGTGTCACACCGAGCAGAGGCCTCGTCGTTCCACCTCAGAGTGATTTGCTACAGATTCCAGTTTTGAGCGACGTGTCGATGGTGTTGACTCAGACAGCAGCGTTTTTAAATCAGCACAAAGCCTGACAGAGCGTTTGTTTGGGCCTGACCTGACCGAACGGAGCTCTGACATCATGCAACACTCTGAACTCTGCAAAACGACGCCATTTTGGCAGGAAGTCTCAATGTATAAACTTTATAATATTAAGTCTATAAAGTCTTTAAATTCTGGGACTTAAATGAGGAAAATTCCCCACATCTGACCTCAACAGTTTGGTGGTGTAGAGCTCTGACATCATGCAACACTCTGAACTCTGCAAAACGACGCCATTTTGGCAGGAAGTCTCAGTGTATAAACTTTAAGACTAAGTCTTTAAAGACTTTAAACTCTAACCACAGCCCTTTTTAAATGTAGGACTGTGCAGGTCAGATAAATGAGGAAAATTCACATCTGACCTGACCGGTTTGGTGGTATAGAGCTCTGTTTGTTGACATCATGCAACCAAAATGACGCCATTTTGGCAGGAAGTCTCAGTGTATAAACTTTAATATTAAGTCTATTAACTCTATAAAGACTTTAAACTTTAACCACAGCCCTTTTAAGTGTAGGACTGTGCAGGTCAGATAAATTAATTCACCACATCTGACCTGACCGTTTTGGTGGTATAGAGCTGTTTGTTGACATCATGCAACCAAAACGACGCCATCTTGGCAGGAAGTCTCAGTGTATAAACTTTAAGACCAAGTCTTAAAAGACTTTAAACTCTAACCACAACCCTTTTAAGTATAGGACTGTGTAGGTCAGTTAAATGAGGAAAACTCACATCTGACCTGACCGGTTTGGTGTAGAGCTCTGACATCATGCAATACATAACCAAAATGACGCCATTTTGGCAGGAAGTCTCAATGTATAAACTTTAAGACAAAGTCTTCAAAGACTTTAAACTCTGGGACTGTGCAGGTCAGTTAAATGAGATAAATTAACCACATCTGACCTGACCTGTTTGGTGGTGTAGAGCTCTGACATCATGCAACACATAACCAAAACGACGCCATCTTGGCAGGAAGTCTCAACGTTCAACTATAAAGACATAAACTAGCAGCGTATAGAGACCACTTTCGGCAGAAACATGTCATTAAATGCCGTTATTGATGTGAGAGACTTCTGGTTTGGCCTCTCTGGTCAGCTTTTTACGCCGCAGACAGGAACCACTAACCCAGCCATAAATCAGACGGGAATATGCAAATATGCAACGTGCTGTATAAATTTGATCCTCCTCCGAGGAACAGGGAAACATGCTTCGACTAAAAGTCTTAAATTTGAAGAAGCCGACTGTAAATAAACCTCCAGATGTTCATCCAGTACCAGAGAAGTGTCTACGCTATCAAACGCCTCCAGAAACCTCCAAGACAGTTTGAGGTTTTTTAGTTAGTTGTGTCAGTAAAACCGGGTTCTGTTGCCGACTTTTATTCATGCACAGCATCGTGAAGGAAGCAGACTTGCTCTGAAAACGCAGAGTGAACGAACAAGTTCATGTTTTTATAAAGAGTGATGACGGAGGACAGCTGCTGTATCCCGGGATACCCAAACAGCAGAGGACGAGCAAATCGGATAATATTTTACTGGATTAGAGGAGACAGAGGTCGGTCACTGCCCAAAAAGTAAAGACACCATCAAAGCGAGCGAGCGATCAGAATCCTCATGCAACAGATTCCTCTCACTTCAGGTACAGAATCCAACTCTGGTTTACTTTAATATCTTGTTTATTTTACACACTTTTGTTTTTATAGTGATTTGTGAAGTGTTTTTTTCTGGATTAGGGATGAAGGGAAAGGAATACTGCATTGTCTGGAATCATTCCATACTCATGAAAAGCACCAGGGGGCAGTATAACGGGTCAGATAGATATATACGTTGATTTAAAAAAGTGTGTTAAAAGAAAACTCTGAAACTGGCACTGTCTATGTTTCTGCTGAAGCTCTTCCTGCCAACATGGCGGCGTAAACAAACCACGTCATGTGACGTGAGGAGATTTAAGAACGATAAAGACTGATAAACGATCTCATTCCCTTTCTTTTGCTTTGGCTTTTTCACACCGTTGTCTGCTCACATTCACACGAGCTGTAAAACACTGGATATTATCTCCTCATCCTCATTCTTCTTCTCATGATTAATCAAACACAGATTTTACTGCACCAGTCGCTGCAGAAACACAACTTTCTTTCTTTCTTTCTTTCTTTCTTTCTCTCTTTCTTTCTTTCTTTCTTTCTTTCTTTCTTTCTCTTGCTGAATAAACGATGCTACGCGTACGTCTGTGACTGACACGTGATTATTCAAAGTGTGTAACTTGTGTATACAGAGGTAAGTTGTTGCCGTGGTGAAGCCGTCGTCTTCTCTGCAAACACAAATGTTCCGTAAAACTCTCAGAATGGTCGATTGTGCCGGGGCTCGTAGGATTATACGGAAAAAAACAATGTGTTTAATATAAGTATATAAGTTTTGTGTCTGTGCTGAGATGAAAAGACCCTAAATTTGGCGATTGTTGTTGTTGTTGTTGTTGTTGTTGTATCTTTCCTCTACCACATACAGTGCATCTACAGGAGTAACAGTGATATGTGATGACGTGTGCGACACAGTGACGGCTGTCTACCGACGTAAAAAGGTGGCGGGTGGAAGACGACGTACAAAGTACAAAGACACCTTTTCCGTTTCGCCAGAGTTACTCGGCTACAAGAGGAGGTAAAAACTAGTCTAGACTCGTAGCTCTTTGTATTTGACTGGTGTACATCAGGACCCTTTTTTCCTCTCACGCTCCCACTTCCTGGTTTCAGGGCGAAGTTGGCGTCTAGAGCGCGTACTATGATAAATAAACCTTCTTCTTCTTCTTCTTAAAAACTAGAGTGTAAAAACCGATCCAGGACTTCTTCACCCTGGGTCCCTCTCAGTGTTCCTCGCCGGGTCCTATCAGAGTGTGTGTGTGTGAGTGTGTGTGTGTGTGTGTGAGTGCTGACCACTGTTCCTCGTCACGTGTAGTTCTGTCTGTCAAAGCTGCGGAAGGCCGACGGCGTGGCCAGCTTCCTCATGGAGAGGCTGTCAGTCTTGGCCGCTTCGGGCCGCGCTCCAGACTTGCTCCTGAGGAAGGGGTTTCTGGTTCCTGCCAGACCCCTCCCCCCCGGCCCGGGCCCCCTGTCTGCCCCCAGACCCGGGCCCCTCTCCATCCTCTCGCTCACCGACAGGCTCTTCCGGTGCGGAGGAGCCAGCGTGAGGGAAGGATGGGAGTCGTCCGAGGAGCAGCTGTTTGCCCGCTCGAGCCTGGAGAAGGGGGAGCAGAAGGGGGCGCCGCTGGGCCCGCTGAGAATCCCGAGGCGAGGGGTGGCGTCTGAGGCCGGGATCAGGTCCTCTGGATCCTCGGGGTCAGACTCTGTGTGACTGAGCTCCGCCTCCCTCTCCGGGTGAGAGGAGACGCCGTCTGTGGGCTTATCGAAGGGGAACGAGGTGGATCCTCCGGGCGAGTGCGAGCGCTCCATGGGAGTGTACGGAGCGGAGACGCAGCGTGTGTCGATGCAGTCGGTGATGCTGGTGTACTCGGCAGCTTTTACCTGGACGCCTGCCCCCAGGCCGCCGTAGCAGCCTCTCGGCGTGAACATGAGGCTGTGGGATTTGACCAGCTGAGGCTCGTCCAGGAACGCCGCGCCCGTCGTGGAGAGGTAGCGGCTGCTCTTGGAGCGCTCGAGCAGCCCGGCCGAGGGCGGAGGAGACGGATCCATGTCCCACAGAGGTAAGCTGGTGTCGGGTAAGAGGTGAGCGGAGCACAGCGACAGATCGGCCGCCGCGCTGTCGTCGTAAGCGGCACCAGCTCCGCCACCGCCGCCGCTGCCGCCGCCCTCCGAGTGCCTGTCGCCCAAACCGCTGGTGGTGGCGCTGCTGAAGTCCCGGCCTCCAGGTGGCGCCGCCTCCATGATGTCAGACTGCAGCGACAAGTCTCTGCGGAGCGGTGGGACCACGCGGATGGGATCCAGGAAAACCTCCGCAGGTCCCACCTCCTCCGAGGTGGAGACGTAGATGTCGATGCACGACGACGGACGGTGCTGCTGCGACACCGACAGCGTGGCCAGAGTCAGGGGTTTGGACTCCTTGGCGGCGGCGGACGAGGACACGGATTGCGAGCTGTTGGCTCGGTGGAGACTGAGCGAGCGCTCTTTGAAGAAGCTCTCGGCTCGTTCGGCTCCGCTCGCTCGTTCGCCGCCGCCACAGCCGGCGCGTCCTCCTCCAACGTAAAACGAGTGGCTTCTGGTGCGCGTGGTGACGGCCGTGGGAGAGGGCGGCGACATGGAGCCCTCCGCTGTGCCCTCCAGCGCCTCCTGCAGGCGGTAGGTGTTCCCCTCTGTGCTGTTGAAGCTGCTCTGGCGGAGGATGTACGCCGCGTCGTGGCACTCGCCCTGACGCAGCATGTACGCAGAGTCTGTGCAGTCGGACGAAGTCCTGGAGCGCACTTTGTTCACCTCGCCGCGCTCCACGCCCGTCACGCGCTCCAGCGCCACGGCGATTCGTCCGATCAGCTCCTCCATCTGCGCCAGGCGGATGTCGACGGTCTGCAGCGACGCCTTCATGAAGTGTTCCCGCTCGTTGACTTCCTCCAGACGCATCGCCATGTTCTCCACCCTGGAAATGAGAAAAAGGAGGCCGTGAAAACTAGGAGGAGGAAGAGGAGCGAGGACGTTTGCCTCTGGCGTTTCCACGGCTGACCTTTCAGACGTGACTCTGATCCGCTCGTCGTTTGAAGAGTGGAACCTGTCGTCCTTCTCTCTGAAGTACTCCTCGATGCATTGCTCCTCAAAGTCGTGGACTTTCTTCAGCTCGTCCTCGGTGATGAAAAGCTCTGCGGGTGGAAGAAGGTGGTGAAGACGGCTGTGAAGCAACAGCGCTTTATTGACATTGTTGTGTCCATCAAGAGGTCAAACATGAGCCTTAAAATCCCATCTGAGTTCAACACGTACAGCCTAGAAGCACAACAGGCTGTTTAAAGTTATTACTATGAGGCCCAGCAGAGGGAGCTATGAGTGCAGATTGGCCCTCGCTTAATTTTGAATGCATTCTTGGCTCATCGGAAAAATAAGACGGTGATTATCGAGACCCGATCCGCTCTGAAAACCTGATTTTTTTCTATGCACGTGTGGCTACTACTTCATTACCCTTAGCCTAACTGTTAGCCCAAAAAACAGGAAGTAGCCACAATTTTGCACATGTAGAGCTAATTTTCAGGAAGCCACACAATAATAAAACCGTCCTCGTGAGAGGACAGACTTGACTCACCTGTTAGCTTAGCTGTTAGCTCCACCTGTACGAGGCGGAGAAGGCATCGCAGACGAGCAGAATAAAAGTGAAAACTAGTAGTGGGCACGTTAACGTCAAAAGACGCGGGTGACGTCATGTTTACGTGACTCCAGATTGTTAAAATTAGTCTCTAAAGTAACGCTAAACTTTAAAAACAGAGGCACACATACGCAGTACACAGGTACGCTAACGTTATTTGTAGCGCTGCTCTTTTCCTTTAATAAGCAAACCACTCCAGTTCCACTGTAGGCACGCTAACGGCGCTAAAGGAGCTAACGCAGCTAACCGAGCTAACAGAGCTAACTGGTAAACGGTGCCTGGACTCAAAACGCGGAGACAACATGCAAACTCCGTGCAGAAAGAGCCTTGTTTTCCGAGCGGATTTGGCGTCCGGGAAAAGCTCCAGCGCCCTAAAAGTCTTGACATGCTAACGGTTTCCCGCGCGACTCACTCAGGCCGTAATCCCGCTCGTCGTCGTCGTGCTTGCGCCAGCGGCAGCACAGGTGCTTGAGGACCATGGTGATGTGACTGAAGATGATGAGCGGAGGAGGGAGGACGGGCCGCTCGTGGAAGGTCATGATGAGCTGGTAACGCTGGAACTTCCACACCTGGTTGGAGATGGACTTGACCTCAAAGAACGTGTTACTGCGACAAAAGAGAATCACACGCGAGGATTAAATGACTGTACATTTATTACTCTACACATACAGATGGTTTTAGTACATGCTGCTGCTGCTGCTGCTGCTGCAGAGACAATTTCAGACGCAGTAAATGTTTGTGTTAACGTGTAATGTGATTGAACCTTTCATTTAACCATTGTTTTTTTGCTGCCACTGTGCACATTTTAGTAATTACCCCGGACAAATGTGAAGAAAAGGAGGATCAGTCTTTCTTCTTGGATCATTCAGAGGCACAATAACAAATCATTAGCATGGTAATGTCTCTGTGGAAGAAGCACTGTCCTCTTTTCTGATAATACAATTTGCTGCCAGCCTCTAATGACTGCAGCACACACACAAAACACACAAAAACACTTGTTTTTATATCTCAGTGAGGACACATCATAGACAAGCCCTTTAAGTTTGTGAAGGACCAGACAAAAATGTCCTCACAAAGATATAAATACACACAAGCACACATCCATGTCTTACCACTGAGACGTGGAGATTACAGACATTTATTCTTATTATCATTGTGCCACAATGTGTTTCATTACAGGTTATGTATTTAGCCACATTTCTGTCTGTGTGTGTGTATAATCATCATAAATCAATAAGTTAAGCATGGATTTGGACGACATTATTCATGTATGTAGGTGATAATCTGGATATGGATCGAGAATTCTCTTTGACCTCCGTTCCGAATGGTCCAATCATGTGCAGAACTGGTTTAAACGTTCCCAAATCTGTCTAAAAAGTTATTTCTGCAGTTTTTTTTATTATTTTTGCTTTATTTACTAATGATAACAATAACGACAATTGATATATTGAATCTGAAAAAATCTCCAAAAATAAGACTATTTGTCATTGAATTGCCTAAAACAGGACAAGAGCAAGTTTGTGTCTAATATAATACATGATATGTATGTATTATGATACAAAATATATAGTTAAACTATTTTTACTGCCCTTTCTAATAGTATTTAAAATAGATTGACCAGATATTTCCAACAGAAGGCTGGAAAATAACAATCTCTGGGTCATCTTAGGTACCAGGAAAATAATTTAATTAGACCCTGCAGTGTTTTAGATACAGGCCTCTACCAAACGGTTGAGACGTCTGTTCATAATAAACCTGGTTTGCATAATTCAGAACAAGTCACATTGATTTAGTGTTAGTGAGTTCAGCGTGATGCATTTTTCAATGAGATATAGTGACTTAAAATGTGGTCGACCAAATGGTTGAGTAGCACCTGAAAGTGTTAAAAACCATACTTCATGACTTAAAGGTGCATTATGTAATAAATCTAAATCAACTGGCCATAAAATCCTCCTAATATGTCACAGAGACTCAGGAATAATGTTCATATAACAAACTGAACTCACCAACAACAACAGTACAGACAAAATATTTGCATTAAAAAAAAATATTTTGCAGACTGCAAATCATGTTTATGTTTTGAAATCGTGTTTTGGTGTCATGTGGCGCCACCTACCGCCGTCTACCAATCATTGCAGTCAGTAGAGTCTCAGCTGCCGAGCAACCACGGGTTGCCAGTTACGTCAAAAAACGAAAACCTAAAAGACCTCGGTATTTTGAATTTGAATGTAGTAACTGTTTTTGGCCACATTCTTACATATGGCGCCTTTAAAAACCATATTTCATTTCACATGAGTGTCTCACACACAAAAACACGGTCAGACTTGTTGAAAAGATAAACGTGTTCTCATGAACAGACCAGGACGCATCAGTACACACTTTACTACCACATGACGCAAAAAGATGGAGGCGTTTTCTCCATTTTCTTTCATAAATGCTTTGTAATCATGATCTCAGAGTAGAATTCACCGTCCCTGAGTGCAAAAGAGTGGACGTACTTGAACACCGCGATGAGCAGGTTGACCAGCAGGATGTTGGCGACCAGCAGGTAACAGGCCATGATGGCCGGGACGATCCAGGCGCCGGTCTTACACGGAGGAAGCGCCACCACCCCGCCGTCCTCAGTGGTGATGTTCTGCCCACAGGGGGCTGCACGCCGTCGTCACAAAATACAGAATACAGACACACACACACACACATACAGATTTAAACAGGGAATGCACGTATTTAGACACAGATAAAGACTTGAATTCATCACAATATATTTATAGATATAGATAGGAGGAAAAGTTTAAGATGCAGGACCAAAATGAGACAGACATGCGGAGACGTAGAACACACGGAGGACAACGGTTAGGAAAAAAAAATAATGAACGGAACACTTAAAACAGTAGTGCGCAACTTTAGCCAAAGGAAAAGGTGGAATAACGTCCTAATAACGTCCATGAGGTTGATCAAAATGCCTCTGTATGCAAATGGATTGACCTACAACCAATCACCTGGATGTCAACAAACATGCTATTGTAGTTTTCTAGGAGCGATGCTAACGCTAGCTCCGTGGAACAAGTCGCTAAAATAGAATCCAAAGACTGCTGGCCGCCATCTTTGCGTAAAAAACTTCCTCTAATTCATTCTCGTGACGTCCTCGCCAGACGACGACGCAGATAATTCCGGCTACGTCAACGTAAGCTAGCACACACAACTTTTAAACATAAACAAATGTCTCACAGAATAGTTTGCTAGTGTTCCCTGAAAGTCCAGACACTCACTAAGGTCCACAACATTTAAAAAAAAGCCTTTATTCATCTGGCTACGACGTTAAAATACACATAAAGAAGGCTGTATTTCTGACTACTGCCCCTAGTGGCCAAATACATGTGCTAGTGTATGTCAATAATTAGCCTTTTTTTTGAGCATCTTTGTTACAAACACTGATAAAGGACTCATTTTTAATGCTGTAGCACCATCAATAAAAGCTTTTTTTAAATATATAACTCTTTCTATTTTAATACAACGATCTCACCTGACGACATTCTCTTGTACTCCTGCACACAGGAAGTGAAGTGAACATTGCGCTAGTAAAGCAACATGGCTGCAAACAGGTTGGAATACGGCGTAAAACGAAAAAAGTGTATTCTACTGCTCCCCATCCACCCCTGCTCTGCTGGTGTATACGCGCAAATGCTCCCTCTGTCAGGTCTGATAGTTTTGCCTAACAGAGCACATTTTCAGATGAAGGATGTCAATAATGTTAAATTGTTTATGTTCACAAAGACCGAACAGAGACTGAATAATAATAACAAAAATCACCAAAAGTTACGCACTGTAGCTTTAAGGGTAAAAAATAATAATTTAAAGACAAACTCAACACAGACTTTAAAACAAAAAGACAAGCAGACATAAAAACACCAAATAAAAACAAGCAAACAAGAAGCATAATCTATGTTTATGCTTCTTTTCTGTGGACGCGTCAATGAGCAGAGGCTGAAAAAAACCAACGTAAACTCAAAGAATAATAAAAACAGTCATCACGTATCATCGCAGTTTCAATATATTTAAACATAGCGGTGGATGTTTAAAGTATATTGTCACAGCCAGAGCTTCATTCAGCAATGATCGATTGCTCTGAATCGTTTGAGATGCGTTTAGGACACTCGTGTTTTTTCCATCCGTGATGGTTCAGTTGCTGTGGATTCTCTGAGGAAAGGTAAGATCGTACTCTCACCGTCATGCCTGTTTCACACGATGCAGCCCAAAGACAGAGAACTGAAGTAATTATTACGTTTTTATTTATTTATTTATCGTTTTAGAGAGAGAAAAACAATTTGGATTTTTTTTTAATAAAAACTCTGACAACTGAACCACGTGAAAAAACAGATTTTTAGATGATGGAATGTGGAGGATAAATCGTTCAATTCAAACCTTTATTCTTTACTTTGTGTTAAATGTGGTCTATTTTGGCAACGTTTGCCAAAGAAAGAGGGTGAGACATGGTTTACGTGACAGACGGTGTCGTCATGGCAGCATCACTTTAACTTTTTAAATCTTTGCTCTCGTTCGAATGTGAAAGTGAAAAACACAATTAAAAAAGCTGCACATTTGAGTATATTTGAAGTGCTACTGCCATGAAACAGAGCCATTTGCCAGCTAATGCCAAAATTATTCAGAGTAAAGTTGCTTACAGGATGTTTGTCTTGGGTCAAACTGTGTTTTTTTTGACATTTTCACATTTTCAGATTAACTGTTTCTGACCCATGAGACGAACACTCAGGGCAACTTTAACCTTCGCTGCATGTGGAGAGAGGAGAGCTACATGCACACTGTTGTCTGCAGTGGCCTCTGGTGGTTAGAAGTGGGCATGACATGGTCAGAGTGATGGAGGGAGGATATGGTGGAGGGGGGGTGTACGTGTGTGGTTTGTGAGATTCAGTTCTTTATCTATAGATTTACTGGGATTTTGACTGCACTGGGAAATGTGGGATGGACCATTACTACGCCAGGTTCCGTGGGTTCGAAAGTAATTTTCGACCAGCCAGAGTTTTTCATTCAGCCTGTGCTGTAACTTCCTACTATGCATATCTGAAACACAGAATGAAAACATTATTTCAGATCTCTTCTCTTTGGGCTCCACTCGTCACATTCTGTACACAGCATCATGATACTGTATATATATATATATATATATACTGTATATACACACACACACACGCACAAAGGGCCAATTCCAATTCCTATCTTAACCCTCGAGCTCAACCCTTAATCTTAACTGGCCTCAAAACCAAGTGTTGAGGGTTATTTTGTCACTTAGAAATGGGACACCCCTTAAATGCAGATACGTCTTCAGACTGTAGGGGGCAGGATAACGCAAAAGCTGTGTCCAGTCTGTCAACTCCAAAAAAGAAGAAGAAGAAGAACACATTTACGTCATCCGTCGCTTGTCCGCACCGGCCGACTATTGACAAAAGATCGAGAAAAAATAAATGTTACGCAACAATGACGTCAGTAATCCATAAAATGGGCCTAAACTAAGATAATACAATGGTTTTCATCATTTTTATATCTCTATTAACAAAGAAAATACTTCATTTGTAGCGTACTCGTTTCGCTGATTTCGGCGCCATCTTTGTTCTGTCAAAACACGCAATGCATTCTGGGTAGCCCTTGCTCCCAAGGGTGGTCTCGGAAAATCTCAATATTGAGGGCGATGCAGACCTTAAACTTGGCCTCAACTTAATTTTTCTAAGTATCAGGACAGCACTTGGACTAGAGGGAGAGCATTTTTGAGATTGAGGGTTAAGCAAGGAATTGGAATTCACCCAAATACTCACTCACTCTCAAGACATTTCCTTTTCAAACACACACGGGTCATTTTTGATTTATTCAGTCAGTTTAAATCATGGAGAGTGAAGTAGAAAAAGCATCCACACACGGACCTTTGTGCAAAAAGTGTCAGAGAAGCTCGGGGAGTGAGAGGACGCTGTAATCCAGCTGATTAATCTCAGTGTCAATGACTTGAACATGTGTGGTTAAACATCTCAGGAGAAACACTGTCAGTGTAGAAGACTGAGGCGCTTTCTTTACTTTGTTTAAAGTGTTTTAGAGCAGATTAAATATTCATTCATCTTCATTTATTCATGTTCTGGGAGTGAAACTGTGTCCACTGTTGCTGTGTTTTCTTGGAGAACTTTTTGCCCAAGAAAAGAAATCCTTCTCGAATCTCGTTGCTTTGATTCATGGATATTGGTTTGTGGACAAAACAAGACATTTTGAGAACATCATCGTTTCCAGGTTTTAAAAAACACCAACAGGTTAACCTCTTTTTCCCTGACCCTCTTTTTGGAGTCTCGAAAATGACATGCCCAAACTAAATAGAGTAAATCTCTGCAGTTACAAAAATGAAGGATTTTTTTTCTATCGCCCAAAAAAATATTGCATTTTAAAGCAAATATCACCTTTAAAATATGCAGCAAGAGCTTAAAAACACATGGAGGTCACGTAACAACATGTGGACATGAGCTGTGCAAAGTCTGATGCTGCTGAAGTGAAGCAGAGTGAAATGCCAGAGGTTTTAGTAAAGAGATGTCTAGGCGTTCTCTCATTTGGCACAGTTTGCCACAGTTTGGCACCATCTGTGCCATTTGAGATTTCTTAGGTACCAATCTGTGTTTTAACTGTTTCATGAACATAAGAATGGTTTATATGAGCTTTTAGCTGAGTTTCTGGCCTTTCTGTGGGTGTGCAACATGTCTGTGTTTGTTAAAGTTAGATGTGGTTTTATGACGTTTTTGTCGCTGCGTCTGACAAAACCGTGAAGAAGAGGTTAATCTAATGAACTGAACCTGAATTTGACTGCACTTTAATTCATCTTTCCTGGTTTTTCACTGCAGTGGAAACACAGACAACACAGGCTGCTCTAACTCTGCAGTCAAACTGCGGTTTTCATTTCCCTTCAGATGTTAATACAGCAACATTTTGCCGCCTGTTTAAACCTCACCAGGAGTTAAATTGTTGATATTTAAAGCTAATGTTTGCACAGAGCGAGTGTGCTGATGCTTTCTTTACTTCAGTTTGCTGCTCTGCAGCTTCACCGCCTCAACTAACACTTTTAAAATGAGTGAGCAGAGTTTTTTTTTTTTCTTGAATAAAACATAAGACAAAACCAGGTCAAGACAAAATGACATAAGACATTAACGTCGTCGAGAAGCTAAGTGAGTAATTACTGTGACCGCAGATGCAATTTTGCCCGTGGAAGGACGAGTTGGAAATTAAATTAGTAAGTCAGCGTGCGCTCAGCAGCTCTCTGCAGAGGAAGTGTCCTCATCGCGGGGATTTAGATTTAAAATTAAGTTTGTTCAAACACATCTCGACCTCTGGCCGCGCACTCACGGTCAATCTGGTCGGCAAACACCTCTCCGTAGATCATCCAGTACGGCATGAAGAAGATGTTCCTTGCCAGCATCCATGACGGGTCCTCGTTGGGGTTGAGGATGGCCTGACGGGCCACGCCGAAGCTCATCAGCACCACCAGCATGATGATGACGAAGTACATCATGTCGATCATCTGTGACGGAGAGAGAGAGAAGGTCAGAGGTCAGAGGTCAGAGGAAACCAGAAGAAAGTCTTGATATGATGAGATTCTTTTGTCAGAGAGGATTTCTGTGTAACTCTTTCTCCCAAAGCGTCCTGATGTTAATGATAACGTGACAGAAGATGAAGGATTTCTTCATTTGTGAAGACTAAACCAACATATAAGTTCACAAAGATGCTCCTCATCTTCATCATCTGAGATTTTGCTTAAAACAGACCAAGACCGGAAGTTCCAATTAAGGCTGTTTTTAGTGTGTATCTGCGTCATTACCTTGTTTACGAAGCCCTGAAGGTTCTAAACAAACAGTTCAGCCACTGCTGAGACATACATACATACTGCGGTTCAACGTACATTGAACCGCAGAAGAAGAATAACGTCCGTTGTGGAGGTGTTTCACGAGCGACAGTGTCTTCTGACTCTGGGTCTGACTCCGGGTCAAAGGTCGTCAAAGGGACTGCGGCGGGGAGTCGTGAAGAAGCTATTTTTAAACACCGTTAAAACAATGTTTTGATAATGAGGAGCAGTGCATCCACCGTTCCAGAGGGGGGAGCTGCGCTTCTGAGAGCGGGTGTGCTGATTATGTCACTTCCGGGTATTGGCCAATCACAAGACAGTTGGGAAGGCTCGACGCTGGCTGGCCAATCACAACACACTCTGTATTCTGGGGGTGAGATTTATGTCTGAAATATCGCGGCTGGGGAACAGCGTCAGTAAGGAGAGATTTCTATTGGCTTGTTTACAGCAACTAGGAGGTTTTTGAGCATAAAAACAAGTGAATGTATGTAAGTAGACCTCCATAACTAACATGTATGTGCAACAGGACCACTATATGTGAGCTTTAAAAAATAATGATGTCTGATTCTGATATCATAACACATTTAAGCCGAGTCATTTCAAAGACCCAAAAAGAAGAAAAAACATGGCCAAACATGACTCAGCTAAAACACTTTTGCATTTTCTGTCCGATCCACTGATTTTATCCCTCAGTTAATCTACTGTATATTTCACAATATCGTGTATTTTCCATTTATGCCTGCTGTTTATTGACGTTCTCAGTTTTATAATTCAGCCAAAATGAAGTCAGGATTATTCCTTTTCTTAAATAACGCGACAGAACAGAAAACACAAAGAAAAACAGACAGTTCAAAGTGTTCAAAGTAATGTCTTTAACTACGGCTGCAGCGTAGTCTGGACGTCTAACGGTGGAGATCAAATACCAGAGTCGACTCCTGAACGTGAAACTTCTCTTTCTTTCTCTCTAATTACTGATTTCTTCTGTTGTTAAAGTCGTCACACACACATTTGGACTCTGTGATGTGTTTCATGAAAGAATCACAGGCTCTTAGAGATCAAACAATAGAGGTTCAGACGAATCAGTGAACTCATTAACGTCATCATCAGTCATGAGAAGTGAAATGTGAGGCTGAGAATATGACAGGTATGTTTGTATCAGCCTCTATGTGCACACATTTTGGATTTTTATTAAAATAAAAACTGAAAATTCTAAATTGCATAACATTTTTTACAAGAGGCTTCTTTAATTCATAGTTAAGGACTGAAAGGTTCAGTAAAATTACCAAAACAAACATTTTATTTAACCTCCTAACCTTTGTTTTGGGTGGTCCAGGTTACTGTGGTCATGTACCTGGTTATAAACGTCCAAAAATGACCATAAAACAGATCGTCTGGGATTAACAGTGAGATTATTCCTTTGCTTAATTTACGAGGCAGAACAGAAGAGGTCATTATTACAGAGACCCAGACAAAAACAACTCTATTTTGTGGCCATGAAATATTAATGTGTGCATATGAATTAATTTTGCAAGCAATCGTTATTGCGGGAGTTAAGCTACAACCTCATTTTCAAGAAAAAGAGCCGTATTCCTTTCTGTAAATGTCACAGTAAATGTGTGTAATCATGGAAATTCAAATCTGGGAATATCTTTCAGACTTAACTTTAAGTGTGCTCCATTTGCTTTAGCTGTCCAAGTTGTTGAAGGCAACGATTAAACCTGCAAGTTGAACTTATTTCATGTTTTTTTTCTGATTTTTTTTCCTCCCATGTTATGTCCGGGACTCCGTATATGATAAAGAAAGAGTTAAAGTAAGAGACACCCACTGATTAGGACAAAATAATACAATCTTGATTATTTCTGGAATTTGGGCAAAATTTCACGAGTTTTCACGCATGCTCAAGCCTCCAAAAGGCACTCAATCATTTTGATAGAAGAAGAAAAGAAAGAAAAGTATAATAAAGGCAAAAATAACCTTGAAAGAAGACGGAAACAGCAACAAGTCGGTAGTGATGTTCCTATGTGCTGATTTTGCTCTGCATTAACTTTACTTTGTGCGTTTTTAACCTTCTTCAATGGGTTTTAAAACATATCTTGTATGTTTTGGATAATGCATGTCTGTCCGTTCAGGGAGTGGATCCCTCACCTGTGGTTCTCCCTAAGGTTTCTACCTTTTTTCCCTGGTAGTTTTTCCTCACCCTGGTCGAAGGTCTAAGGACAGAGGACGTTACCAACCCTGTGAAGTCCCGTGAGACAAACTATGTTTTGTAAACTGTGGGCTATACAAATAAAGATTGATTGATTGATTGATTGATTGATTGATTGATAACCGACCGATTATCTTGGAAAACTAAGCCCATACATTTGCTTTATGCTTTATGAAAACACACAACCTTGGTTACTCTATATGTGTCACAGTGTCGTGGAAATGAATGAACACAAGAAGAAATCCCGCCTCCTGCCTCCTCTCACCATCTTGCCGATCATCATCACGTACGGACCCAGGTACTTGTTGACCCCGAAGATGTCCAGCAGCCTGATGTACCAGTAGATGATGTTGACGCAGTAGATGACGCGGCCGTAGCTCATGAGCGGCGGCTCCTGCAGACGCAGCACCATGCCCACGGAGAAGATGAGGATGGCCATGAGGTCCGTGATGTTCCAGTACTCCTGGAGCCACACCTTCACCTTCTGCAGCAGCTTCCCGGGCTCCGACATCAGAATCTGCAGCGGATTTAAGAGTGGAATGGTTAGCTGAGAACGTGGGTGAAGAGAGAGAGAAAGAAGAAGATCTCACTGACAAGGTAAGAAAGAAGAGACGAGTGAGCCCACACACACAGAGTGAATTAGAGTGTGCATTTTAAGATGACAACCACAGGAGGGCAGTGTTAGCACAGGAATCAGAGAATCTGATGACACAATGATTAATGCGTTCATTCTCTAACTGTACAAACACTTACATGTCCACACCTGCTTTTTCTATTCACTCTTTTTGAAGAGTGAATTTGAAATTGCTCAGATTATTATTGTTATTTTTCTCTCCACGAAAACTCAAATTTGACCCCGTGCTTCAAAACGGACGAAAATTTGCACTACATAATACGGAAGCGTATTGCATTCACTTGAAAAAAAAAAAAAAACTCGGTTTGATTTTTTGAATATTTTTTTTTCTGTTTTTCAGATTTATTTTTCTGTTTTTCGTGCAAATTTTTTTTCCCCGTGTTTTTCGGAGTAATTTTTTTTCTGTTTTTCGGAGCCGTCCAAACAACATGGACGGCTTGTGTTTAATCAAGTTTTACTTTGATCTGGGTTTAAGACACTGGGAGATAGTCCTGTCTTTAAGTCAGACAGATGGTATTATCATCAGTTTGTCGACTTAACGCAGGCACCTGAGGACTTTGCGGTTGTTCAGAAGGAAAAGCCCATTCAGATCTGCTAGACATAGCAATCTTTCTCCAGGATCAGTTGGACAGATATGACATGCTCCATGGATACAAGATGATGCATTTGAAATGCATTCAGGCTGGCTACATGGTGACTCAAGAGACGATCACGAGACTGCTGAAAATATTGGATGCACACGGTGTGCTGCTGAGGCACCAGAATCGCCTTCGGTGGCGTGTGTACCATAGCAAGAGTTCGATAATTCTGAAAAAAATTACTCTGAAAAACAGGGGAATAAAAATTTGCACGAAAAACAGAAAAAAATGACTCCGAAAAACAGGGAAAAAATATTAGTCAGAAAAACAGAAAAAAAAATTATTCAAAAAATCAAACCGAAAATTAATAGTTTTTTTTTTTTTTTTTCAAGTGAATGCAATACGCTTCCGTAACATCAGAACTGGTGAAAAATGTAATAATATAATGGTCTTGTGATAAACCAATGCAAAATGGCTCTATAGCGCCCCCACAGGTCAAGTGCCTATGGAGCTGGAAAAAGTTTAGTTGTGCCGAAGTTCTTGAAATTCGGTGGGTATATTGCCCGGTCCGAGAGGAACAAAAAATCCTCTTGAGACCATGACCTCAACGCAACAGGAAGTCCGCCATCTTGGATTTGGCGTTTTTCTTGTCGTTTTGCAAGTTCCATAAATGACCTTACTAATCTTAGGCCGTTTATCCTCGGAAGAAGAAAAAACACGTCAAATTGTACTCGACCCTTCCAAGATCTAATGCTATGAGAATGTTTCCCAGATTCAAAAGGGGCGTGGCCACGGCAGCCATCGGAACCTTGCCGAATTTTGATGGCTCGCCGCGTAACACAAAACGCGCTAGAACTTTGCCATACATTGACCGATCGGCATGAAACTTCACAGGTGACACGAGACAACATCCCCGAACACGTCTACGAACGCGAATTTGACCCCAAAAGCGATGTCGGCCATCTTGGATGCATTCTTCTCTCGCGCAGACTTTGAAACTTTTGTTTTTCATTCCCTTCCATCGCCGTCTTTTCTTTCCAGCTGCAGGTGACACAGCTTCATGATATCCTGAGACCAGCGCGGTAGCGTCAATGTGAGATGATGAAAATGTGGAAGCTCCGCTGGGAAGCGAGAAACAGGAGAAGGCTGCACAGACTGCAGTGAGTGACCTACATGACGAGGCGTAGAAGTGATAGGAGAAGCCGTTTGGCAAAAAGATTTTCAGATTACGAAGGAGGACAATAAAGACTTTCCTGACACAGCACACAGAGATACAGCAAATCTGTGCAAATACAGTTAGAGACAAAGGATTCAGACGGCGAGTAAACTCAGCCGAGGCAAAGGAGGAAATCTCTGTCACGCTAACTGAAGTCAAAGACAAGGACCAGCTCTCTGCAAACAGACTGAAGCTAAAGTTACACAGAGAATCCGTGAATGTGTGGACTTCACCTGCAACACAGAGCCATGAGAACACAGAAGATTATCGTAGTCACACCAGGAACAATAAAATCACACAATAACAACAAAGGTTTCACATTATACTCGTATATTTTTATATTAGCAGTGTTGTCTTTGCAGTAAAAAGACCCATTTCTGCTCCACAGGACAACTGGACACACTAAATCAGGGCTCTCAAACTCAAATGACCTGGGGGCCAATGAGCATCTATTGTGGTCAAGAGGGGGCCGGCCGAGAGAACGAAAAGTGGCGGAAAAAAACAACTGTTCACAATATTGCATCATGATATCACACGTATACTTAATAATACTATTTTTGATGCAAAATGAATGTATTAATATCAAAAACAGACATTTATTTTAAATTACATAAATAACAGTGTGGACAACTGGAATTAAAATTTGTACCAGGAGCCGTTTCGGCCGCTGCCGTTCTTGACTCGGGCCCTAACAAGTGTATTTATATATGTAAATGAATAATGGGATAATTATGACCATGGTCTTATTACTGTTATAAAAACATTGCTAGCAAACATGTATTATTATTCTATCACCTCACTGGCAGCTGGGCCTCAGCTATACACTGTGTTTAAAAGACGGTGAGGTCGTAGGCCGTGTTTTCATTATAACATGATATTAAGTGTGGGGCCGCATGTCATCGATTGGGGGGGCTGAATGTGGCCCCCGGGCCGTCAGTTTGAGACCCCTGCTCTAAATTAAGTGAAAACTTATCGCTCGGCTAAGTGAGACTGGTGTGTGAAGAAATGTGTGTGGAGAAGAGATGATGATGATGATGATGATGGAGAGAGGAAATGGTTCCTCTTCACCGTGTCCTGAGGTTCTTCTTCACGCTTCCTGGAGATTCACTTTCAGTGTAAACGCAGACAAAGCAGAATGTACTGCACATCCTCCTCTGCGAGAAACCAACTTATTTCATCACAATGTGAAATATTTGACCCTATGATGACACAATAACGTCAAAAACATCTTGTTACGACGCAAAACTTTGCGGCAAGAAGACCCGGGTTCATGATCCGGTCGGAAACAAGCTCGGAGTTTGCACTCTAAATTGAGCGCCGATCACCCTCATGTGGAGAATAAAGCGGTAGAAAATGAACGGATGGATGATGGACAGAAGCCTGTCGTTGGATAAGAAGTGCTCAGATGTATATTTATTTGTACCTCTCTCATCTTCTCGATGCCGTTGGTGAAGATGTACGCGATGACGATCCACTCCTGAGGAGAAGGCCACAGGTCCATCTTCACCAGGACGATGTAGTTGAACAACATGAGGTAGCCCACGTACGCCATCTGCAGGACAGAGAAGTGACACATTTGTGATGATGTTCTTTCTCCAATGTGAGGAACATCTACATCAATAAAGTTCATTTCTGTGTGTGTGTGTGTGTGTGTGTGTGTGTGTGAGAGAGAAGGTGAGGAAAACCTAAAATGATCAATCCATCATTTCATTCTCCCTGAACAGCTGCAGAACAATATGCTGCACGACAGAAACAACAACGAGCTAATAAATGAACAAACAGAAGGAAAAACATGAACATTGCACCTGTCTGAGAAACATGTGAATACAACCTGATTATTCTTAAAGGTGCACTATGTAATAAATCCAAAGCAACTGGCCATAAAATCCTCCTAATATGTCACAGAGACTCAGGAATAATGTTCATATAACAAACTGAACTCACCAACAACAACAGTACAGACAAAATATTTGCATTAAAAAAAATATTTTGCAGACTGCAAATCATGTTTTGGCATGTGGCGCCACCTACCGCCGTCTACCAATCATTGCAGTCAGTAGAGTCTCAGCTGCCGAGCAACCACGGGTTGCCAGTTACGTCTGAAAACCAAACCTAAAAGACCTCGGTATTTTGAATTTGAATGTAGTAACCGTTTTTGGCCACATTCTTACATATGGCGCCTTTAATGGATTTGTTAATGGACTTGAATTGAGCTTCATTAATTAGACAGAAAAAGATTTCTATTGTTTTTACAGATACACTTTATTCTTGTATGTACTGCTATTTTGGAAAAACGCGTCCCAGAGTGAAAATATGTTGTATATTTAACCATTAACTTTGCTTTCATTTGTTACCTCACCTGTTATCAGTTAACCTAAACAATAATGGAATCTTCCAGATTCGTTCGTCAGTAAAAACATCTGTAAATCGTTAAATAATTCTTCAAAACGCTGTCACTGTTTAAACTCGTCCTGACAGCGTTAACGACTGTCCCTCATTACAAATCCCTGTAAAACAAATCCTCACATCCGATGATAGAGACTTGATGTCAAGTCGCCTCCTCATTACTCGTCTCCTGTGGCTGTTTCTATTTAAATCCACTTTTCTTTTCTTTTTTCTTTCTGCACCTATTTGTGCTCACGCTGATCGAGACGAGATAAAACACAAGCATTTACAGATTAGAGCTTGAAGGATATGACACATGTGCATGTGAAATCCATTTACCATGACATTTTTGTCTGTAGTAAGACACGTGTGATAATAACGTGATTCCAGAGTGTTTATATCCACACGACGTCCAGGGATGTTTACGATCTTGTTTTATTTCTTAAAACGAAGAACAACATACTTAAAATTGCAGAGTTTAAGGATTAGTGACATCTTTTCCTGCCATAAAAACGCCATTTTGGCAGGAAGCTACACTGATATGTCTCTTTGCCGCCTGTATTTGTCAATATAAAATGAAGATCAGCTGCAGAATTCCACAATTAGTGGCTTTAATATCTTTTATTTAATATTATTTTGATGACATGGTCTAAGTCAGGGGTCTGCAACATGCGGCTCTAGAGCCTCATGTGGCTCTTCAGCCCCTCTGTAGTTGCTCCTTCTCGCTTTGGGGTAAAAACTTTTCATGTTTTTCACACTTTTTTTGTCAAGTTAAAGGCCTAAATAAAGGTGTTTTTGATATTTTGTCCGTCACATCCAATTGAAAAACCTTCCCCAAAAGCCATTAAAGTAATGTGTACATGGAGAAGTCCTGTCCATCTTTAGCTCCATGTACATCTAGAACCAGGCAGAGTTTCTCAGACATAAATTACATACAATTGTACATAAAATTGAATTTCAAAGTCGCTTTTATGCACTTTAGAGGTTGGGTATCAACTTGCGACAAACTTTAGTGCTTGATTAATTTTATTTGGGTGGAGAAGGGACAAAAATGGCTCTTTTTATTCTAAAGGCTGCAGACCCCTGGTCTAATCGTTCTCCCGAGTCAGATGAAGGAAAGTTTATGAGAAATTTGAAGATGTCGCAATGCTGCAGATCTGGAAATAATGTCCGCTCTGTTTCCATATGGGTGAAAAGCACCAGGGGGCAGTATAAGATTATGATGCTTGATCTATGTGTGATTTTAAAGTGAGTCATGTGATGTCTGGAGATCTGAACGGGGGCCTGAGCTCAGACTCACAATGGCCTGCTTTCCAGTGAACCTTCATTTTGGTCAATACTCCAAAATGTACTTTTCTCACCACGCGACATCCTTCAGTCTCTAAACGCCACCAGCTTCCACAGCCTAGTAACGCTGGGTAATGACCGAGTGGAAGTGGAACAGAAGGTTATTGGCAAATGAAGCGCAACAGAAGCATTACACTAAACTGCAGGAAGCCAACAACTGATGCTGCTGCAGAGATGCAGGACTCTGAGCATGTAGGCGTGTTCCACCGGAGCCGACACTGACCGTATGGAACCAGAACTTGACGATCGGCGCGTTGTAGAACTCGTAGATCTTGCGTCCCATGGGGATGAGGCGGTGACGGTTCTGGACCTCCTCCACATCCTTTTTCCTGGACGTCTCCGCGGTTACCTGACCCAGCATCGCCTGGGCGCAAAGCAAAACCCAACACGGAGCGAGGGATGGAGGAGAGGGAGGAGAGGAAGGTGTGAAGTATAAAGGGATGAGAGTGTGGGAAGAGACGTGTGACGGATTGGAAAGACGGAGGAGGAAGAGGAGGAGAGAGGGTGTACAAAGATGAAGATGTGGAAGAGAGGCGGAGAATGGAAGTAGCAGAATGACAAAGACAAAAGAGAGAGAGAGGGTAAAGGGGAGACAACGGGGAGACGTGTTAAATTATAAGCTACAACACACTTTTAATCATCATCATCATCATCGTCATTAAAAAGCAAGCACAGGCAATGTCATCATTCCTGATGTGAAATGTGTGTGTTGAGGTGGAGTGTTGCTGGGTGAAGGTTGGTAACACAACATGACGCAGACACACACACTCATGGATTGTGTCTCAGACAACAATTAAGAGGAAGAGGAGACAAAGATAACGACAGTAAGAAGACAGGAGGGAAAAAAGGAAAGAAAGAAGTTCAGACATAGATATAATCTGACTTTAATCTGTGACACATGTCGTCATCCATGAGCGAGGGTTCAGAGCCCACTGTTTGTTTGTTAGTTTAATGGATTATGGTCTCAATGTCAACACCAGACCTCTGAGGGAGTTCATCCATGGGATTTTATTATGTATGTGGTGTAAAGATTAAAATGTTTAAAACTCTTTCTTTCAATATTTGATCTATGCGTTGCAGTTTGGAGGTGAATGAACAGGTTCAGATTAGAGATGCACGATAAAATCAGACCTGATTCATTAGCGGCCGACAACGGGTGGAATATTTGTTATTTCTGATCATTTAATCTGATAAATTGACCCGATAAGTGCAGAGAACCAGGGTTATTTGAAGTGGCTACACGAGAAAGCTCATCGCTAACTTAGGCCGAATTGAAGCTAACTGTAGCTAACATCAGAACACAAAGTCTTTTCTACTGTTCTGGTTGTTTTTCACAGTTATTCAGAGAGAAGTGAAAAGACTGGGAGTAACAACTCAATAAGTCACCTGGAATGTGTTTATAAAGCTGCATTTATATGTTAGTAGTAGTAGTTAGTAGCTTTAGCCAGCTAGCAGCTAGCCCTAAAGTTATGGCAAGAAACAAGTGCTGATGTGCTCATTCAACAGGTGATGGAACACTGTAGATCCCTAGGTCATTCTTCGTACATAATTCGTAAACAAGGTTGCGTGAAAAGTGAAACTTGAGACTCCGCTGTTTCTAATAATAAAATAAAACCGAAGAATAACATTAAAAATTGGTTCGCCGAACAGCAACTTTTAAAATAATCTTAACTTTGAAGTTTATCCGTGTAAAGTAATTTTTTTCAGTCTAATTAAACACAGGAAGTCAGACAGACTTTTCATTCTTCGAATGTAAAATACATAGAATTTTGCATCAACTTTGAAATAAAGCCTTAAACTGTTTTTATTGAACACTAATAGTGACATAAAAGTGAAAAAAAATTAGTTTAATACATGAAAAAATACAAAAGGCACAGAAGTTTCTAAAATGGCCTGTACTGTCTGTACTAAAACCTTTCTAATTTTGTTCTGCTTCACTTGATCAAAGTCAAACTTTGCAGAGATGATGTTCACATGTTGTACTTTGATTTGATTGAAGTTCAGAGCTGCAGCTGCATCATTCCAAAGAGATTCTCATCCTGAAATGGCTTTTTTCCCCAGGCGAACCTTAATTATTTTCAATTTTTTTGACTGATTTATTTGTGCCTTTTTCACCCTCAGGTACAGGTAGGTTGTATAAAAAATAAATGAACTCTTGAAGAGTCAGGACAGTTGTTTGGTATTTGTAAGTTCAGAGCTGTGCAATGCTGAATAATTCATTGGTGCTCATAACGGCTTCTTATGGAACTTATTAATTATTGGTTAGGTTTATTATATCAATATCGTGCATCCCTAGATCTTCTGTATATATTTCTGAATATGCGAAAATGCCAAAGATTTGTCGGAGGATACACACAGACAGGATCTTCAGGATGAACAGTGTGTAAATCACACCACACACAGGCCGTCACACAAGCTTTGACAGTCGTCACAGTGTGGTTTTGTCAAAAAAAGCATCTGAGGACACAATCTCCCTCTGTGGTGTCGCAGTCGGCGCGTCTGTATGAATCCTGATGTGATTCATAAGTGTCTGCAGGTGCATTTGTAACAGTCAGAAGCCAGGGCAACAGTCAGGGATCACTGTGAATGGATCCTGGATTAACAGGGCTATGTTCAGACTACAGGAGAGCAGGATTCTAGTATTATTAATCAAATTCAAAACTTTTCAGGCACTGTCTACCCTGTTTAATTGCAGGTAATCAAATTACATGTGTCTGTCAAGACATAACCAATCTACCTGCATGTGTTGTTTTGTTTTTGAAGCATGGTTTTTAAAGAAAATCTGAGGTTGCATCCTCAAGTTTCTGTGTGTCAAACTCCTCCATCGCACAAGAAAAACCCAGCGATGCAACGTTCCATGCTGTAGTCACGGATTTTGACGTAGCTGTTGTGTGTGTGTTGCATTAAAACTGTGTAATGTGTAATTAAGCAGAGCCGTTTCTTGCTATATGTGGACTATGCAGCTGCATAGGGCCCCGCAGCCACCAGGGGGCCCCCAAGCTGCAAGTTCAGACTGATATTTTATTATATTTTTGAGAATTAAAAGTGCCTGTCTTTATTTGCATGTATTGCATGCATTCATTATGCATATATTTGCAAAGCATGTAAGTGTTCGTTGGGTAAAAATCCCATTATAATCCATTATATTTATTTAGAAGTAAGTTTAGTTATTTATTTTTTACTGTTTTTGAATCGTGGGTTAAAACTGTTTTATGTTATGCTACCTTGTTATGCTACCTTGTTATGCTACCTTCTGCATCATCACAGAATATATGAAAAAGTTAGGAGTCTCTACCTCAAGTTTGAAAAAAAAATAGGGGCCCCCAAATAGTATCTCACATAGGGCCCCCACACAGCTAGAAACGGCCCTGTAATAAAGCAACTAAAGCTAAAGGAGTTCACACTGTGTTGATTAAACCTTCTCTGACACTCAGTGTGTTAATATTCATGTTAAAAGTCTGATGTTAGTCTTTTTAATGTCATGTAAATACGTTAGTTTGACTAAAATAGAGATATAGTCTTAGTCGGACTAACATACCTGGATAATGCGATTCATAGTCTGATTACTCCTGCATGTGTACGCTTAGTCAGACTAACTCTGGTGGCCAGGCTTTCAAATAACACCATATTGTCAGTGAATGAAATCTTTGCGTCAGCCTGAGTTTAACGCCCCACAGTGCACAGCCTCATGGACCGCGGGTATGAAATGCAACCGGATGAGTCTGGACTAGTGCTCGCCTGGAGGAGGAGGAGGAGGATCTGCTGTTCAGGAGACGGGATTCCAGGCTTTTTCAGAGCGCCTGCAGAGCCCGAGAATAAAATAAATGCCAGCGTTCTCAGCAAACTTTAGGGCTTCATAAACGACGTAATGGAGCGGATACACACCAAAAAACAACGGTAATTGGAACTTCCGGTCTATGGGAGCTTTAAGTTTTCTAAGCTATAGTCTTAGTCGGACTAAGGGTGAATTCCAATTCCTATCTTAACCCTCAATCTCAAAAATGCTCTCCCTCTAGTGAAAGTGCTGTCCTGATTCTCAGAAAAATTAAGTTGAGGGGCAAGTTTAAGGGCTGTATCGCCCTCAATATTGAGATTTTCTGACACCACCTTTGGGAGCAAGGGCTACCCAGAATGCATTGCGTGTTTTCACATAAGAAAGATGGCGTCGAAAGCAGCGAAACGAGTGCAATACAAATGAAGTATTTTCTTTGTTAATAGAGATATAAAAATGATGAAAACCATTGTATTATCTTAGTTTAGGCCCATATTATGGATTACTGACGTCATTGTTGCGTAACATTTATTTTTATTTTACGATCTTTTGTCAATAGTCGGCCGGTGTGGTTTACTTTTCAATAAGTCGTGGTGTGTGGTAACTGTCAGCTGAATATTTGTATGAGTATCATCTTATAACTAACTGACAACCTAATAACTTGACTGAAATAAAATAATAAATAAATAAACGTGACATAAATGTGTTCTTCTTCTTCTTCTTTTTTGGAGTTGACAGACTGGACGCAGCTTTGGCGTTATTCTGCCCCCTACAGTCTGAAGACGTATTTGCATTTAAGGGGTGTCCCATTTCTAAGTGACAAAATAACCCTCAACACTTGGTTTTGAGGCCAGTTAAGATTAAGGGTTGAGCTTGAGGGTTAAGATAGGAATTGGAATTGGCCCGAACATACCTGGATAACGATTCATAGTCTGATTACTCCTGCGTGTATACGCTTAGTCTGACTTTCAAATAACACAGTGAATAAAATCTTTTGTGTCAGTCTGACTTTAACGCCTCAGTGCCTCATGGACTGCGGGTATGAAATGACCCATTTTTGTTTGTAAAACTTTGCGCTGGCTTGTGGCTGTGCTTAATGCAGATGGTGAGTATGTACGGTGGTGCTGAAAAGGCGTTTCGATCCAGTTTCTGCGTTAAATAATTTGCCCGTCGTCATTTAAACACACAAACTGGATCTCGGGGGAGGAGGGGGGGTCGTTTTCCAGAACCGGCTGCATTGAAATGGAACACGTCCCAGTACGGCTGTTCATCCATGTCTATGCAGTATGCACCAACTCTTTGCGCTGTGAGTGGGGAGAAGGCGCTCAGACCGTGCACGAGTAAAGCACCGCTGCAGCCGCTGCAGCAGGGAAACGCTTATATAATGCAACAGCCTGAGCCTCCCCGTGCTCAGCAGCCGACATGCTGAGTGGTTTGCTGCAGCAAGCCATCATCGATGATAGAGAGAGAGAGAGAGAGAGAGAGAGAGAGAGAGAGAGAGAGAGAGAGAGTGAGGGGCAGCAGTCGGCCAGCAAACAATACTGTACCTCAACCAGAACTGAGCTTGGAGAGAGAGAGAGAGAGGGAGAAAGAGGCAAAGAGAGCAAAGAACAACAGAGGTGGAGAAAGATGGAGGAAGAAGAAGAAGAAGGAACATACAAGGAGGGAACCCACAAGCAGCGACAGACTGAGACGCTACAACTCCACGACCATGGGTGAATTCCAATTCCTATCTTAATCCTCAATCTTAACCCTCAATCTCAAAAATGCTCTCCCTCTAGTCCAAGTGCTGTCCTGACATTAAGTTGAGGCCAAGTTTAAGGGCTGTATCGCCCTCAATATTGAGATTTTCCGACACCACCCTTGGGAGCAAGGGCTACCCAGAATGTATTGCGTGTTTTCACATAAGAAAGATGGCGTCGAAAGCGGCGAAGCGAGTGCGATACAAATGAAGTATTTTCTTTGTTAATAGAGATATAAAAATGATGAAAACCATTGTATTATCTTAGTTTAGGCCCATATTATGGATTACTGACGTCATTGTTGCGTAACATTTATTTTTATTTTACGATCTTTTGTCAATAGTCGGCCGGTGTGGTTTACTTTTCAATAAGTCGTGGTGTGTGGTAACTGTCAGCTGAATATTTGTATGAGTATCATCTTATAACTAACTGACAACCTAATAACTTGACTGAAATAAAATAATAAATAAATAATCCTGACATAAATGTGTTCTTCTTCTTCTTCTTTTTTGGAGTTGACAGACTGGACGCAGCTTTGGTGTTATTCTGCCCCCTGCAGTCTGAAGACGTATCTGCATTTAAGGGGTGTCCCATTTCTAAGTGACAAAATAACCCTCAACACTTGGTTTTGAGGCCAGTTAAGATTAAGGGTTGAGCTTGAGGGTTAAGATAGGAATTGGAATTGGCCCCAAGTCTTTGTTGAGACGACAAGAAACAGGAAGAGGCCGATTTGGCTGGAAGTGTCCAGTTGGCCCAGTAGAGAGAAACAAATATGTGTGTGTGTGTGTGTAAATGTGTTATCATCACATCACTGTGGACTGCCAAAAATGTTGTGTCAAACTGGTCCACAAGAGATTATAATCTGTGTGTGAGAGTGTTTATATGTGTATAGGTTCTGGGATGCGGGGCTGAGGTGGGTTCTCTCACCACGGAGTTGTACTGCGCCTCACAGTAAGATCTTACTGTGAACTCCATGTCCTCGTCCTCCTTCTCCTTGACCGGCTTCTCCGGCTCCTCCTCCTCCTTCTCCTGCAGGTAGGCCTCCTGGTCCTGAGGCATGTACGACATCTCGTCCTTGTTCTTGAACTCCAGGCTGAGGATGGACGGCGGCAGCAGCAGCCCGAGGATGACCTGGTGTGTGGAGGACAGACGTCAGGGAGGAGATATCACGCTCCTGCAACTCTCTAATGTGATCTGTGGAAGCATTTCAGTTCCCCCCCTCTCGTCTGAAAACATAATAACGAAGGAGAAAAGTTGACGAGAGGCAAACCCTGGCAGACTGCAGTGACCTACATATGTGGAGATATGACTAATATGAGAAGCCACTTAGCAAATCATCGACCCAGAAACACTTCAGAAAGAGATGTAAGAGAAGGAAGAGAAATCCAGTCAAGAGACTTTAAAGAAACACACAAACCTCCACACCTCCCCCTGGAGTCATGTATAGGTGAATATATATGAATATATAGACATATGTAGACAAGAGAGGACTCAGATGGTTAGTAAACACACTCTTGTATTAGCCTAGCTAACACCAGACTCAACAAACTGGTGCTTGTTGTAGTCTAGCAGTGATGACTATTAGGAGTGTGCCAAAAAATTGCGATTCTAATTTACTACACTCTTAGAAATAAGGGTTCCAAAAGGGTTCTTCCACGAGGGCTGAGGTTCTTTTTTCAGAAGCAAATGGTTCCACCCAAAGACACTCGTCTAAGCGCAACATAAAAAGTGGGAACGCAACGCCACTTTTAAGGCTTGTGTTCAGATGGTTGTCGTGTAAAGCTAGCCTTATAATCGGCCTACTCACTTACTACCCAGGTAGCCTACACTCTTAGAAATAAGGGTTCCAAAAAGGGTTCTTCTCCAAGGGCTGAGGTTCTACCTGGAACCATTTGCTTCTGAAAAACCCTTTTCCTGTAGAAAGGGTTTTTCAAGGGTTCTTGGTAACACTTATGGTTCCAGTAAGAACCATTTTGATCCAGAGAACCCTTTAAACCCCTTTCCTGAATAAAGGGTTTTAAAAGGGTTCTTGGTAGAACCCTCCAAAAGGTTCTATGTGGAGCCAAAAAGGGTTCTCCTATGAGGACAAGCTGAAGAAACTCATATGGTTCTGCTTAGCACTTTTATTTCTAAGATTCGATTCATACGATTCAGAATCGATATAAAATGTCCCAGAATTGATTTTTATAAAGAGGCACTTTTATTTGTACAATATGTAACATTGCTTTTATGCAACAGTTACAACAATTCCATCTTCCAAGCATGGATGAATGTTTAAAACTTAATAAATCTCAAAAAGACACTTTAATGTCTCCGTTTGTCATTCTGTCTTGCAAAGCAGACTGGAATTTATCATCCTTTGAACACCTGTAGATCTCATCAAATCGTTTTGAATCGAACATCGATTTTTGAATGGAATCATAGCCCCAAAAATCGGAATCGAATCGAATCATGAGATAGTAAAAGATTCCCACCCCTTATGGCTATTGCTGCTTTCCAGCACCCATCCAAACAAATGGGATGTGGGACATATCCTACCTGAATTGTACTAGCTCCTACTTCAAAGCGTTCCAGCAATTGAAGTCGAATGTTAGAAAACATGGACGATCGCAACGCTTTAGATTTACGTTTGAAGAGGCATTTTGACTGTCAGCAATTCACTCTCTATTTACATACACAAGTGAGCCGTATATGTAAAAGCGATACATATAACGTCATGAGTATACTTTTACCGTACCCCTACATATCTTCATGCTGACGGATAACAACGACGACATCATTTCACGCCATAACAAGTTGTGATAAAATTGCTGTGTCTAAAACAACTCTACACGCAGAAAAGTAAAGTTTAAAGCCTATTCGTGTGACTGCATGGGAGCCGCCATTATTCTCCGACGTCATTTTGGTGAGTTCGCAATAGGAGGTCCCACTTCGACAGGTATTCCAGTGCACTTTTTCTCGTTGGAGGTCGGATAAGTCCCACGTCCAACTGGTTTGGATGGGCTCTGGAACGCAGCATATGATGTTGGAAGTATATCCAGACGTTGCTTCTCTGTCGTCATCGAATTAATCCCAACTTAAACACAATTTACATTACATTTTTAAACAAAAAGTTCCATTTTTTAGGAGATTCTGAAGTTGACTCAAGAATAAAAGTCAAGCTATTACAATCCCAAAATGTTGTACCGTGACTTTTCTGGACCTTTTGGAGACCTGAGGCCTCAACACTTCTGTTCACTTCCAAAAGTGTTTGTGTGAACAGACACAGGCAGTAAACACCATTGTGCAGTGAGACACACACACTCTCTCACACACACATTGGCAGCAGATAAAGATGGCAAGCCTGCTGTAAACACTTCAGACACATAATAGTCAAACAAGAAAAGCAAGAGTCTGTAATCACAGTGAGAGACAACAAGGGAAAAAGAGGACGGTGGAGAGAGAGAAGGGTAATTATACGTCGTCTTATCTCTGGCAACAGCTGCCTTTAAATCATTTAAGAGGGAAATGTAGATTCTTTCATTGCGCGCGGTCGCTCGTAAAGTATCAACACTCATTTGTGATGAGTTAATGAAGTAAAAAAAGAAGAAGAAAAGCCTGATGATATGAAGAGAATGGTTTCACTGGTGCAGTGACCAAAAACTGAGAAAGAGAAACTATTACAACCACAGCTCACATTTCAATAACACTGTCATCAATAACGTCAGGAAAATATATCAATAGTTTGTCACTTATTATTGATGTGTGAAGAAATCGATGTCTTCGTCGCTGCAGGTCATGGTCATTTATATCCTACAGTGAAGCTCTCACAAAAACGTCCACACGGCACTTTTTTGACGAGGCTATTTGCTGCATATGATGAGTCCCTGGAGGCTCTGAACGCTGCTGTTGTCCACTTTTGTTTTCCCTTAGTTTTCAGTCTTTGGCTTTCTTTAGCTCAACATGGTGAGAACTCTGCATTATTTTCACCAGCTCTCATGCTCTGGACGTTAAAATTCAAATGTTCAGCAAATAATGACATTCGGGATATCTGCAGTTTCAGCAAGTCAAATTTAAGACTTTTTAAGACCTTTCTAATGCCACCTTAAAATATAAGACCCTCGAGTAATGTATGTAAGACGAGCATATACATTTTTTTAATGAATTTAAGACATTTTAAGGCCTTCATTTTACATGAATGGCCATTTTTTAATCAAAAATCTGTTTAAACTCGAGATTAAACTGTTTTTTTTGACTGGAGGAAATGGAGTACAAGTGTCAGCCAATGTTAGTTCTATGATGGTAACATTTGGTAACCCCATTTCAACAACTTTACACCTCACATTACCTCTCTACAAGACTCTGGACATCCTTCACTTAACCGAGTCAGTCCATGTCGGAGCCATTAGGGTCAGATTTGGACTGACAACATGGCTCCCAAGTGGGTTTGTCCATGGTTTTCCTTCTGTGTTTGCTCACACGTTACTGAAAGCATATGGGACCTGCATTATTTGCCCACTTACGCTGTGTTTGTGACTGAATGTTAGACACGTTCAGTCAGGTTGTACTCACTCGGTTGCAGTGTTGAGGAAATACCGGTCGCAATGAAGCGACGTTTTTCTTGGACCCGGTCCTGCTTTTAGAAAACTTCTATTGAAATTAAACAATAACAGATGACATTACAATTCTACCGTATGTAACTATAAAAAAGAGCACGGGTGCAAAACAGTAAAAAAAAACTGTGCAAAAATCGAGCAAAGGATCCATAATCAAAGAATCAAGAAAGACCCGGTCCTGCTTCACCCTGACATTACCACACCATTTTAGTCAAAGAATGGAATGGTTGGTACCACTTCTAATGGAAACACAAAACAACACCATAGTGAACCATTCTACTGGATGGAAACACGGCTTTAGTCGGCCAACTCACTTACTACCCAGGTATCCTACACTCTTAGAAACAAGGGTTCATAAAAGGGTTCTTCTACAAGGGCTGAGGTTCTACCTGGAACCATTTGCTTCTGAAAAACCCTTTTCCCAAAGAAAGGGTTTTTCAAGGGTTCTTGGTAACACTAAGGGTTCCAGTAAGAACCATTTTGATCCAGAGAACCCTTTAAAACCCATATGATGGAAAGAAACAGGTGACTGATGATGATGATGATGATGATGATGGATTATGTGGAGTCAGATTCACTGCCCCGGCCAACAAAAAAGCCACACACTCAATTATCTGTTGGACCACATTTAGCTTTGATTTAGAGCTGCAAATGACCATTATTTTCCCAATTAATCAAATGTTTATTTGGTCCATAAAACATCAGAAAATTTGGTTATCTGGTGTTTTGTTTTGTCCATAAACTTCTTTCGTCAGAAAGATATTTTATATTATTCACACTGAAGAAGCTGAAAAAATCAGGAAGCATCTCAAAAGATCAAAAAGATCTCTGTGAACACTGTGAACACTAATGGTTCCAGAAAAAAACATTTTGATCCAGAGAACCCTTTAAAACCGCTTTCCTGAATAAAGGGTTTTAAAAGGGTTCTTGGTGGAACCCCCTAAAAAGGTTCTACCTGAAACCAAAAAGGGTTCTACTATGAGGACAAGCCGAAGAACCTTATATGGTTCTACTTAGCAGTTTTATTTCTAAGAGTGTAGAAAGGGTACGATGTGGGCCATGGGCTTGAAGTCAGGCGACCATGGAAACCTTAGACAAACCTGTTTAGGACCCATAATATCAACCCAAATATAACCTTTACAGAGCCCACATGGACAAACTGGCTGTCAGCTATTGGTCGAGGCATGGTGTGAAATGGGATAGAGTCTGAGTCTGCTGCTCCGAGGAGTTAGATCTGTGCGTGTGTGTTTGTGTGTGTGTGTGTGTGTGTGTGTGTGTGTGTGTGTGTGTGAGAGTGTGTGTGTGTGTGTGTGTGTTCAGTCGTCCCCAGAGCACGTCTTCATTAAAAATAACCCTAACCTCTGTGATGTGACCAGCTGCCTCCTATCGCCTCACTTCCAGGCCCCGGGAAAACCCATGTGAGCACAATTTGCAGACAAAAGAAGAAAAAAAAAAAATCCTCTCAGTGACTGAAAAAAAAAAAAAAATGACATGAGTAAAATATTTAAATATGTGGGACACAAATTCAAAGGTAATTAAGGTCAGTTCTTGCGTCTCCTCTGGTGTAAAACAGAGTTTTGTGGGTTTACACTAATGAAGCCGAGGAGGAAGTTCAGACAGACGAGGTCTCGACCGTCTCACAGGTCGACACGGTGGAGTATTTTTACCTGTCAGATACGATCTGTCGACTCCTCACAGCTGAGTGAACCTTCAGTCCACATGAGTCATCGTGGCCACGGCATCAGAAAGAACCAGAAGATTCACGACCGCTCACCGTCTTTTCACTGCTAACCTGAAAACCTGCTTAGAACAGGTTTAGTTTCTATTTAGTTTTGTCATTTCGTTGTTAAAATGAGTTCGTTTTAATTAGTTGAGTTCACGGATCGGAGCAGCCACACTGTGTGAGTTTTCAAAATAAAAGTCCCACGTGATTCACAGCAAACATAGAGAGTGAAATATGTTTCAGATCTCTGAATAATTTTTACTTGTCATGATATAACAAAGAGGTATAATGAAATGTATTTAAATTGTATTTTATGATCATTTCCACCTCATATCAGCAGACAAACTCCAGTGCATTTCAGCTTCCTGTGTCAGAACATGAGGAAGGACAGAATGTGATAACCTTCACGTCTGACAACATGAGTAATACGAGAGGCCACTTGTTCATTTATCATCCAGGACAGATTTAAGAAGATGTGTGTGAAGAAAAAACAGTCAGGCCAAAAGAATCTCTAAAGGAAGCGATTAATTTTCAAGGGCTTAACAATAAAATCTCCCATTTTCTCACACTACAACTTGATTTATGATTTTAATCTTTCATTTTTCTTCTTAAAAACAAACTATAACAAGTTTTGTTTGTATGTCCACGTGGGATTTGAACCAAATGACCCTTTAAGGTTAAAGGGCAACAAAATACAAGCAGAAATAAAACCTTTCAGCAAGTTTTTTCCTCTGGCTTCAAACTGTGAGCCAAACTCCAGGGATCTGATCTTAATTACGGGAACGTCGGCAGTGGATGAAATTGATTTTCATTAAAAACAAATCCTCCTAAAGTAGAAACACCAAATAGTCGATAAAATAGATGTAACACACAGCCCTAATTCTTCCCAGAGTTCCACATTATTACAGCACGAGAGCTCGAGAACGTTTCTGTAGTGGAGAATAAAGGTTTAGTAAAATCCTGTCTCAGACAAACTTTAGTCAAACTCTTAACAAAGAGACAGAGAAGCTGAAGTGATGAAGGTTTGTGTTGATTCTCACAGATACAGAACTATCACAATATCGCAATAAATATCGAAGAATTGACTTCAGGTGTTTTGTAATTGTTCTGTAAAAACATCTTCCAGGTGGAACCTTTCCTTAGTGTTAGCAAGAACCCTTTTAAAACCCTTTATTCAGGAAAGGGCTTTTAAAGGGTTCTCTGGATCAAAATGGTTCTTATTGGAACCATTAGTGTTACCAAGAACCCTTGAACCTTTTCTTTGGGAAAGGGGTTTTCATTTTAGTCATAGGGTGCCAAAGAATGGAATGGTTGGTACCACTTCTACTGGAAACACAAAACAATACCAAAGTGAACCATTCTACTCGGTGGAAACACAGCTTTAGTCGGCCTACTCACTTATTACCCAGGTATCCTACACTCTTAGACATAAGTGTTCCAAAAGGGTTCTTCTACAAGGGCTGAGGTTCTACCTGGAACCATTTGCTTCTGAAAAACCCTTTTCCCGAAGAAAGAGTTTTTCAAGGGTTTTTGGTAACACTAATGGTTCCAGTAAGAACCATTTTGATCCAGAGAACCCTTTAAAACCCCTTTCCTGAATAAATGGGGTTTTCAAGGGTTCTTGGTGGAACCCTCCAAAAGGGTTTCAGGTGGAACCTTTATAAAAAGGTTCTACCTGGAGCCAAAAAGGGTTCTCCTATGAGGACAAAGAACCTTATATGTTTCAACTTAGCACTTTTATTTCTAAGAGTGTAGAAAGTGTACTATGTGGGCCAGAAGCAAATGGTTCCAGGTAGAACCTCAGACCTTGTAGAAGAACACTTTAGGAACCCTTATTTCTAAGAGTGTCCTCCTCTCAGCAGAGCAATAACCCTTATAACCCAACCTTTCTTTACCCGCAGGATTCCCTCAAATGCCGTGTTACCTTCAGACCGGAGTTCTTCCTCATGCGCAGGCGTCCCATCCACATGTCTGTGAGCAGCATCTGACTGCACGTGTGAGCAATGAAGTCTCGGTGTTTGGCCGCCACCGCCAGCTGCAGACAGGTGGCGTTGCTCCAGTTCTTCAGCTCGTAGGTCAGCAGCTTCATGGCCATCTGCTCGTCCTGCTTGTACGACTGGTCGAGGAGTTCCACCGCCAGCTGGCCAAACTCTCTGAATGGTGACACGGTCACACAGACGGGGATGGTCACACACTTTGTTCAAACGAGACATCAACACAGCACATGGGTGAAGAGGGACCGGTAATTACTGTATATCTGTTTAAATCTGTTTAAAATGGTTTATAAAGTGTGATGGAAATGAAACAGGCGACTGATGATGATGATGATGATGATGATGATGATGATGATGGATTATGTGGAGTCAGATTCACTGCCCCGGCCACACACTCAATTATCTGTTGGACCACATTTAGCTTTGATTTAGAGCTGCAAATGACCATTACTTTCTCAATTAATCAAGTGTTTGTTTGGTCCATAAAACGTCAGAAAATGAGGTTCTCTGGCGTTTTGTTTTGTCCACAAACTTCTTTCGTCAAATGCAGCAAAGAAACCAGAAAATATTCACATTGAAGAAGCTGAAAAAACCAGGAAGCATCTCAAAAGATCGAAAAGATCTCTGTGATCACTAATGAACCATTAGTGAGAACCATTTTGATCCAGAGAACCCTTTAAAACCCCTTTCCTGAATAAAGGGTTTTAATAGGGTTCCTGGTGGAACCTTTATAAAAAGGTTCTACCTGGAGCCAAAAAGGGTTCTCCTTTGAGGACAAGCGGAAGAACCTTACTGTATATGGTTCTTCTCAGCACATTTATTTCTTAGGCCCTAGATTTGGTCCATAAAACGTCAGAAAATGAGGTTCTCTGGCGTTTTGTTTTGTCCACAAACTTCTTTCGTCAAATGCAGAAAAGAAACGAGAACATATTCACGTTGAAGAAGCTGAAAAAACCAGGAAGCATCTCAAAAGATCGAAAAGATCTCTGTGAACTCAATCAGGAAGTAGAAATATAGTATATTTGGAGAAAGAGTCGACTTGTCACTAGATTTCTAACCTGTGAATGAATGCATTTCTATCTGTTTCTATACCCGTTCCGTTATTCTCCTCAGTGTTCCCCACAGCTGCACGTTGTTTGCCAGAACGAGTCTTAAAGACGTTCCGAGGCCTCCCACTGGAGTGTCTTACTGTATCTGCGTTGTCTCCCACACATTCTAAATAACACCAGCGAACGCACACGAGGATCCCCCGAGTGTCTATAAATACACTCGCACACGTGTGCACAACACAACACAACACGACGCATTTACAACGCCCCGATCACAAATTATGTAAATACGACATGAAATGAAAATGTATGTGGATATAAAAAAAAGTTGTGGAGGAAGTCGAGCAGATCCTCGGAGGATGGAGAGCTGAACATACGCCAGTCCTTTGAAACTGTGTGTGTGTGTGTGTGTGTGTGTGTGTGTGTGTAGTATCCGAATAATTCCCCTCTCTAATTAACAGATATTTCCGTCGTCAGCAGCTTAAGCTCGAGGTGACTCCGTTCATCTCAAACGTAGATCCTTCACTAACGATGATGTATCACTCTGACTAGATTCTTCGTGTATGTGTGTCGCTTACGTCCTGTGGGAGGCTGCGGTCATTTCAAACAGGTCAGTGCTCAAGAAGTTGTATTAGCGTGTTTGTGTGCTAAACCTAAACTTAGCCTAAAAATAACTCAGACGGAGCCACAAACAGGAGCGGGACGGTTGTGACGGATCTCAAGTGTTCACGGTGTAAAATGCTTCCATTTGATGGATAATGTTGCCCTTTTATATTTACCACCACAGTATTGTTCTTGTGTGTTTTGTTAGCTTTGCCTGGTGACATTCACACAGCAGGCGTCAGGTATCATGACTGATGGAGGTGAGGTGGAACCACGACAGCTACACAGCACGAGTAAAGTGAGACTCGCTGCAGACACAGTTGGACGACGATAACAAGAAACGCCCGTGAAAAGTTTTAGAAAACGGCTAAAAATAAACCTGGACCTGGTTCAGTATAGGACTGTAAGATTGATTGATGTTCAAAATCTGTGGCAAGGCAAATCAAACACTCTTTACTTTAACCATTGCCTGCATGTGCCAGTCACAGCTGCTGCTGCTGCTGTTCCTGCTCCACGCAGCTCCAATTCTCCTCACTGGAGTTAAAACCTGGACCCACACGAGAGGATTTTCTAATCCGACTTGATTTTAAACAACAAAGGATCTAATCAAAGGATTTCAGGGAGGCGATTCAAGGGTTTTGGGATCTCACAGAAACCCCGCGTGATTTAACGTGACTTGTGTGCGAAGTCTCGTGATGATAAACGCAAAACTGTGGATGAATTCATGGCTGAGAAAAACGGAATCTTGTCTTGTACAAGTTATGGTTCTAAACAAAAGTATGTTACATCCGTTTCCCGGTCAACTCGCTCTCATTGTTATCATGAGTTTCTGCTAACGCCCACAATCACTGTTTAATACTTCACATCTGCAGGATAATTTGGTTAAAATCAGCCTAAACTCGGAAGACACCCACGATTGTCGGAAAAGCCAGATCAGGACCACGTTCTGACCAATTATCCTCGATTGTAGAGCGGAGCCAAGCCCTTTATTAAAAGACCGATATACAACACAGAACAGACCTCTGAAACCTCTTTCTCTTTGTCATTAAATTCAACAATCCCTCACCTGGAGTTGTGGTTGAGTTCCTGCGAGATGTCGTCCACCATGTCGTTCTCCGAGGCCTCGTGAGCCATGGCCTTGCAGAGCTTGCAGGCGACCAGGGCCTTGGCCATGGCCTCCTCGCCGTGCTGCCAAAAGAACAGCGCCATCTTCTGGCGTTTCATGAGCACGGCCCACACCATCAGCTCGTGGAAGGGGAACGGGAAGTGGTTGATCTCGGGATCGTCCAAGTCGATGTCCACCTCCTCCTCGCGTTTGCGCGTGGTCTTCTGGCGTCCTCTGCGGATCGGCATGTCGTCCTGGAGGAGGAGAACTCATCAGTGAAGGGATTATTCAGGGGATCTTTCACATATGATGGGATGTAGAATGAATGGATGGATGGATGGATATGTTTGTGGAGGTGCAGCACTGAGTGAGTCCAGGTTTTCTGCACATCAGAGCAGCATCGATCTCCAATAATTTCACATTAATCAGCCGAGGACCACGGAAATAAGCTTCAGTGCTGCTTACAACCAGAGATTATGAGCACAAAGAACCACACGACAGTGAGACTCTGAACATCTCTTCAGATGTCATTTTGAATTGATGAGTATTTACGGCAATAAGAAAGGATTTTAAAGCTTTAAAATCAGCATTAGCTGCAGTAAACTGCTTAAATATAGGGATGTGACGGCGTTGTGACTTTCACGGTATCACATGAGCGTTAGAGTCAAATGATCGTGGCTTCAGTGAGCGTCTAGTCTGGTCTAGAGGGGAAAAAAGTGAATCTTAAAATAATAGCACAATATTCCATCATGATATCACAATTAAGTTATCCGTGCTATTTCACAGAATTTCAAAGTAAAAGTGCTTGTTTTTTTATTTTTATATGGAACGATGGCGCGTTTTACAATAAAACCACATTTATGACTTAAAAACAACGTGTCTATAAATATCAAAAACAGAGAAATAAATCTAAAAAATACCACCAAACAAGCTTATATATATACAATATGTAGAATATTATTATATTTATACACATTTTCCCACATATTCTTTGGTTCACCAATCACAGAAGACAAAACAACACCAAGAACAAGACCTAAAACCACAATAAAAACACAATAAAAACACAGTAAAATACATTCAATTAAATTGAAATTACAGTAAAATTTAGAATAAAAAGTGAAAAGTAGAGCAGTTCTACTATAGTATATATATATATATATAGTGTGTGTGTTTACAGTACTGTCTTGAATTTTGACATTGATTGATTGAAGCTTTTATTTTGTACTGCACTTTCTTTAATGAGTTAATCAGTTTATTTATGTATCGATCCTGAATCTTTGAGATGTTTATGTTCTATGTTCTTGTTACTGCAGCAATAAACCAACGCAGACGACAAAATATCATCTTATTGAGATATATTTTTTTTAATATTGTTACAACGTTCTGTTTGACGACTAAACCGTTTTACAAAAACAGGGAAATAATTTGAATTTAACGAGAACAAAACAAGAGAAAGGAAACACAAACACTGAGACAGATGTAAAGGAAACAGAGAGCGACACACACACACCCCCACACACACACACACACACACACACCCCCACACACACACACACGTTAAACTGGAGACACGCTGTGATAAAAGCTTTATCATGTACAAACGTCCTGGTGTGTGTGATGTAACCTCGTCTTATCCGTCCAGCTAAATATAAATATAAATATAAATATAAATATAGATATAAATATAAATATAAATATAAATATAAATATAAATATAAATATAAATATAAATATAAATATAAACCATCTGTCACAACATATTAATATATATGTTAATGTTGACTCATTAGTCTTTAAGTCGCTTTTACGTGACACAGAAGTGTTGTGGACGTGTTGTTTTTGTGTGCGTTTGAGACGAGGGAGCAGTGCATTGTGGGAGTGACCGAATAAAAACCTTGAAGAGATCGACACTCACCTCCATCCCCAGGAGTTTCAGGGCTTTGGGCTAGAAAAGCAACAAACAAACAAACAAACAAACAAACAAACAAACAAACAGCACAAGGCCGTGTTGAAAAAAACGTTTCATGGAGAAATTGACTTTGTGAAGCACAAAAACAGCAAAGACTCGACTGGAGAAGGTCACCCACATACACGGTTCTGTTTAAATCAGGTGACACGTCTTGTTCCCTAGTGTGTCAGGGAACTACGGTGGCCTACATGTGCTAAAAAGCGATGATTTTTTTTGGAAGCCTCTGCTGTAGAAACACGGCAGCACATGATGGCAGCCTCTGTAAAGGCTCGAGAAACCAAAATGATTTTGGTTTTAAAGGAATTATGGACTCGTGTTGTGTTTCCATCATGGTACGGTTCGGTTTGGTCCAGTACGGCACAGTTTGGAACGGCTCAGTTGGCTGTGGGTGTTTTTGCCTCGACTTTAATGGGATATTTTAACATTTTTGACAGCTATCGACTGTCCTAAAAGTTACTAAATGACGCCATCGCCTAATTTGAAATTAAAGACCAGGTGTATGTAACTGTAATGGACGCTGTAGGAGACAAAAAGTGAGTAAATTTCAACCACACTAACTATGTTTGGAACTAGAAATTAATGATTTTTTATGTCATCTGAGCTCGGGAGCAGAAAAAAAGACACTCTGGTGGAGGGATTTAGGTTTTTCTTTTAAATCTATTTTGACCTCCACCAAGGGGGTTATGTTTTTTGGCGGGAGTTTGTTAGTTTGTCTGTTTGTTTGAGAGGTTAGCAACATAACTCGAAACGTCACAGACGGATTTGGATGAAATTTTCAGTAAATGTCCACATCAGGACCAAGAACAAGTGATTCAATTTTGGGCGTGATCCGTAGACGCCATCACTGGTTACAACGCTCGCCGTCTGACCCAGGCGCGCCAGCAGGGTGCTTTTCTAGTTCATTTTGTTTTAGTTTTTTTTTTTAGAGCAATGATTTATTTTAGACAAAGAACATGTTATATTCATGGATCAGCCACTGGTGATTTAGCAGTGTTTAACCCTCAACACTTGGTTTTGAGGCCAGTTAAGATTGAGGGTTAAGATAGGAATTGGCCCCATATTTGGTAAAGAGTCACTAGAGAGGATCTGAATACTCGTGATTCAGTTGACTGTTCTACTGTTTCAGTCTGGTGCAGAAAAGTGACACAGTTAGAGCTTATTTTGTTTCTATTCCTCATGGAAACACAAACAATAAATCCCTACAATCCTGTACCAAACCGAACCTTTTCCACTCGCTGCAAACACAGAGTCGTGTATTTTTCAATTTCTGCCAATAAATCCTGTCACAGGTGACACAGTGAAGACTGAGAGACAGGAGTGTGTGCTGGTGTGATTGACAGATCATCATCATCATCATCATATATATATATATATATATACAGCACAAGTTCCTGCATGTTTGCATTCTGTACATTAATGTACATGTAGAGTGAAGAGCGTGTGTGTGTGTGTGTGTGTAAATTATGCATTCATGAGTTCATGAGCCATCATCGGTGTTGGTAAAAATAGCCCAGGTCTCCTGTGGGGATTTAGATTTCTGCATCTATTTCAAGGCTTTATTCTTGGCTAACGTGTGTTACCCTGAGTGTGTGTGTCTGTGTGTGTCTGTGTGTGTGCGTGTGTGAGTCATTTCATCAGGAAAATCACAGTTAAATTGGAGCTCTCGCTCTCTCTTCTGCTCTTTGTTCAGCCTCTGGTTTTTTGTAATCTACGTCTTTCCAGCTGCGTTGTTGCTTCCATGGCAGACGCACAGTGAGATAAACACACACACACACACGCACGCACGCACACACACACTTAAGAACCATGAGGCTGAAATGTGATGTTCCACACACACACACACACACACACACACACACACAGCTGTGTTTGTGTGTGTTTTCATCACACCTGTGGCAGTGAGTGGAATCACTGTAACATGAACACGTGTGTGTGTGTGTGTGTGTGTGTGTTTGTGTTTCAATGAATAATAATGTTATATAATTATTAACAGCATCTGAGCAAATGTGCTCGGTCATTTTAAAGAAGATAAACTGTTATTGAGCCGTTTCTAGTGATGTGAAAATTCTCCTTCAGCTGCTTCGTATACTTCATATTTATTCTGTAGCCGTGAAGCAATTTGTAAACCAAGATTATATCTGCTAATATCAACAAATAATAATAATAATAAAAAAAGTCTATGAATGAAGATGAATTTATTTATTTGGGGCTTCACGTCGTCCACAGAACTTTTCACTCCAGGTAATTTTAGTGGAGTGTTTTCTAAGTAAAGAGAAGTCTGAAGTAAAATCGATAAAAACAACAGTTATCTGTGCTCCCAAAACTCAAACTACATCATTTTAAAAACACACTGCAGTGTTTTCACACACGCTCTGTTCATTCTTTCACATCTAAATCACTGTATCACTGTATAAACTACTACAGTATAGATGGATATAACTATAGTATAGATATATTAATGCTTATTTATGCTTAACACAACCTCAGAGGACAGCGTACCTTCACCTGCAGCTCTTAAACAGTGGAATTCACCCTCTTTAAAGGGATTGTTCGGAATTTTGGACATAAGACCTATTTACCAACTCAGACGTTGTGATGGAGACGTCTGGAGACGTTTTCAAGAAATTTCATTCAGTTCTTCTAGTTCCTGAGTTGGCTGGTGCTATGGCTAGCGCAAGTCAATGGTACAGGTTAGCATGGCATTAGAAACACTCATACCGACTCCACAGTGAAACCGAGGCAAATCAATTGTAACAGCAGACTATCGATGTATCTGTGTTGATAGAATAATATTTGAAACAAAACTAACGTCGCATCGCATGAATTTTTGAGGGACTACTTTCTCAGCAGCAGCGGAATCAGTCCGCCGCTGCCATAGCCTAACAGGAAGTATGACGCGCCGCTGCCATAGCCTAACAGGAAGTATGACGCGCCGCTGCCATAGCCTAACAGGAAGTATGACGCGCTGCTGCCATAGCCTAACAGGAAGTATGACGCGCTGCTGCTGCTGCTGAGACATAAATCCTTCAAATTGCAAGGTTGGTTTTATTTCAAACATTCTATCAACACAGATATGTACATCAATAGTCTGCCGTTACAATTGATTTGCCTCGGGTGCACTGTGGAGTCAGTATGAGTGTTTCTAATGCCATGCTAACATGTATCATTGACTTGCGCTAGCCATAGCACCAGCGAACTCGGCAACTAGAAGAACTGAATGAAATTTCTTGAAAACGTCTGCAGACATCTCCATCACACCGACAGAGTTAGAAAATAGGTCTTACGTCCAAAATTCCGAACTATCCCTTTAAGTTGTTGATTTCATTTGTTGTGTTGTGAGCGTTCATGTCTCTAAATCCTTATCTATTCTCGTGAACACGGTGGTCGTTTTAAACTCCTCAGACTTTGTCGGAATACGAAGGTTGAGAATCACGGTCCACTTACCCTCTTGGGTCCAAACAGATTGTGGTACAGAGTTCTGAATCTCTTTCTGGTGTAGTTACATCGATAAGCTCCGCCCATGAGGTATTCAATGACCAGGCCAATGTCGATGAGACTAATGCGATAGTCCGGCGGCAGATTTCCCTACAAAAGCAGACACGGTTAAAGAAAAAAACAGCTGCTGGGTAAATAAAGGCAGGTAAAGAAGAGGGAATCATCTCACAGTCAGACACTCTCAAACTACAAAATCCATATCAAAACTCTTTTTGGCTATAAAAGAAAAACGTGATTATCGGATTCACCTTGAAGTAGATCCAACTGAACCCTGGATATTCTCGCTTGGAAGAAACACACAGTGTCAGTGAGTAAAACCGCACGATAAGCAAGAGCAGAGAGGGAAATGAGATGCACACAAACAGCAATGCTCTCTCTTCCAGCTTCAGCAACGAGTCGATAGCGCACTCAGACTTTAATGTATGACGATTACAGCAAAAAATCACACCATAAAAAAGCAGACGATTAGGAGTGAATATAAAAAAGCCTCAGGTTTTCAGAGAACTACGGAGGCCCTGAAGTGACATGAGAAAAAAAAAAAATTACCCCCAAATTTTTTTTTAATCTTGAGTTTCAAAGTCGAGATCTCACGTTTCCCCCCCAAAAAATTGAAAAATGTTTTTTTTTCATCATCAAAAAAATTCCCCAAAATTATTTTGTCATAATTTCCTGGAAACTCGAGATCTCAAGTTTCAAATGTCTGGAAAATATTTTTTTTGTTTTGTTTTTTGAAAAAAATTAGAAAAAAAAAATTATTATTTTTTTTTTTTTATAATTTTTTTAGGGAAACTCGATAAAAAAATTCAAACTTTTTTTTTCAAAATTGCTTTTTATTTTTTGGGAAACTCGAGATTTAAAAAAAAAATAATTCCGTCAGTTTTTTTTTTTTTCTCATGTCACTTCGGGGGCTCCATAGAGAACGTATTTATTTAAAGTTAAATCAAAAACACGTCAAAAACTACAAGTGATTCGTCCTCGTTTGCATTTAGGTGATACGTGACGACATCTTCTCAGCGGGGTTTAAGGAACTCGTGAAGACGGGAAAAGAGAGTGAGAGCATGAATGACTAATTAGCATGGAAGAAGAAGAGAGGGGGGGATAGCATGGAAATACACACACACACACACACACACACACAGGACAGACAACTATTAACGCTGAAGGGGAGGATCATTAATGGGATGAAAGTCTGTTTATGTGAAGACTGAAACCGTGTCAACACTCGCTCCTCCTCCTCCTCAGTATCAGACCTTCAGTCATTATCCTGACCCCCACTGCTACCTTCAAATGGACCAATTAGCCGACATGTCTTTTAACATCTGCCCTGCTGACATCTGCACCGCCTCGCTGCAGTCGCATGGGAGCGTCGGGAAAATCCTCATCCTTACCACAGTCTTTGAAACTTTGTTATTTATTAACTAGAAAGAGATAATTATGTCAAACTGAAATGCTAGAAAAGTCTTTTTATTCACAGTTTATCGACGTACAAACGAGCAGCTGCTCACAGAATCCACACAGGACTGAGGCAGGAAACGCGCCGCTATATTTATGCAACGCTGTCAATCAAAAAAACTGACATTTCCTCTAATCATATCGCAGAAGCCCAGCGTCCGCCCACTGTTCCACTGACTCCCAGAGAAGCCGAGCTTCCCTGGAAGTGACAGTTGAAGCTGAGCTTTTAATGCAGATGCTGCTATGGGAATACGGAAATCACGTAATCTGTGATAAACAGCTGATTCTGCACAAACTAGCGCACGTTTAGTATCGAAATGTAAATACAACACAGTCCATATTTGACTTTGACATTTTCAGAGGAAGCTGAGCTTCACTGACTGACTGAACACACAGATGCAGCTTCTCTTTCAAATGCTACGAAAGCTACGAGTTACATTTAAAAGCTGTAGTACGTAACTTTAAAGTAGAAACAAACCTTCTCTGTACAGCAGTGTTTAAGTCTCATGTCACACAGACTGCAGAGACTGTACTTTCTGCAAAGAGCTTTTAATGTCGACAAAACACTAAAGGTTTTATTTTACGGGTCCCGGATTAGGGTACATGGTAACACAGGCATGTCCAAAGTCCAGCCTGCGGGCCAATTAGGCCCTCGGTCAGGTTTTGTCCGGCCTGTAGCTTCGGTTATATAATGTATTATTGATGGACAGGGACGGACTGGGACAGAAACTCGGATTCATGCATTCATCTCCTACTACGATATCTGACTCTAGATTTGAAAGAAAGGCATATTATTTAAATAGTTTTACTCCTGTGTGGCTTAGACTTCATTACAATGCCATTTATTAAAATGATAATTGTGACAATGAAAGTTAAATTATTACAAAACAGTGCATTTGTACGTAACTTTTAGGTACAAAGAGTTTGGACACCGTGTCCTGTGTTATTCACACAGTCACAAAGATAATTGGAATACAGAAGCCGTCTATGTCAGAAATGTGGAGCAGACGATTAGTGATGAGTGAGGAAGACAAGGTCGACGTTTTTCAGCAGCAACCGTCCTCTGTCGCCGCTTCCTGCTACGAGTTTTCTTCAGTTCTGAGTGAAATGAACGCACTTAATCAATCAGCCGAATCCTCCGTGACACTTTTAGTTCAACAAACACTTCCTGGGGCTGGATTTTGTCAGCTTGCTTGTAATATTTGATCTTCTGTCTTGTATCTTTTGTTTTTAACCACAGCTGCAAACCAAAATTCCAGAGGCAACAACAACAACTTTGCGCGAGTAAAGCGAGACGACTGCGAACAAAGTCACCGTGTGACAGAAAACATAAACCACAACAAAAGAGGTTCAGGGAGTTGGATTCTACTGTCATTCAGCAGTTCGTAGGCTACCCGCCTGCCCCTGCTCTGCTGCTGTATACACACAAACGCTCCCTCAGTCAGGTCTGATAGATTTGACTGAAAAGGCCTGTTTTCAGATGACCAAACAGAGGCAAAATAATAACATAAATGACAACAAAAGTCACTAAAAGTTGCACAAAAGTGTCAACGTTACTGGCTGTCGTCCTTAAATCACGCAGCTTCTACTCCCAAGGTGCATTGCTTCAAAACCTGCATTGAATGACGTATTCTGTTTCCACAGTGTTTTTCAGTCTCAGGCTAACGATCGTCTCAGATTAAAGCTGCGAGCAGCCTCCGCCAGCCCTCGCAGCTGTAATAATCTGCAGAGAACTACGTGAAAACGCACAGAAAATGAAGGAAATAAAAATAAACCCAGTGATGACACGGTGACCAAACCTGAGCGACAGCACTTAGCACTAATTAGCATCATCGCTATCACGACACACAGACATTAAACTACACTACGGCAGCTACTCACACACAGACGGTGACGTGTGAGGCCATGCACTGTGTGAGCATGTAAGCATGTTTGCATGTTTATAAAATGACACCAGAGTCAGATTAAAGAGTTAAACGAGGGCCGATCACAGCGGTGAGGATTTAACGGCATGACTCTAATCAGCACTTTAATGCGCGGACGCTTCTTTGTTTTAACCGTGGTGACGTTGACCTCGCAATCAGCTCTCGACAGTGGGATTAGCGCTAACTGGTGTGCAGACATCGTTGCGAATGTAAATCGCTGCCGAAGTCATCGAGACGCTGTTGGGAGTGTGTGGTAAATAAATAAATAAATAAATAATATAGTATAAATACTAGCGATGGGTGTGTTAGCTTGTTAACGGCGGTTAATGGCGTCGTTAACGCATGACGCGTTTCCATGACGACTGACCGGAAAAAGACGTGTGTGACGTCATGTTTACGTGACCCCCGATTGTTAAAATGAGTCGCTAAAGTAACGCTGAACTTTAAAAACAGAGGCACACATACGCAGTACACAGGTACGCTAACGTTATTTGTTAGCGCTGCTCTTTTTTCCTTTAATAAACAGACTGCTCCATTTCCACTGTAGGTGGCGCTAACCTGCGCTAAGCGAGCTAATGCAGCTAAAGGAGCTAACTGGTAAACGGTGCCTGGACTCCATGCCTGTGACGACACGTGCGTCTTTTTCCGGTCAGTCGTCATGGAAACACATTATGTGTTAACCTAATAATAATAAAATACTGATAATAAATACACAAAGTTGATTTCTTTGGACTCAAAGGCGCCGAAAACCAACTGAAAGACAACAACACTGTTAATCTAGTCTATTATTTAGTATTTTCTGGTGTGTTTTGATGAGTGCTGGCGATTAACGTTAACGCATGACGCATTTCCATGACAACTAACATTTTTACGTGACTTGCGATTGTTAAAATGAGTCTCTAAAGTAACGCTGAACTTTAAAAACAGAGGCACACATATGCAGTACACTGGTTATTTGTTAGCGCTGCTCCTTTCCTTTAATAAACAGACCGCTCCAGTTCCACTGTATGTGGCGCAAACCGGTGCAAAAGGGGCTAATGCAGCCAACGGAGCTAACATGACATCACGCACTTCTTTTTCCGGTCAGTCGTCATGGAAACGCGTCATGCATTAATCTAATGCCCAGCACTAATAAATACACAAAGTTGATTTATTTGGACTCAAATTCATAACAACAACACTGTTATTCTAGTCTATTATTTAGTATTTTCTGGTGTGATTTGATAAGTGCTGGTGGTTAACGGTGTCAACGTTAGCGCACACCGAGTTTCGATGAAGACTGACCGGAAAAAGACACGCTTGACGTCATGTTTACGTGATTCCGGATTGTTAAAATGAGTCTAGAGTAACGTTGAACTTTAAAAACAGAGGCACACATACGCAGTACACAGGTACGCTGGTTATTAGCGCTAACCGGCGCTAAACGAGCTAATGCAGCTAACGGAGCTAACTGGTAAACGGTGCCTGGACTCCGGTGTCGCGGCACGTAAACGTGACGTCACGTGCGTCTTTTTCCGGTTAGTCGTCATGGAAACTCGGTGTGCGCTAACGTTGACGTTAATAATAAAATTCTGATAATAAATACACAGAGTTGATTTCTTAGTTCTGGCGGTTAACGGCGCCAACGTAAATGCATGACGTGTTACCATGACGACAGAATGGAAGAAGACGCACGTGACGTCATGTTTACGTGCCGCGACACCGGAGTCCAGGCACCATTTACCAGTTAGCTCCGTTAGCTGCATTAGCTCGGTTAGCGCTAATAACCAGCATAACACTAAACTTTAAAAACAGAGGCGGACATACGCAGTACACAGGTAGGTGGCGCTAAACAAGCTAATGCAGCTAACGGAGCCAACTGGTAAACGGTGCCTGGACTCCGGTGTCGCGGCACGTAAACATGACGTCACGCACGTCTTTTTCCGGTCAGTCGTCATGGAAACGCGTCATGCGTTAACGTGCGCTAACGTGTGTTACTGTAGTTCCCAGCACTAATAAATACACAAAGTTGATTTCTTTGGACTCAAAGGCGGCGAAAAGCGACTGAAAGACAACAACACTGTTATTCTAGTCTATTATTTATTCTTTTCAGGTGTGTTTCAATGCATTATTTCTGTATTTCTTCTCCTGTAATGTCAGCACGGTGAGCTCGAGCGTCTCTGAGCGTCAACTGCTGTTTAAATTTCTCCAGCTCGAGCTGCGCTTGTGCGCGATCTCGTCAAAGAGGAGCAGAGTGAAAACTGCTGAGGAGTCATGAGAGTGATGAGTCGTGCATAGCTCTACATCAGCCACTGCAGCAGCTCCGGCTCAAAGAGAAAAGCTTTGCCTCTACTTGCCGATCGACGGCAGCAACTAGGGCTACGAAACAAAAAGAGTCGAAGCAAAAAAACGGCGTGACGACAACAACAACACGCTGCCCAAAGAAGAGGAAGCAACTGAAAAAAAAAACGCTATGTGGTCAAAGATGATCTCTCTTAAATATACACATTCAAGCCGACATTCCCGTACAGATGTATGGACGCAGTGAGGCTCATACCTTTTTCACATCTCTAACGAGGTGGTACAGCGTGTTGGATGGTCCGTGTCTCTGTTGGAGGACAAAACACATTTGAATATCATTATGGAGACTGTACTGTAGGAGGGCTTTTCTGCTTTCATTTGCATGCTAAGTCTTTTTTGAGATCAAACAAAGAGGCACAGATGTCGGGACGAGGCCTACACGCCGCATACAAATGGGATCTTGTGTAATCGCGGGAACTCGTTTAACCTCGGCGTCGTTTACCACACAAAAGACGTGGGTTTTTATCCGCGCATGGCTTCAGTGTTTAAGCCTCAACAAAGAGAAATCTACAAAAAACATTCACATCAAAGTTTTTTACGCTCGAGGGACGTGGAAAAAAGTTTGTCTATAAATAAAAGGTAAATGTGCTTAAGGTTGGATTAGGTCAGGGGTCTAAAACCTGCGGCTCTAGAGCCTCATGTGGCTATAGCTGTTTTCACACTTTTTTGTCAAGAAGGCGTAAATAAAACATGTTTTGATGTTTTATCCGTCACATCCAGTTGAAAAACCTCCCCCAAAAGCTATTAAAATACTATAAAAAATAGCTTTATTTGTCGTTTTTCTACACTTTAAAGGTTGGGTATCGACGTGCGACAAACTGTGGTTCTTTAAATACAGTTTTAGAGCTGAAACGATGAATCAATGAATCGATTATTAAATTAATATTCGCCAACTATTTTGATAATCGATAATCGGTTTGAAGCTTTTTTCATGATTTAAACAAGATTTCTGATTGTTTCAGCTTCTTAAATGTGAATATTTTCTTGGTTTCTTTGCTCCACATAAACAAATAAATCATTAAAACTGAATCATTTTGGTTTGTGAACAAAACAAGACGTTCAAGAACATCATCATTTCCAGCTTTGACAAACACTGATCAACCTTTTTTTTTAACATTTTCTGACATTTTATGGACCAAACGATTAATTGATTAATCGAGAAAATAATCAACAGATTAATCGATTACGAAAATAATCATTAGTTGCAGCTCAATAGAGTATATATGTGTAAAAAAAATTATTTTATCTTCATTCTTAGGATCAAATAGGTTTTGCGGCTCCAGATTAATTTTATTTGGGTGAAGAGGGGACCCCTGGATTGCAGACCCCTGGATTAGGTCGATAGAATCAGTCGGGGTCGTACCTATGTTCCCCGGGTCCTATGTTCCCCGTTTTTCCAAAAAAGGTCCTATGTTCCCCACTTTGTATGTGACAGGGGAACATAGGACCCTTTTTTGAAAAAGGGTAGGGTTAGGGTTAGGGTTAGAGAAAGGGTCCTATGTTCCCCGGTCACATACAAAGCGGGGAACATAGGACCCGGGGAACATAGGACCCGGGGAAAATAGGCACGGTCCCGGATCAGTCCAGGTCTTTCCTCCACCTTTCACCCTATGTCAGATGTGGAGGATTAAGCCGTAGAATGTGAATGAGTGATTGTGCGTAAGATTCAACAAATCACACGACTGAAAATGTGATTAGTGGAAAAATTTGAGGAAAAACCAAATATTACTACAATAATAGATGAAAAGCAGCAAACAATCATGACCGTGTATCAGCAGCTACTGCTACTATTTATTTACATTGCAGGTTCTCAATCTCTGACACCCTGGAGCTCCCTCTAGTGGTAGTTCATGGTTTTCATGGTTTTTCTTCCACGTACAGACAAACAGACACACGTGTGCTGTCAGACACGTTAAAAACGTTATTTTCTTCAGCACAGAAGAGACATTTACAGAGTTTACAGAGAACGACTGATCCACAATGTCATGTTTGTGCCTTATTATCGTTTTTCTCTAGCGAAAATTTTATGCCATCGACAGCAAATTTGTGATACATTTTGATGGAAATAAACGCTCCTGATCTACATTCATGAGTGGCGATAGATTGACTTCCTCACTGACTTTATTCCAAACTTCTTTTTTTAAAATCTACTATTACAGAGCTCCAGGTGTTTGAACACAGAGATGATGATGAGTTTTTCATCCTTCATGAACCAGCGGAGTCTGGGTCTCGTCCATGACTCTGCGTCATTACTCCAATGGTTATTAAGTCATTGCATGAGGTACATTTAGTAAATTATGTGTAAACTATATGTGAATTTCACATCTGTGCATTCATTTTGGATGTAAACTCCATCGTATTGTGAAGCAAACTTTGAATCAACACTGCATTTAGAGCGTCACATCATCCACAACAGACCATGTGCTTCCCCTGGTGGCGTCAGCTGTTATTACCGTGTTGTAGAGCTCCTCCAGTCTGGAGAGAGTGAGGAAACGGTGCATACTGACGCCGTTTTCGATCAGCAGCTTCACAAAGTCCACGCGGTCCAGAACTAAGGCATCGAGCATCGCCTGCTCCAGAGAACCCACCTGAGGCACGTGGGAACAGAAACAGATGAGATGAGATCAGATCAGATCAGATCAGATCAGATGAGATCAGATCAGACCAGATCAGATCAGATCAGATTAGATCAGACCAGATCAGATCAGATTAGATCAGACCAGATCAGATCAGATCAGACCAGATCAGATCAGATCAGATCAGATCAGATCAGATCAGATCAGACCAGATCAGATCAGATCAGACCAGATCAGACCACAGGGAGGTGAAAAGAGGATTATTCAGGTGTTTCTGCTGCAGTCCTGGTTCTTACCGGCCACTGTTGTCCATAGATGAAGATCTGACTGCGAGCGATGTCCACTCTGTTCCACGCCAGCGCTAAACTCAGCTGGTCAGGAGCAGAGGCGTTGGCACCTGAGAGGAAGAGAGAGGAAATGATGAGCGTTACGACATAGTCCAGACTTAAAAAACAGGTTTTTAAACACATATACTGAGCTGTTTTTTAAATGAAGTGAGTTTGTTGGTGTAAACGCTCCAGTATCAAACCACTTATTGAGAAAAGCTCACGTATAGAAGGTTTACTCTTCGTCGCCCTCTGCCTCTATCAGTGGTACTGCAGCCTCACAGCAGGAGAAAGCCCTCTTTCTCTTCTTCTTCTTCTCTACTTCATTTCCTCATGTTTTATTTATTAATAATAATAACTTTAAATAAAGTGCCAGAGCTTTTTCTGTCACATTTTTAAGAAAAAAATCGTCTTTGACAGTCGTGTAAGAGCAGGCGCCTCACTGAGGGTTTTTTTTATCATTAAAGTAGACGTTAAATTATCAGAGAAACAGTTTTCAGTCCTTATTTTATAATAATTTACTCCACATTATTTTCATGTTTTTTTTAAATAAATAATGCGTGGAAGAGGAAACACTCTGATTTTGCTTTACTAGCTCTTTAAAGATTAAGCTTCTCACTGGGAGGATTTTAACAAAATAAAATAGTTAATCACAGCCTTTGTAATGACGTGGTATATTATAATAATAACAATAATAACAATTATAATAATCCCTTTGTATGTAGACATGAGTTATTATCGTTTTTTGACTCTCAGGCAGCCGTGAGTAGGGGTGGGAAAAAAATCTATTCACATATGAATTGTGATTTTAATCATCCAGGATTCTGAATCGATTCACAAACTTCAAAAATCGATTTTTGAAAAAAATAAAAAATTTCTATTTTGAAAAAACACCAGTTTTTGTTATTTGTGTACAGTTTATTTTTGTAACTTCTGGGAGAAAAAGGCAGCTAGCTTAAGCTTTTAGGTTAAGCTTTTTTTGCTAAAGTTATTTTTGTTGTACACTAAGTAAGTTTTGTTGATTGATTTGTTTTGAATGAATAAATGTTAACTTTTGTCAAGTTTGCCTTTGTGTGATCACATTATCTTATACAAACTGTATTGTTTTGATGCCATAATTTGCCTTAACTCACTATGCGTTGTATACATTTTTGAATCGAGAATCAGTTGAATCGAATCGTGAGTCACTCAAAGATTCACATCCCTAGACAAGAGTCCTGCGAATAACCCGCAGCGCTCGATAAAAAGAGCTTAAAGGCGCCATATGTAAGAATGTGGCCAAAAACAGTTACGACATTCAAATTCAAAACACAGAGGTCTTTTAGGCTTCATTTTCTGACGTAACTGGCAACCCGTGGTTGCTCGGCAGCTGAGACTCTACTGACTGCAATGATCGGTAGACGGCGGTAGGTGGCGCCACATGACGCCAAAAACATGATTTCAAAACATAAACATGATTTGCAGTCTGCAAAATATTTATTTTAATGCAAATATTTTGTCTGTACTGTTGTTGTTGGTGAGTTCAGTTTGTTATATGAACATTATTCCTGAGTCTCTGTGACATATTAGGAGGATTTTATGATTTATTACATAATGCACCTTTAAATAAAGATACAGTACGTCATTTATATTAAAAGGCAGCTTTGCTCCCACTCTATTAAAGGCCAGTGGCTTCACTCTGGGACGTCGTACTTGATTTTATGGACTCATCCTCAAGGATATCGACGACGTCTGACAGCGAATCATCAATTACTTCAAACCCCCCCTCCGTCAGTCAGTTACACCGCGTGGCTCTGACTGCAGTTTCCTCTCTCAGTATCAGTGCTTTTATATTGTTTCTCGCTCTTGTTCTTATTCCTGACCGTTTCTGCTGTGCTTTGTTTGAGCTTGAGGGCAAAAAATAGAGCGAAGAAGGCAGCGTTTAATCCAGTGTGTGAAGAAGCTCTCAGGCAGGACGATGTGACTAAAAGCCTTCAGTCGCTCAGCCGCAGAATGAGAGCGTCGTCGTGTTTACCGCAAAATAATCAAGTCTTCCTCTCACTTTTTTCCACGTGATTTAAAAAACGAGGTGAAAATGAAGAACGCGGGAACGGTTGGAAAAAAACGGGGGGACGGGGAAAAAAAACGTGAGCGATGGTTTGAATCGTGTGTTGATGCAGGGAAACATAAACGATGTAAAACACACTCATCTCCTCTCTAAACTGTGGAGGTTGCTCTCCTCCTCTGTCTCTGCGGAAGGAAAATGTTTCTCCGAGGAACAATTACGATGATAGTCAATCATGTGACCTGGATTACTGAGCAGTCCCACAGGACTCACTAATTTTTTCTTCTTCTTTTTTTTATTTTTTGCACACGTGCAGGAGTGTGTTTTCATGTATGTGTGTGTGAGAGAGTGAGATAAAGGGAAAATGAAGGGTGTTTTTTAAAATCAAGCAAAGAAACAGCTGAATTTTAAAGCGGACCTAGACCGGAAGTTCCAATTAACGCTGTTTTTTTAGTGTGTATCTGCGTCATTACCTTGTTTAAGAAGCCCTGAAGGTTCTAAACAAACAGTTCAGCCACTGCTGAGAACGCTGTATTTTATTGTAATCTCTGAAAAAACCCGGTCCGGTTACGTAAACAGCGGTTCTCCTGAACAGCAGATCCTCCTGCTCCGGGCACTAGTCCGGGCACATCCGGTTGCGTACATTGAACCGCAGAAGAAGAATAACGTCCGTTGTGGAGGTGTTTCACGAGCGACAGTGTCTTCAGACTCCGGGTCAAAGGTCGTCAAAGGGACTGCAGCGGGGAGTCGTGAAGAAGCTATTTTTAAACACTGTTAAAACAATGTTTTGATAATGAGGAGCAGTGCATCCACCGTACCAGAGGGGGGAGCTGCGCTTCTGAGAGCGGGTGTGCTGAATATACTGGCCAATCACAAGACAGTTGGGAAGGCTCTACGCTGGCTGGCCAATCACAACACAGTCTGTCTTCTTGGAGAGATTTATGTCTGAAATATCGCAGTTGGGAAACAGCGTCAGAAAAGAGGATTTCTATTGGCTCGTTTACAGCAACTAGGAGGTTTTTGAGCATAAAAACAAGTTAATGTATGTAAGTAGACCTCCATAACTAACATATATGTGCAACAGGACCACTCCATGTGAGCTTTAAAGGATGCTTACATTATTGTGTATACAGTAATTACCCACAATCCTTTGCACAAGACAAGCAGTCGTTTATTGTAAAGATATGCAGAGGTTTATGAGGGTAATAAATTAAAGTGTAACTGACAATAACAATCTAGAGTATAAATAAGGAAAAACAACACATTCATCATCTTTAAGTTTAAGTTGATGTCATTTTTACATTTCGTACGTGAAAATAAATTAAAGAGTGTTGGAAGTCACGCAGAATAATAATTGTGTGAGGATTTACACTTTTAGTGAATCTGAACACACTACTGAAGATTTGAAATGGATTTTTCGACGCCCCTCTCTTCTCTCTGGCCTTTTCTTTGACATGATTAATTCATTTGTATATTTTATTTGCACAGATTTGACTACTTTTCAATAACATTTAACTGTTTTTACTTGTTAAAAATCATGATTTACAGTGCTTTTATATCTTCGTTGTTGACCCGACTTGACCTTTCATACAAAGTCAAGACATAAACGATAAAATCTATGATTTTATTAATCTCTGACCTCCGCCAGGACGTGTATGTTTCCGCCGGAGTTTGTCTGTCTGTTGGCAACATAACTCAAAAAGTCGCAGACGGATTTGGATGAAATTTTCAGGAAATGTCCGCAGTGAGACCAGGAACAAGTGATTAAATTTTGGGCGTGATCCGTAGATGCTATCACTATTTTTATCGCTGTTTTGTGGTTGGCTGAGCTGCCAAGTGCATCTAGTTTTTACATGTTATTTTGATATTTACCTTAAGGGGATAATTCACCGATTTGAATGTGGCTTTGTATTGCTAGAATAGCAGTAGTATTTATATATATATACAAATCGGTGAAGTATCCCTTTAAAAGTGCATCAGAAATAGCTTCCAATTAAGGTTAGAAATAAACTGAGTGTAAATAAGATTCAGGTTGATTGTTTTTGTCAATTTTTTTTGGGTCATTTTCCTTTTCACACACGTTTTTCCAGACATAATCTTCTAAATGAAAACATTTTGCTGCCTATTCCACCAGAATTCTCAGAAGGCGTCGTCTCCGTACGGAGGATCTACCCGACGACTGAACTGAACGATCCTTCATTTAGAGAAAGACTCAGTCTGCGGTCGGTTAACTCTATTTTCTTTGAAGACACATAAGAGCAACTGAGATCAATACGAGCTGTTGAACAACCAATCGAAAGTATGGATTCATGAGTGTGTGTGTGTGTGTGTGGCAGTGGCCGTACAGGGACTCTGTGTGAGGGTGGGGTGGGCGTGCGGGGGTCATGGGAAACAGTGAATAGGGAAATCAGATACAGAGAAAAAACAGAGGCTTAGTTTTATTGCCTCGTCTGCAGCTGGAAAATCTGGTTAAGTTTGTAAACTACAGGATTAAACAGGAAGAGGATTCTCTTGTTGTTTAGTTTCACAAAGAAACAACAACTGTGAAATGAAATGAAAGAGCGGAGATTTCTGTGACGAGACCAAGGATGAAGTCAAACTGAGGTCGTGTAAAACCTGTATAATAATAACAAATAATATATACGTTTGGGCTCACTTATAGAAAATGTCCTTATTTTTGAAGGAAAAACACTTTTTTTCAATGAATATAATATTAAATGAATCATAAATGCACTCATTGTTCTTCAAGGGCCACATACAGCACAACATGATCTCAAGTAAAATAACAGCATAATAATCTATGAACAACATCGGAGTTATAATTTTTAGCTAATGAAGTTTCTTTTTTAACAAAAAATGAAATTTATGGAGAAATATAAGTGCAATTTCAACAATATTATGCCTAAATGTACCGTTTACACACCACACTGGATCTATAAAGGCACAAGCATTTAGTCACAGGTATCTGGAAGTGAAAAATATTGTATTCCCATCATCCTGTGGGCCGGATTGGACCCTCTGGCAGGCCAGTTCTGGCCCCCGGGCCGTACGTTTGACACCCCTGCTCTATACATTGTTAAAGTGGTAAAAAACGTCTGTTTTTTAATGGAATATGTACATAGGTGTATAGAGGCCCATTTCCAGTGTTCGAATGGTACATTGTGTTTGCTAATGGCGTTAGAAGACTATTGGAGGATTAGAAAACCCTTGTGCAATGATGTTAGCACAGCTGAAAACAGTTTTATCTGGAATAAAAATCATTATTTCTATTTTCTTTTTAATTTTGATGAATAAAAGCATGACTTTTAATGGAAAGCACACAAACATTGTACAGGTGAGCTCAAACTTTTGAACGGTAGAGTATATTCTGATGTAACCACGATGTACACGATGTTGCTTTGTGCACCCCCTGGTGGTCTGGAGCATAATGAACCACTCTGATGTGACCTTGTGAGGGTCGTACAGACTGCACGTGTATGTAAAGCAGAGTTTAAAGCACAGAATAATAATGTGCATGTTGTCTTAAAGCATCTCTAAAGGTCCTGAGGGAGCGCCACAGATTATTGATCTGGGCACTGAGCCAGATTATGAGCTCATGTGAAATTAATTTGGTAAATAAAAGTTCCATTAAAGACTTGTCGTGGCACAAAAGAGGCGACTGTGACTGTGAGCGTCCTCCTGTAATGATGTGTCTCTGTCCACAGAGTTAATAATGAGCAGCTGTGCTCGTGCTAATGGATGATTGTGCAGGTGTTGTTCTCTTTCATCAGCGTCCTGAGCTGCAAACATGAATCTACTGCAGGTTTTGTCGCCGCGTGGATTCCACAGGACCTGCAGTTTGACACGCTCATTTTTTAATAAAGGAATTGTTTTGACATTTTATTAAACACGCATATGCTACACAGGACGTAGAATCCGTGTGCAATTAAAGCCAAAGCTGCTGAGATTAGGGGACACGAGGGAAGACAACTGTGTGTGTGTGTGTGTGTGTCTACAGATTTTTCAGCATCTGTGTGTAAGAATTAGAGAATACTAATGGAGGTGCAGTATAGGACTAAACTGGAAGCACTTAAACACACATTTAAACACACATTTAAACTCACTTAAACACACATTTAAACATGCTTAATCACACTTAAACACACGTAAACTCACTTAAACACACATTTAAACTCACAAACACACATTTAAACATGCTTAATCACACTTAAACACTTAAACTCACTTAAATACACGTAAACACACGTAAACACACTTAAACTCATTTAAACACACTTAAACACACACTTAAACACACACTTAAACACACACTTAAACTCACATTTAAACTCACCTAAACACACGTAACTCACTTAAACACACTTAAACACACTTAAACTCACTTAAACACACACTTAAACTCACTTAAACACACACTTAAACACACTTAAACTCACTTAAACAAACACTTAAACTCACTTAAAGCGGAACTAGACCGGAAGTTCCTATTATCGCTGTTTTTTTAGTCTGTGTCTGCGTCATTACCTTGTTTTACGAAGCCCTGAAGGTTCTAAACAAACAGTTCAGCCACTGCTGAGAACGCTGTGTTTTATTGTAATCTCGGGCTCAGCGAGATCTCTGAAAAAACCCGGTCCGGTTATGTAAACACCGGTTCTCCTGAACAGCAGATCCTCCTGCTCCGGGCACTAGTCCGGGCACATCCGGTTGCGTACATTGAACCGCAGAAGAAGAATAACGTCCGTTGTGGAGGTGTTTCACGAGCAACAGTGTCTTCTGACTCTGGGTCTGACTCCGGTTTAAAGTCATAAAGGGACTGTGGCGGAGAGTCGTGACGAAGCTATTTTTAAACACTGTTAAAACAATGTTTTGATAATGAGTAGCAGTGCATCCACCGTTCCAGAGAGGGAGCTGTGCTTCTGAGAGCTGACGTGATAGATTACGTCACTTCCAGATACCTGGCCAATCACAACACAGGTGGGAAGGCTCTACGCTGGCTGGCCAATCACAACACACTCTGTCTTCTCGGGCGAGATTTATGGCTAAAAATAGCGCGACTGACAAGCGCTTCGAAAAGGACAGATTTCAATCGGTTTGTTTACATCAACTAGGAGGATTTTGACCATAAAAACAACTTAATATATGTAAGTAGACCTCCATAACTAACATATATGTGCAACAGGACCACTCTATGTGACCTTTAAACACACATTTAAACTCACTTAAACACACTTAAACACTTAAACTCACTTAAACTCACTTAAACACACTTAAACTCACTTAAACACAAACTTAAACTCACTTAAACACACACTTAAACACACACTTAAACACACTTAAACACAAACTTAAACTCACTTAAACACACATTTAAACTCACTTAAACACACTTAAACACACTTAAACTCACTTAAACACAATTAAACTCACTTAAACACACTTAAACTCACTTAAACACAAACTTAAACTCACTTAAACACAAACTTAAACTCACTTAAACACACACTTAAACACACTTAAACTCACTTAAACACACTTAAACTCACTTAAACACACTTAAACTCACAAACATATGGGTCATATATTCAATACTGGCTAATAAACTGGGAAAACTACATGTTTTGCTGCGTGGGTAAAATAAATGAATCATTGAGTGAGAGCAAAAAAGACATTTCATCTCAGTCGTTAGTGAACTTGAGAGGATGCAAAATGATGCACTTAAGTAAACACTTGTTTGATATATACACGTCACATGTCGGTGTTTGTGTTTTCCTGCCCTGAAGTAACGAGAAATTTAATTTAATTTAACGGAGCATGAAAACAGCTCAGTACAGAGAACACGTATGTGCTTCACATGTGCATCTAAACGCTCTCTGGAACCATAGCATCGTCCTTTTATGTACAGGAAGGAAGTAAAAAAAAAGAGAAAGATGAAGAACGCTGTATCCCTAGAGGGCAGCAGTGAGATGAAAGCCACTTAATAAACACTCACGCTCCAGCACACACACACACACGTATAATAAGCACACGCCCACCTTTGAGTAATGCAGTGAGGATGGCGAGGTCAATGTCCTGATGGCCTTCTGAACCCATCCGAAAAACTGTTATCTGAGAGAGAGACACACACAGAAAGAGATGCATTCATTTAACATTAGTCAAACAGTTTGAAAGTGACTTTACTCTGTTGTTGTTGTGTTGTTTACGTGAATATATGGAGGCTCATAAACACACACAGAGGAGACAGATGTCACTCTTTCCTCTTCTCTTCGGCCGTGAACGACACAAAAACATGTCTGCAGTGTTTGCTGAGATCACGACAAAGAGGCAGATTAAATGAAAATGAGCTAAAGTTGAGCGTTTTTCCACAGATAAGAACCCTGAGGTGAGGCCACTTCAGGTCTTCATTTGTGCAGCTTCTGAGCTCCAGTGTGGGATTAACTAATGGTGCAGTGGAGCAAAAGCCAACGTCTGCTCAGAGCGATATTATGTGAGAAATGGGACCGGCTTTTCTGGATTTTCTTTCTCTTTTTTATTTACGTCATTATGTCAAACACAAACACACTGAGTGGTTTTCCCACGTGTGTGTGTGTGTGTGTGTCTGTGTGTGTGTGAAGGGCACCTTGTGGAAGTGGAAGCAGGAGAATGTACAGGAGAATACGTGCGGTGAATGCCTGATGAGGTATTGCTCTAATCCTTTCATCCACTCATCCATCTCCTCCCACCTCCCTGCAGCCCATCTCTCTTCTCATCTACCCCCCCACCCCCCCTTTAAATGGCTTCATTTGGTGCAGCCCTAAGAATCTGTGGGCTTCATCACTGCTGCTGCTGCTGTTATTCCCCCCGCGGGTGATGCTGCAACGTTGCAGTCAAACCCCTCCTCCTCCTTTCTCTCTTTTTTTTTTTATTTCCACATAAGTCAAAAGCACAAAAGTAATTAAATTCCTCGTTGATGATTGGCGGCATCTTTTGTGCCGGCTCGTTCATCATGTGCACATCACACCGTATGCAGATGACGCCATGTTAAAAGTGTCAGGCATGGCTAATAGGGGGAGCATCCGTGTGTGTGCGTTTGTGTGTGTGTGTGTGTGTGTGTGTGTGTGTAGGTGTGTGTGTGTGTGTGTGTGTGTGTGTGTGTGTGTGTGTGTGTGTGTGTGACCTGGTCACCGGTGTAATCAAAAGTTAATTCTCCAGGTAAAACAGGAGTGCAGCGGGACGTGAATGTAGCAGTTGAGGTCTTCATAATAGCTGTTGGTGCACTGTGTAATTTCATAGTGTGTGCTGGTGCATTGCTAAATGCGTGTGTGTGTGTGTGTGTGTGTACGTGCATGTAAATGTTTTTTTTTTAATAATAATAGGCGTGGACCGCCGGCAAAATTAGCATTTGCTAGAATGCATCTTTGCGTCCGTGCTAATGGATGTTAACAACAGATCCAGGCAGATATCTGATGACCACGCTTTAATACTGTGACCTAACCAAGCGTGAGCGTTTGCTCCAGAAACAAAGAAAGAAAGAAAGAAAGTGTGTTCCAATATTAATGAGGCTATTTTTTTCTCAGGTGTGAGCCTGCAGCAATCGGAAAGTTCACAACACAGCGAGGGGTAAAAAACATCGAGCAGCACGCCATCACGACATTATGCTTGGTGACACATTACAAATACAATGTTTGCCTACATTCATTCAGTCAGCAGCAGCAGCAGCAGCAGCAGCAGCATCAGCAGCAGCAGCAGCAGCAGCAGCAGCTTCATCACAGACACTGACACACAAAAGCTGCCGAGTCTCAGGTGGAGAGGGAAAATGAACTTGAGCGCAAACAAACGCTGCTCAGAAGTCGAGATGGACGAGTGTCAAAGCCACTCGTTATTAATGATTTTAAATGCACTGCTCGTAAAACAATAAACAACCCTGGTGAAGGCTGCTGCTGCTGCTGCTGCTGCTGCTGCTGCTGCTGCTGCTGCTGCTGAGACTAACGTAAAAGAAGGTGAACTCAGTATCATCCCGTGTTTCAGCACCAAGAGCTGTCACAGAGGAAATCCTCTGCCTGGTTCAGTTGTGCTGTAAAAGTGTAAATGCTTCTCATTTTCACTCCAATTCGTGCAAAATTTTGAGCCAAAACAAAAGTGGTTACATTTATATTTTTGTTGAGCGTAAATAAAAATGTCATCATGTTTTATGGCATAAGTATCACCATAAATTCATACTATGTTATAAGTACAGCGATACTTATAATATAGAATATATAGAATACTAAATAATATCGTGTTATGGCATAAGTATTGTGATAGTATCGTATCATGGCATAAGTATTGCGATGATATTGAATTATGGCATACATATCGCAATAATATCATATTACGGCATAAGTATCGCAATAATATCATATTACGGCATAAGTATCGCAATATCACATCATTCCATTATTAATTCGATCATATTCTATCATGGCATAAGTTTTGCAATAATATCATATCATGGCACAAGTATAGTGATAATATTGAATTATGGCATACATACCGCAATAATATCACATCATGCCATTATTAATGCGATAATATCGTATTTTGGCATAAGTATTGCGATAATATCATATCATGGCGTAAGTACCGCAATATCGTATAATGGCATAAGTATTGCGATATTATCGTATTACGGCATAAGTATCGTGATAGTATCGTATCATGGCATAAGTATTGCGATATCGTATCATGGCACAACTATCCTGATAATATCGTATAATGGCATAAGTATCGTGATAGTATCGTATCATGGCATAAGTATTGCGATATCGTATCATGGCACAACTATCCTGATAATATCGTATAATGGCATAAGTTTTGCAATAATATCATATCATGGCACAAGTATCGTGATAATATTGAATTATGGCATACATATCGCAATAAAATCATATTAGGGCATAAGTATCTCAATTATATCACATCATGCCATTATTAATGCGATAATATCATATTTTGGCATAAGTATTGCGATAATATCATATCATGGCATAAGTATCGCAATATCGTATAATGGCACAACTATCCTGATAATATCGTATAATGGCATAAGTTTTGCAATAATATCATATCATGGCACAAGTATCGTGATAGTATTGAATTATGGCATACATATCGCAATAATATCATATTAGGGCATAAGTATCTCAATAATATCACATCATGCCATTATTAATGCGATAATATCGTATTTTGGCATAAGTATTGCAATAATATCATATCATGGCATAAGTATCGCAATATCGTATAATGGCATAAGTATTGCGATAATATCGTATTACGGCATAAGTATCGTGATAATATTGAATTATGGCATACATATCGCAATAATATCATATTAGGGCATAAGTATCTCAATAATATCACATCATGCCATTATTAATGCGATAATATCGTATTTTGGCATAAGTATTGCGATAATATCATATCATGGCATAAGTATCGCAATATCGTATAATGGCATAAGTATTGCGATAATATCGTATTACGGCATAAGTATCGTGATAATATTGAATTATGGCATACATATCGCAATAATATCATATTAGGGCATAAGTATCTCAATAATATCACATCATGCCATTATTAATGCGATAATATCGTATTTTGGCATAAGTATTGCGATAATATCATATCATGGCATAAGTATCGCAATATCGTATAATGGCATAAGTATTGCGATAATATCGTATTACGGCATAAGTATCGTGATTATGTATCGTATCATGGCATAAGTATTGCGATATCGTATCATGGCACAACTATCCTGATAATATCGTATAATGGCATAAGTTTTGCAATAATATCATATCATGGCACAAGTATCGTGATAGTATTGAATTATGGCATACATATCGCAATAATATCATATTAGGGCATAAGTATCTCAATAATATCACATCATGCCATTATTAATGCGATAATATCATATTTTGGCATAAGTATTGCAATAATATCATATCATGGCATAAGTATCGCAATATCGTATAATGGCATAAGTATTGCGATAATATCGTATTACGGCATAAGTATCGTGATAGTATCGTATCATGGCATAAGTATTGCGATATCGTATCATGGCACAACTATCCTGATAATATCGTATAATGGCATAAGTATCGTGATAGTATCGTATCATGGCACAAGTATTGTGATGATATTGAATTATGGCATACATATCGCAATAATATCATATTAGGGCATAAGTATCTCAATAATATCACATCATGCTACTATTAATGCGATAATATCGTATTTTGGCATAAGTATTGGGATAATATCATATCATGGCATAAGTATCGCAATATCGTATAATGGCATAAGTATTGCGATATCGTATCATGGCACAACTATCCTGATAATATCGTATAATGGCATAACTATCGTGATAGTATCATATCATGGCATAAGTATTGCGATATCGTATCATGGCACAACTATCCTGATAATATCGTATCATGGCATAAGTATTGTGATAGTATCGTATCATGGCATAAGTATTGCGATAAAATCGTATAATGGCACAAGTATTGTGATAATATCGTATCATGGCATAAGTATCGTGATAATATCGTATCATGGCATAAGTTTTGTGATAATATCGTAAAATGGCATAAGTATTGGGATAATATCGTATTGTGATAGTATCGTATCATGGCATAAGTATTGCGATATCATATAATGACACAAGTATCGTGATAATATCGTATCATGGCATAAGTATCGCGATATCGTATAATGGCACAAGTATCGTGATAATATCGTATCATGGCATAAGTATTGCGATATCGTATAATGGCACAAGTATCGTGATAATATCGTATCATGGCATAAGTATTGCGATAAAGTCGTATAATGGCACAAGTATCGTGATAATATCGTATCATGGCATAAGTATTGCGATAAAATCTTATCATGGCATAAGCATTGCGATATCATATAATGGCATAAGTATTGCAATAATATCGTATTGTGATAGTATCGTATCATGGAATAAGTATTGCGATAATATTGTATTATGGCATAAGTATCGTGATAGTATCGTATCATGGCATAAGTACTGCGATAATATTGTATTATGGCATAAATATCGCAATAATAATAATAATAATGCTAGAGGTATCTCAATTTTCTATCATGGACTGCTCTGGTGTTTGCCATCCCAATACACAGAGTTATTCCAAAATTGGGATTTTGTCACTAGATCCAGGGTGAGAGAGTAAGAGAGAAAGAAAGAGCAGCTATCAGTAGTTTGAAAGGGCGCCCCCTGCTGTGTGAGCCTGTAGTTATCATTAGAGTGAAGATTCTCTAAAGATGAGCGATGGCGTGACAAAGGAAAGATGATTATACAAGTTGTTCCTCTGTCTTCTGGCCTCTTCACCTTTACCTCCACTCTTTTCCCTCTTCAATCCATCACCCCCCCCCCAAACCACTAATCTACAGTAACCTCTCTCTGACACGCTGCCCACCGCCATGCAAACACACCCTCACAGCGTCACAGCGTCACAGTCTCAAGGTGACCGTATGGATATGGATCTGCAGCAGCACCTGGCATCACAGCGGCTCCACGACACAGCAGCGGCCGAAGAAGAATGATTTAAACGCCGTCGCTCGACACTTTTGATAAATCTGGTTCGACGAAACTTAACGAGTAATTTACGCCGTGGTGAAAGCTTTCGCTTGTCCTCATGTGTCCTCACACACACACACACACACACACACACATAGTCATGATGTCATCCTCATCAGCGTCTGTATACACACCTGTGCTGCTTTCTCTGAACGTTATAATTGAGGAGGATTTAATTTTACTGAGAAAACACAGGAAGGGTAAGGGTTGAACCAATATGTTTGCATGGACTCCAGTTTCCTCACACTGTCTTAAAACATGCAGAGGTTAATTAAGCTTAAGCTTCACACGACGACGATCTGAACACAAACCGCAAAAGTGACCGTTGCGTTCCCACTTTTTATTTCGCGTTTAGACGAGCGTCTTTGGGTGGAAATCTGCGCGTACGCGCGGTGACGCCTAAGTGTGTAAAATTTGATGTAGTGTGCATGCCAGGTGGCTAGGTGGCGCTGTGAACCACTGTCATACAACAACACCAGGAGCGTCGAAACTTTCTTTTACTTCTCTCTAGTAGCGCGAAGTAGCAGCTAAGGCGACTTAAATGTCCGACCGATGGATTATAACTGTCATATTTGTTGTTGTTTTAGACAGGAATGCGGCGATAGAGCGTTTTTAAGATTTCCACTCTGGCGTTGAGTTTTGTGTGTTTTTAAAGGGACAATATGTAGTATTTATGGGTTTATATAACCCAAAATCCACTTTTGTATACATATTATGTGCTCCTGCATTGTCTAGTCGCTGTATAATATTCTTTGTTTCATTTTCGTAGTGTTTCAAAAAGTCATGCAAAACAACACGGTCGCGGGCCGCTGTTGCATAGCCACTGTTAGCAGAGAGACGCCATGTTTCTATGGGAGCCTGTAAAGACAAACACGAGAGAACAAATCAAGCGTCTCTTTACTTGTAGTGGAAGTCCCGCCTCCACTCTCTCCGCTTCGTCTGCTACGGCCGCGGTAGCTTGCCCTCTCCCTCGCCTCACGAACCTCATCTGCTGACACGGAGAAAGACGACGAGGACGACATTTGACCGGCTGAGGATACCGTAGCGCTCAGGGAAGGGAGGGGGTGAGCAGAGCAGCAGGTCTTTGTTGTAAATTTCAGCCTCTCCTCTAGATGGCACTATAAACTACTTACTTCACCTTTAAGCTTTACACGACAACGATCTGAACACAAACCGCAAAAGTGGCCGTTGCGTTTCCACTTTTCATTTCGTGTTTAGACGAGCGTCTTTGGGTGGAAATCTGCACGCACACACGGTGACGCAAAAGTGTGTGAAATTTGATGTAGTATGCATGCCAGGTGGCTAGGTGGCGCTGTGAAGCACTGCCATACAATAACACCAGGAGCGCAGGAGCGTTGAAACTTCCTTCTACTTCTCTCTAGTAGCGCGAAGTAGCAGCTAAGGCAACTTGAATGTTTGTTGTTGTTTGTCTGTACTGCACATGGATCTGACGTCAACACGTACAGGAGGATAGCCAGCGTGAGCAGCTCAGAGCTCACTTTAGCGTTTTCAACCCTTTTAGACGGGAACGCCACAGTAGAGCGTATTTAAGATTTCCGCTCTGGAGGGTGGCTTCTTTTTTGGGTGTTTCTAAGCCCCAAAAAGTCGTCACGTCTAAACGAAAGGCACGTCTGATAAAATGTTTTATCACTTTCACCCGGGAGCGTTGTGGTGTAAAGCACAGCCTTAGACACTAAATTGACTCTTATATGTGTGAGAGTGAGAGTGGACGGTTGTTCGTCTCTGCGATGGAGACGTGACGCTCATGTGGAAGATAAAGTGCTCGTGTTTCTGTATCGATCTGTTCTTTATCGTCTTGATTGGAACTCTGTGTGCGTCTTGCTCTCTGTGACTAACCTCTAACGTCTGACTGGACAGTGCAGCTGTCGTCTTCCCTGACACAGACATAGTCAAACACTAATGATTCATTAGACCACGGATTGATTTCTCAACACGATGATGTTCTTAAACGTCTTGTTTTGTCCAAAAACCAATATGATTGAGCTTTAAAGATTTCTCTGCCACCAATGCAGCACCGGTGTTTTATATGAGGGTATGGAAGCGGCTCTTTTAGCGATATATATATATATATATATATATATATATGTATATATATATATATACAGATATGTGAATTAAAAAGTATTTGTACTACATTACAACACTGCTTATTACAAAATTGTTCTTGTACTACTTTGACAAAAACATAGCAATGCCATGCGAATAAAAACATGTTCTAAATATGCTGAAATACTCTGGAAACACTGGGATAAAATTGATCGAACTCATAGTTGTTAAAAGCCAGAAAGTCAAATGAATATTGAGCAAAAAAGCCAGAAAATGTTCACATTTAAGAAGCCGAAAAAAATCATAGAACTTGATTAAAGCAACCGTTCAATGGTCCAAAAAAGTTGGAGAATTATTATGTTATCAATTAATAGCCAATTCATATTGTTGTTTAACCCTTTAAGGTACTACTCAACCGTTTGGTCGACCACACTTTAAGTCACTTTGGGTGAATTCCAATTCCTTGCTTAACCCTCAATCTCAAAAATGCTCTCTAGTCCAAGTGCTGTCCTGATTCTCAGAAAAATTAAGTTGAGGCCAAGTTTAAGGGCTGTATCGCCCTCAATATTGAGATTTTCAGAGACCACCCTTAGGAGCAAGGGCTACCCAGAATGCATTGCGTGTTTTCACATTAGAAAGATGGCGTCGAAAGCAGCGAAACGAGTACGCTACAAATGAAGTATTTTCTATGTGAATAGAGATATAAAAATGATGAAAACCATTGTATTATCTTAGTTTAGGTCCATATTATGGATTACTGACGTCATTGTTGCGTAACATTTATTTTTATTTTACGATCTTTTGTCAATAGTCGGCCGGTGTGGTTTACTTTTCAATAAGTCGTGGTGTGTGGTAACTGTCAGCTGAATATTTGTATGAGTATCATCTTATAACTAACTGACAACATAATAACTTGACTGACAAACGAATCAGAATAAATAATCCTGACGTAAATGTGTTCTTCTTCTTCTTCTTTTTTGGAGTTGACAGACTGGACTCAGCTTTGGCGTTATTCTGCCCCCTACAGTCTGAAGACGTATCTGCATTTAAGGGGTGTCCCATTTCTAAGTGACAAAATAACCATAAACACTTGGTTTTGAGGCCAGTTAAGATTAAGGGTTGAGCTTGAGGGTTAAGCTAGGAATTGGAATTGGCCCTTAATCTCATTGAAAACTCACTAACACTTAATGTGAGTTGTTCTGAATGTTGTACTTTATGAATTATGCAAACCAGGTTTATTATGAACAGACGTCTTAACTGTTTGGTGGAGGCCTGTATCTAAAATACTGTAGGGTCTAATTTGTAAATCTGTGGTGTATTGTATTTAATTTTTCATAAAATTTAAAATAGATAGAAACAAACAACAACAAGGAGACAGTGACCACTAAAGCAAAGCTGTTGCGTAAGTGTCCGGTGTCACATTCATTTCTGTCCCTCACGTTAAAAATGCCGTGCGACGACGGAGCGTAAATCAGGTTTAGAGTACAAGAAGAAGAAAAAAACCCCACAATGCTAGGTTGCTAATTTAATTACAAGGATCCAACACAGAGGCAGCAGTGAGTAAGAGAGTGAGAGAGAGAGAGAGAGAGAGAGAGAGAGTGAGAGAGAGAGAGAGAGAGAGAGAGAGAGAGAGAGAGGGTGAAAATCTACTGTCCTTCCTCTTCAATTCATCATCGTCCTCAAGGTGATCTTCAGCAGACGATGATGATGATGATGATGGAAGTAAACAAATTTAGTTAAATGGCCTTTTGATGTTTTTTAATTCACCCATGAAAGTATGAAACTATGGCAGGTGGAGGTGATGATTATCTATGATGATGATGATGATGATGATGATGATGGAAAACAACACACATCCACAGAGACGCTGACATTCCGTGACATTTATGTTTCGCCGACTCTGTAACACCTTCGTTGTCTGTTTCTGGAGTGAAATATGACAAAGTACGAGCCGGTTCATGAGGAGAAAGTGCTGAAAACGTCTGATATTCAGTCGTGAAGAAGGAGTTTTGTATGTTTAGTCCAGTAATCTTTAAATTGTGATCTTTGAAGTTGGTACAATTCCATGTGTCGTTATCTCATAATGTTTTAGAACAAAGTTATGAATAAACAAAACTTTAAAAACATGATAAAAGCAGCAAACTATAAAAAACAGACTGTGGTGGTTCAGTCCAATCTATAATTGAAGGTCTAGTGTGTAAAATTGAGGTGGAATTATTTTAATTTTGGCAGAATTTGACTGTAAGAATTGTTGTTTTTCATTATCCCAGAAAGAGTCTCATATTTATATCACGAGCCGAGACCAGTTTTATTACAATGGCTCACAATGGACAAACTTAAGATCTTTAGAGATGTGATGCTAATCAAAGGCTCGATATGTTCTCCAACACACGTGGAAGGGAAGGATGAGGCTTGACGCTAAGTTTTTCCCAGTGGCCGCTCATGGTACTGCAACAGAAAAATACTCATGGGGCCCAAAAAGCAATTTTCCCATAGACCACGATAGTAAAAATCTTTATATTCAAATTTTTTTTTTGATTTAGAGAGTTTAATTCTTGTAAATCCTTCCTCAAGGCCATAAAAAGCCCAGATATTTTATGTTGAAGTCACAGCTGTGTAAAACCACGGAACGCCTTTAGTAGCTTTTAAAGCAGACTTAGACCGGAAGTTCCAATTAACGCTGTTTTTTTAGTGTGTATCTGCGTCATTACCTTGTTTACGAAGCCCTGAAGGTTCTAAACAAACAGTTCAGCCACTGCTGAGAATGCTGTGTTTTATTGTAATCTCGGGCTTAGCTAGATCTCTGAAAAAACCCTGTCCGGTTACGTGAACAGCAGATCCTCCTGCTCTGGGCACTAGTCCGGGCACATCCAGTTGCGTACATTGAACCGCAGAAGAAGAATAACGTCCGTTGTGGAGGTGTTTCACGAGCGACAGTGTCTTCTGACTCTGGGTCTGACTCCGGGTCAAAGGTCGTCAAAGGGACTGCGGTGGGGAGTCGTGAAGAAGCTATTTTTAAACACTGTTAAAACAATGTTTTGATAATGAGTAGCAGTGCATCCACCGTTCCAGAGGGGGGAGCTGTGCTTCTGAGAGCGGGTGTGCTGAATATGTCACTTCCGGGTACTGGCCAATCACAAGACTCTGTCTTCTGGGTGAGAGAGTTGAGTCTCAAATATCGCGGCTGGGAAACAGCGTCAGAAAAGAGGATTTCTATTGGCTCGTTTACAGCAACTAGGAGGTTTTTGAGCATAAAAACAAGTTAATGTATGTAAGTAGACCTCCATAACTAACATATATGTGCAACAGGACCACTCTGTGTGAGCTTTAAACATCTTTACCTGCTGAAAATACATTTTTACTTTGCCGCCTCAAGGGTCAAAACACAACAGACAGAGCGCTCGCTCACGTCTGTCACACTGAATTTCTGTTGACAAGAAAACACGGTGGAAGAAAAGAGCGGGAAATTAGCGGCGAGCGGAGGCAGGAACAGGGAGGATGGATTTGAGACGGCATGAGAGACGACAGCAGAGGAAGACACAGGCAGGGAGGGAGATTTACCGCTGACACATTGAAGAGGGATGAAAAGAAATGAAAAGGGAAGAGGCAAAGCTATCTTTCTTAGAATGACAGCGCGCCGTCGGAGGTTCCCACAACTTCACAGAGCGGCGGCTAATCTACGCGCACTCAGGAAGGATCAGGAAACCACTCGCTACGCTACGGCGAGCGACGCTGATTAGAAAACATTCGTCTTCATTTAACGGGCAAACACCACGTTGTAGTGACGTCTACTGTAGTGAGTAATAGCGTCATCCTCGACCTTCACCGCTTAAAATGTGCTATCAAGCGGTCATGACGATCTGAAACGTTCAATTACCACCGGGGACTAACGCTAGCACTCAGGCTAACGTCTAACGAGGACACGTTGTCCTCTAACGTGGTCGTAGATTTAAAACACTCAAAAAAAGTGTCATTAGCTTCTCTTTCATTTCACCTTTCCCTTCATTCTGTTGCTTATGACAGCGACGCATTAGCATGCAGGGCTAGTAAAGTGCTACGGTCAAGCGTGTCTGGTCCAGGTCGTTTGCGCACACACCACTACACCAACAGAGGCTGATGATTAAATCTTCAGTGCAGACCTGGGACACAATTAAATCATCTGTGATGTAAAAACAAAAGCTCACAATTTAGCTGATTATCTTTAAGCCACGAGCAGAGTTCCTACAACGTTCCTGCAAGAAACAGCTGCAGATCTGCAGATCGTCAATAAAGATTTGTTTGAATGATGCACAGATGCTTTAAGAGAGAATTATAGGTAAACTGACTACTTTCAACGTTGTTAACTCGATAGCTAACGGTCCTTCTGACTTTGGCCTACTGCTGCATGACAAACAACGGCCAACAACAGCTGAGATTAATTCAAAAACACATTAAAAGTGTAGCTTATGCCCAGCTTCAGATGCTTATCTGCTCTAAAATGGACCATAAACCACCAGTGTTCAGGTTTTTGAGACAAATGCATGAACTCTTATACAGACAAACTGCTTGGAAATGCTTCTTCTTTGCGACTCAAAGTCGTTACTCTCTTATTTTCAAATTTGTTTTTGTTTGTTTTTTTTACCTTCAATACGACTTCTTATCTTATCTCCTTCCTCCATCTTAGCTCCTCTTGTCAGGGAGGGCGGGGGAATATCTTGGCTTGGTGTAGTTTCTCTTAAATATTTTATCCAAATTAAACATATACGGACGACGCCGCGCTAAATAATTCACAACGTGCAGGGAGATACCAGAACAGAGGAAGTGTGATGCAGCAGCAGCTGCAGCAGCAGCAGCAGCAGGAGGAGGAAGACACAGTTGTGCTTTTTAATTAGAGCTTCAACAAAGGTTCCTGTACACGACAACAAGAGTCCAACGCGGCGTCTGCTCGCTCCACCTGTTTGACATTCACACAGCGTTCACCACCTTTGTGTCGATAAAAAGATAAAAGATAAGCCGCGAAAACGCGTTATGAGAGCGATAATTATCCTCATCGTGCAGACAAATGGCTTTCATCTCGTGTTCCCTTTCATTGCACTTATAAACCTCATCATCGACGGCGTTATACTTTAAATATGTTGGCCTTTTGTTTAACTCAAGAGCTGGAACATTATTCATTCATTAACTATGTAATTAACCACCCTCATCACCCTCATCCACCTCCTCCTTCTTCTTCTGAATAAATAACCTATCGTCTGTCAGCACGTTATTTCTTCCTGGGACATGAGCCAGCACCAAATTTTACGCATTTACACAGTTGATTGTTTTGTGCAGATATTTCCTATAGCTGCAGCAAAGAGCACTTCTACAATTTAACCGTCTAACCAGGTTCATGCTGAGTGTCATCCATCGTGAAATGGAATTAAAACGAAACCAGAACAAAGCCACGAGCCTCAAATACAGCTGTTCAAGCAAGATAAATCACACATTAAGTCAAATGAAGGTTAATTCTGAGCATATTAAAGGGATAGATGAGTGTAGTTGTATGAGGTTTTGATATATTATCACCTTTCTTGTACATTTTTGGGGCAGGAAACGTACGTTTAAAGTGGACCTAGACGGGAAGTTCCAATTAACGCTGTTTTTTTAGTGTGTATCTGCGTCATTACTTTGTTTACGAAGCCCTGAAGGTTCTAAACAAACAGTTCAGCCACTGCTGAGAACGCTGTGTTTTATTGTGATCTCGGGCTCAGCGTAAACAGCGGTTCTCCTGAACAGCAGATCCTCCTGCTCCGGGCACTAGTCCGAGCACATCCGGTTGCGTACATTGAACCTCAGAAGAAGAATAATGTCCGTTGTGGAGGTGTTTCACGAGCGACAGTGTCTTCTGACTCTGGGTCTGACTCCGGGTCAAAGGTCGTCAAAGGGACTGCGGCGGGGAGTCGTGAAGAAGCTATTTTTAAAGACTGTTAAAACAATGTTTTGATAATGAGGAGCAGTGCATCCACCGCTCCAGAGGGGGGAGCTGTGCTTCTGAGAGCTGGTGTGCTGATTATGTCACTTCCAGGTACTGGCCGCCAATCACAAGACAGTTGGGTAGGCTCTACGCTGGCTGGCCAATCACAACGGCTGACGAGAGCTTCAGTAAGGAGAGATTTCTACCGGCTCGTTTACAGCAACTGGGAGGTTTTTGACCATAAAAACAAGTTAATGTATGTAAGTAGACCTCCATAACTAACATTATGTGCTACAGGACCACTATATGTGACCTTTAAGAATGTCTCACTCTCTAAAATCGAGGCTTTCAAACACCAAACTTCCACAATTACACAATTGAATTTACAGATGGACGCAGGAGTGGATTAAAAACTCCTGTACTGCAAAGTAAAATCAGTGATTTTCTTTATGGAGTTTGGTTTAAAAAGCTGCCGATTGGTGACATAAAGTGGCCGAAATGTTCTTATAGGAAACTGTGGATTTAAAGCAGGTGTATATATCTTTATTATTACACGACCCTCTGGCTTTTATCTGCTGTCCCCTTGTTATCAGTGAGAGTGAACGTCCAGCTTCCAGGCTCCACGGGAAAGGTGGTACTTAGCGATAGTGCACTGAAGTCAGTGTTGATAATATATCAGTACTTCATAAGACGTAAAAAAGAAGCAAAAAGAGCCATCCATTTAAGGATTAATGGCCCATGTGAAGTAGTACAGAGCAGCAGACGTCACATATAGCTGGCAACATGACAGGAAACTGGTCTCTGTACTGGCTAAAACGTGAAGATGAAGGAGAATAGATGGTGTGCAGCAGGATGCAGAAGACTCATTTAAGAGCGTTGTACTGGATTATCAAAGATCCTGAGGAAGGTAAAGTGGATCGCTGCAATGAGAGACTCAGATTCTGCATCGTAGAGTGATTACGTCACTTCAGGAACTACTGCTTTATTTACAAGGCTGTTTGCTTCCACTAAAACCCTTTATTTTCTTTGACAAAGTTAGGGGTAAGATCCTTGAACGTTAAGTTTCTCCATTAACGGCCAACCGGGAATCTGAATGTCCAATTTAAACGCTGATTAGCTCAGATATCTGCTTCATTTTTACGTGCTCTTATTGTGACGGGTAAGCGTTCTCTGGAGTAAAATGACGGAGAAAGTTTATCAGAGAGTTGAAGATGCTGGAATCATGTCGGCCGTATCCGTTTCCATACTTTTTAAAAAGCACCCGGTGGTGTCATAAAGATCAGGTTTATTCAGTCTGTCAGGCTCTCAGTGAGCGGTGAACTCTTAAAGCTGCTGCTTTTTCAGGAGCTTTGGCTGCAAACTGTGAGTCATGTGACGTCCAGAGATATACGACCATGATGAACAAAATAACAGAGGCAACAGGAAACGACAACAAGGACACGGTGTTTCCATGAATAAACCAACATGGTCAGAATGAGGAGATAAATCGCACACGCACACACACGCACACACGCACACACACGACACACACACACACACAATACTCCGGCCAGTCACGTTTAATCCTCTTCCTCCTCCTGGGTTTTCCTCATGCAGAAGCACAGAAGCTCTGGCACAAGAAACAAACACACATTCTCATTGCCTTGTTCCGCACAGACTGAAGCACAGACTGAAGCACAGACTGAAGCACAGACTGAAGCACAGACAAACTGAAGCACAGACTGAACCACAGACTAAAGCACAGACTGAAGCACAGACTGAAACACAGACTGAAACACCCACTGACTGAAGCACAGACTGAAGCACAGACTGAACCACAGACAAACTGAAGCACAGACTGAACCACAGACTGACTGAAGCACAGAATGAAGCACAGACAAACTGAAGCACAGACTGAACCACAGACTAAAGCACAGACTGAAGCACAGACTGAAACACCAACTGAAACACCCACTGACTGAAGCACAGACTGAAGCACAGACTGAAACACAGACTGAACCACAGACAAACTGAAGCACAGACTGAACCACAGACAAACTGAAGCACAGACTGAAGCACAGACTGACTGAAGCACAGACTGAAACACAGACTGAAGCACAGACTGAATCACAGACTGAAGCACAGACTGAATCACAGACTGAAGCACAGACTGAATCATAGACTGAAGCACAGACTGAAGCACAGACTGAAACACAGACTGAAACACCCACTGACTGAAGCACAGACTGAAGCACAGACTGAAACACTGACTGAAGCACAGACTGAAACACAGACTGAAGCACAGACTGAAGCACAGACAAACTGAAGCACAGACTAAAGCACAGACTGAAGCACAGACTGAAACACAGACTGAAACACCCACTGACTGAAGCACAGACTGAACCACAGACTGAACCACAGACAAACTGAAGCACAGACTGAACCACAGACAAACTGAAGCACAGACTGAAGCACAGACTGAAGCACAGACTGAAGCACAGACTGAAGCACAGACTGAATCACAGACTGAAGCACAGACTGAATCACAGACTGAAGCACAGACTGAATCATAGACTGAAGCACAGACTGAACCACAGACTGAAGCACAGACTGAAGCACAGACTGAAGCACAGACTGAAGCACAGACTGAAACACAGACTGAAGCACAGACTGAAGCTGAAGCACAGACTGAAGCAGAGACTAAAGCACAGACTGAAACACAGACTGACTGAAACACAGACTGAAGCACAGACTTAAGCTGAAGCACAGACAGAATCACAGACTGAAGCACAGACTGAAACACAGACTGAAGCTGAATCACAGACTGAAGCACAGACTGATGCACAGACTGAAGCTGAAGCACAGACTGAAACACAGACTGAAGCTGAAGCACAGACTGAAGCACATACTGACTGAAGCACAGACTGAAGCACAGACAGACTGAACAGGAAACGACAACAAGGACACGGTGTTTCCATGAATAAACCAACATGGTCAGAATGAGGAGATAAATCGCACACGCACACACACGACTGAAACACAGACTGAAGCACAGACTTAAGCTGAAGCACAGACAGAATCACAGACTGAAGCACAGACTGAAACACAGACTGAAGCTGAATCACAGACTGAAGCACAGACTGATGCACAGACTGAAGCTGAAGCACAGACTGAAACACAGACTGAAGCTGAAGCACAGACTGAAGCACAGACAGACTGAAGCACAGACTGAAACACAGACAGACTGAAGAACAGACTGAAACACAGACTGAAGCACAGACTGACTGAAGCACAGACTGAAGCACAGACTGACTGAAGCACAGACATGACTCTGTATCTCAGAGTGAATGGATAAACACGTGTTATCTGTTATCTGATCTTTCACAGTCCAGATCCAGACCTTGATGTCCGTTACTTGTCTTTCGGCCACAAACTAATCTAATCGTGGATATTTAACTTTAGTGCATGTGCTTCAGTTTGATTGTATCGCTGTGTTAAATACAGGGGAATAAAAACACAACACAGCAGACTGGTGTTAAGCCCACTTAGTCTTAATATTGATTTAAACATTTCTCGCACTAATCTTTAAAGCACTTTATTATCTTGTAGCCGACTGTTGACAAAACGCCTGCAGGCACAAATCTTTAAGCTCTTTCAAAAGGCAGAACCAAAACTTTCTTTTCTTTTTCTGGAGGGAGCAGTTTCCACTGTTAAAAGTCATTATTTGTTATAATAATTCCTTCTAGTGTTTAAATATTTATCGTGTGGGTTCATATTTGAGTTTCCAATATATTTTTGTTGTTTTTCATTGTTTTCAGGTGTTTTTACTTTATTTTATTTAATACAGTAACAGAATTACAGTATATTAAGGGAAATGTACTTATTCCCCTGTAATGTCACGAGTGTTATGATCTCGTAGAGTATTTTACTTTATTCTCATGTGTGAATGTGCAGCTGGTAGCTGTGTTTTATTTTAAATAATAACTAAATCTTTAACGGATAAACCACTGAACTGACAGATAAAAGAGACATTAAGGCTCCGTCCCAACACCTCCCCCTTGATATTTCCACTCCACGTTTTGAGTTCCCTCCCCTGCTTCGAGAGCGTTTGTCCGTCATGCAGCTCTGCGTGGCGGGCGTGCTCTCTCGGGGGCGCTCGGCGGGTCGCCGTTCGCTAGCTAGTTAGCTAGCTGCTTTCGTAAATCGTCACTTATTTTCTGACATTAGTGTTCAAAGCTTAACGGTCCTTTGGATGTGTATCAAACCAACATATTCCAACACAATTCGACATTGTAACATGCTTATTTGCAAAAATATATTATAACGAAAATGTTCCTTGGCAGATGTGGCCGCCATCTTTGTTGAAAAATATCAGCCGGCTTACTGAATTCGCAAAGCATCATGGGTAATTCCAGCTTCCACTTCTTTTTAAGCCCGCATCAGAGCTCACTACATTTTGAGGGTTGATTATAAGGAGAAAATGGCTTTTCCCCTTGCTCCACCCTACACGTGAACGCACAAAATGTAGGGTTAGGGCAAAAACGTAGGGTTAGGGGAGGTATTGGGACAGGGCCTAAGTTCATCTTCTACGTCAGTTGAATTCTGTTGATATCAAACTGAAGACGATCTTTAAGACTCCACAGTCTGGACATGTTCTCCATGTATGACAGTACACAGCTTCATGTTCACTCCTGTGTCTGAAGCCAATCATCATTTCTGTCGTAGATAAAGACACTCTGTGATTTTCTGAGAGAGAGCAGAAACAGTAAAAACCCCCGCGATGTCCATCAGCCTGATGAATAATGAAGAATCAGGTGAAATGAACCTCAGAAATGAGCCAAACACCAGGGAGAAGACACAGATTTTTGTCCTATAATCAACTTTAGCTTTTAGCTCCTGACTCTGAGCTGCCTGAGCTGATGATGATTGCAGCGAGAGAAAAAGCCCGACTTTTGATGATGGGAGACATAAAAGGAGGAGGAGGATTACATCAACTCAGGAACATCATCAGTGTTCTGACAAACGTTTGATTATTGATGACGACGACGTCCTCGCACACACACAAAGCATACACGATGATGTCATCTAATCCTAGTGTTCACTCATTCACCTGCAGCTCTTCACCTTTAACCACACTGACGGACAAGCTGCTCGGAAAAGTCTCAATATTGTCTGATTTTCAGCTGATTTTCACTGTCATTTGACAGACATTAAGGAATTTAAATCACAAATGTGGGATTTTTATAAGAAAAATTAACATATCACAAATGTATGTGCTTCTCAAACAAAAACCTTGTAAAAGTGTCTCTGAAAGTGAAATACGCTGCTAATATAACAGAAATCGTATGATAATGATATAAAATCATGGGCATGTTTTCACATGATCAATTAGTAAAAATTTAACTGTTATTGTATATAGAAATAAAAAAAATATATGTATATATATATATATATGTATATATATATATAAATATCTGTATATATATAATACTCAATATATAAATGATAAATGGTATTGCTGACCTGTAAACACTGATAACTATTTACATAATCCAACCATTTATGTTGAGTTAACAGAAATACTAGGTCTTATTATCACTTATTTTTGACATTTTATATATGTATTTAATATATTATTTACAATAAAGCATTTAAAAACCCAATTTGAATTTCTACTATTTTGCTAAAACAACTCAAAATCACCATCTTAAATGATGTGAACAAAACCTAGAATCATTCCTAGATTTTGGGGTATCGCCGCCCTGGTGGCCATTCGATACATGTTTACTTCCTGGTTAGACTCACCCTGCAAAATACTTTTTATATAAGGTCATGACTCTTCCCAGTAACAGGAAATTGTTTCCGGCCAATCACAAACAAGTACCGCCGCCCCGCCTCTTTCATAGTCTCAAATGTCAAGTTGTGTGAAAATGTCAGGTGGTCTCAAACGTGTGTTTTTTTAACCCCTGAGTGTTAAAGGTTCAGTTTAGTGAGCACAGACGCAGACGGCGTCAGATTATCAGGCGTCCACAGCTGCTCCCGCTGAATCATTCACATCCCGTCGTTCTGCTCGAGGCTGAACGTTATTCAGAGAATCCATCAGCGTGGGCATCAGTCAGCCACTGAGGACTCCACTGAGGACTCCACTGATCCACTTACACACTGTGCAGCCATGACCAATGTGGGGCTGCCCAGAATAATAAGATGATGTGCACAAACTGTAATGTACTGTATGAGAGTGTGACTGAATCTGAAATATGACAGAGACTCATAAAAACACAAAAGAGAAGCCATATTCCTGCATCATCATCATCATCGTGATAAAACAACATATGTGTGTGTGGGAACTACGGTGGCCTGTGCATACGAGAAGGGACGTCCTTCTGTTTTGTCTATGTCTATATATATATGAATATATATGTGTGTATATATATGAATGTAAATATGTATGTAAGTATATATGTATGTATATATGTGAATGTAAATATGTATGTAAATATATGAATGTAAATATATATGTAAGTATATATGTATGCGTAAATATATGAATGTAAATATATATGTATGTAAATATATATGTATATATACACACATACATATATACATATATATTTACATTCGTATATTGACATACATATATACCTATACATACAGTACATAAATGTATGTATATGTATATACATACATATACGTGTATATATTTTTATGTATATGTATATGTTGTATATTATAAGTATATAATATGCGACACACAGTAAATATATATGTATATATGTATGTAAATATATATACATATACCTATACATACATATACACACATAAATGTATATATGTTGCATATTATATGTATATATGTGACACACACAGTAAATATATATGTATGTAAACATACGTATACACATATACCTACACTATATACTATACTACAATACACATAATGTATATATTTATATATGTCACATATTATATATGTATATAATATGCGACACACACACACACACACAGTGGTATTCCCCTCCACTCTCATCATCATGATTTAGCAGCAGCAGTGATAATAATGTGAGGTGTTGTCGTCACCTGACTGACACCTGACTCCTTTAAGAGGACAGAGTCTTTGTCCCCAGAGGACGAGGACGAGGACGTGTGCAGCGTCTCGACTCAAACACTAAACACTAAAGTTACTCTCTCTGCGACTCTTAAGTGGAGGAGGTCACATGGTCCCAAAAACCTCGTCTGAATACATTAACATCCACTTAATGTGGAGCGTCATACATAAAAGATGGGGGTGATAATTGCTTCAGTGAGAGTTTCATGAGGAGGAAGAGGAGGAAGAGGAGGAAGAGGAGGAAGAGGAGGAAGAGAAATGTTCGTTTGTTTCTGCTTTTAAATCTTAATGCAGACATTAACGGTGTCGTCAGTTGTGTAGTGTGTCTGTGAGTGCATGCTCTTCAGTGTTGTGATGTACTGGAATGTGTGAGTGTGGTTGGTTTACCTTGACAAAATAAGACAGTTAGTGCCGATCACTGCTTATTTATTGTACTTTTATATAAATAAAATATATAATAAAATAAAACGATAAATATTTGCAGGCTGGTTAGTGTTCGTTTTAATGTTTTACTTGTATATATTGAGGTGTGTGAATGTATCCAGAGGGATGAGGTGGTGTTTATGTGAAGTTTGTGTGTAGTAAAGTATTAAATAAAGATTAATTGATGTAGAAACCGCAGTTTAAAGTGGTCAGAACCTTGAAATTATGCCCAAATGTTGCTCTTGTAAATATTTATATTGTGAATTAGCTTCACTTGTGATCAAAGTTTGTGTAAAAACTTTCATTTACATGGAAGTGCTCGGACAGAAGATGCTCTGAGAAGAGCTCGGTCTTCTTACTCGAGGAGTTTCTGGTGTAAATGAGTCAGACCACATTTTCACAAGCTCTCAGTTGTCTTTAAAACTACTGTTTTATAGACACGTTAGCCGTGTCCTATATTATTATTATTTTTATGAGGAGGATTTATTTCTCTAAAAAAAAAAAAACAATCCACGAGGAATTGGCACCAATTCTGTTTCCCCTCATTCTTATTGGCAGACTGTTGTATCACTATGAGTGTGTGTGAGTGAGTGTGTGTGTGTGTGTGTGTGTGTTAACTCGATGGTGAAGATTATCACATTGACTAAAAATCCAAGTTGTGCCCCAGTAACAACGAGAGTCTGTCGACTGTGAGGAAGTCAGATAAGTAAGTAGGTCGAGTGCAGAGCTGCAGTGTTCGCCGTCATCTCTGTTTTTAAAGATAAAACACACACTGACACGAGTGTTTTTCATTGGACATTGTCTTCAATAGTAAATGACTTTTAAAGTAGGAGGATTTATTGACTGAATATACGAACCAGAAGTCTGTTTGTATGAGTGAATAATCCTTTTCGTAGCCTTAGAATAAGACTTTAAAGACCTTTATATGCTGCTTTACACCAACAGTGTTCATTTTAACACTACAAAAGTGTGTATGTGAGTTCAAACACTGGAGATAGTGTTCATTTTTTAACACTCACTGAGAGATATTTCAACACTATCAGCCAAATCAGCCTTCTCTTCACACTTTGTGATAAAATATATGTTAATTTTTATTTAAAAAAAAACAGTTTTAAAAAGAGTGAAACTTACTGAGACAAGCAGACAAAATGGCAGCCACATTTTCCACAGGAAAGTTGTAAAAAATCTATTTTCCATTTTCAAAATTTGCCCTACTGTGATGCAAAACGCGTCATTTGACTCACAGTAGGGCACATTTGGATAAGGGAAAACAGATTTTTTTACAAGTCAGGGTAAAACTGAGGGAGGGAAGCACATTTTCTAAAAAATACTACTGCTATTCTAGCAATACAAAGCCACATTCAAATCGGTGAAGTATCCCTTTAAGTATTTTCAACAGCCAATATTTTCAAATTCTTCACCAACACTGACTCTGGAAGTCGTAGTTATGTTCTAATTAGCGCTGTGCAATAGGTTAGCGCGCGTTAACACATGACACGTTTCCATGACGACTGACCGGACAAAAAACGCACATCACGTCACGTTTACGTGCCGCGACACCGAAGTCCAGGCACCGTTTACCAGTTAGCTCCGTTAGCTGCATTAGCTCCTTTTAGCGCCGTCAGTGCCACATACAGTGGAACTGGAGCGGTCTGTTTTTATTAAAGAAAAAGAGCAGCGCTACAAATAACGTTAGCGTACCTGTGTACAGCGTATGTGTGCCTCTGTTTTTAAACTTTAGCGTTACTTTAGAGACTCGTTTTAACTATCGGGAGTCACGTAAACATGACGTCACGTGCGTCTTTTTCTAAGTTAGCGCTGACGCCGTTAACGTTTGACATCACTAGTTCTAATAACTCTGAACGTTGTAGATTTCACCTCACACTGTTTTAGAACTGAAGTTTAGCTAAAAAAAAGACAAACTCCATTCTTTCTGGTCTGTGAGGGCCACTGTAGTTCAACGACACGCTTGGAAAAAGGGGGGAAGTGATGTAATCTGCAGTTTCACCATGAGAGGTCACTAGTTCTCACACACCGGACCGTCAAAGGTAACAGTGAAGTTGAGAATATGATGCTAAAACCCTGTGTGTGTGTGTGTGTGTGTGTGTGTGTGTGTGTGTGTGTGTGTGTGTGTGTGTTTGTGTGACAGTGACAGTGAGACTCACCAGCTCCTTCTTCTTCATGCACTCCATGAGGATAATGAAGAGATGCTGGGCCTGAGTGCGGCTGTAGGTGAACGTCTTCTGGATGGTCACCAGCAGCTGGTCTCTCAGAGACTCATTAATGATGCTGCAGAGAAGAGAATGAGAGAGGGAGGAAATGAGAGTGAGGCAGGATCAGCGAGGAAATCAGATCGACTGAGTGTCTCCGAGTCCTTGGTGAGATGTGATTGTGAAGACATTTGCCTTCAGATAAAAGTGAATATATGAGGCTGTAAAGACTCTTTTGTAGCAGCTGGGTCTTATTAAAATGTTAATCAAGATATATCTGTGACTTCTTTCACTAAAGCCTTTCTTTTATTATTATTTTTATTATTATTATTATTATTATTATTATCCTCCTCCAGATGAAGTGAGGTTCAGCCTGTGTGTGAATGTGTGGTTGTTTTATAAGAACTATAATCAACATATGATACACATTCATGCTTTAATTATCAACATTCTTAGCATTAACATGTTTTCCACATGAGATAATATTCATTTTAGAGAGTCTTTGTCCTTCATTTAAAGACTTAAACAACACAAACACTGACGTCTTGCGTTAATTAGTTGTGTTTTTGTCTTAAGGTTTTATTTTAGAATATAAATAAACCTTTATACAGTGATACTAATGCATTTGTGTGTTTATACACAAACAGAACCACCACAAACTTTGAGATAAAGGAAATATGTTGAAATTCTATTTTTACTAATTAAATGTGAAGGGCTGTTAAATCTGTTTATATTTTGACTTGATGTGTTGGCTTGTTGGTTACACCACAAACGCACTAACGCAGCTCTCTGAGACACCAGAGGAGCCAGAGGAGTTAATCCAACAGAAGGAGCTGCAGCTGTGCCGTGCTTCACAAAATGCCTAATTTCACCAGATCCAGATTAGCAGACCCTGTCAAGAATGTCTGGGCAACCGGAGAAAAACACGGTCTGCGCTGGAGCGGAGTGAAGAGGAGTGAAGAGGAAAACCTGGAGACACATGCCAAGATGTTCTCCTGCACTGATAAACAACTGAGCCTCAAGATTCAGACTTTTCACTCAGTCATAATAATCCTGTTTTTAAATAGTTAAATATTAACTTTTATAATGAAACCACAGATTCAAGGTCCAACGATTGAATGCAGTGAGATTGAAGTAGATCTATCTATCTATCTATCTATCTATCTATCTATCTATCTATCTATCTATCTATCTATCTATCTATCTATCTATCTATCTATCTATCTATCTATCTATCTATCTATCTATCTATCTATCTATCTATCTAAGCTAGCTAGAATCTATCTTTCTATCTATCTATCTATCTATCTATCTATCTATCTATCTATCTATCTATCTATCTATCTATCTATCTATCTATCTATCTATCTATCTATCTATCTATCTATCTATCTATCTATCTATCTATCTATCTATCTATCTATCTATCTATCTAAGCTAGCTAGCATCTATCTATCTATCTATCTATCTATCTATCTATCTATCTATCTATCTATCTATCTATCTATCTATCTATCTATCTATCTATCTAAGCTAGCTAGCATCTATCTATCTATATATCTATCTATCTATCTATCTATCTATCTATCTATCTATCTATCTATCTATCTATCTATCTATCTATCTATCTATCTATCTATCTATCTATCTATCTATCTATCTAAGCTAGCTAGCATCTATCTATCTATCTATCTATCTATCTATCTATCTATCTATCTATCTATCTATCTATCTATCTATCTATCTATCTATCTATCTATCTATCTATCTATCTATCTATCTATCTATCTAAGCTAGCATCTATCTATTTAAGCTAGCTAGCATCTATAAATGAATCTCATTTGAATAATTTGCTCCACAAAACGTCAGAAAACAGAGGTCGGTGTTTGTTGGACCTTAGATGTCGTGAATTTTGTCCAACAAAACAAAATTAATCCATTTTATTGACGTCTTTCTTATATGGAGCAAAGAAACCAGACGATATTTATATACATACATATATGTAGAGTAAATATAGTGTGAGTGCGTACCCTCCCTCTTCAGAATACTTGTGTCCAAACGCTAAGATGTCAGAGGCTCGTCCACTGCCGTCACACACCACCACAGGGACGGGGGGCGTGTCCCTGAGGTACTCCAGAACGATGGAGATGACATTAGGACCGCCCTCTACGATCAGAGCCACCACCGGCACGCCCTGACCGATACCTGTACGCAACCACAGAGAGAGAGAGAGAGAGAGAGAGAGAGAGAGGGGAGGTAAGGACGAATAACACAACAAAGTGAAGACGAGCTGAAGACACACACACACACACACAGAGAGCGAGAGGGACGTTATCCAGACTACAATACAGCGGGAATATTTGATCCAGAAATAGAAAAAAGGTGTTAAATGTGTCACTTTTTGTCAAGATACTGTACTCATTAAAGCTAACGCTTTCCTTTCATTATTTTAAAATAACCAGCACACTGAGAGACAGAGCTGATTAATCCCCACCACGTTCCACACAGAGATCGCTGCTCCTCGCCTGATAATCACAGGCTATTTGGGCTAATTACGCATAATTAGTAGGTGGGTGATTTCTGCATGTACAGGAGCAGGTAGAGCAGATAGGGAAACTATTTCAAAACATCTCAGAGGGATGTTTGAGTGTTATTCTTGTTCGATGTGCTGTTTATTCCTCGCCGCTGCAGACGCCATAAAAAAACCCCCCAGTTTTCTGCAGCTTTAGTGATCTCAGTTTAATCCTCGTCCAGAATCAATGTCATTTGTGACTTTTCCTGCTCGTACTTTTCTCTCATTCAGCCATAAAAACACCTCATCTACCTCCTGTTCTTCTTCACGAGGTTGTGCTAAAGGTTGTGACGATTGTGTTCGACAGTACACTCAAAGAAATGGATGTAGTACACCTTATGTGATGTACTTAAAAATACTAAATAAATTCACTTTTAGTAATAAAAACAAGAGAGTTACGTAACATCTAAGTTATAATAAAAGTTTGGGGAATATTCACAATTGTCGATACAGTTTTTTTTTTTTATAAAAATGAAGTTTGTCCCAACGCGTTTTCCGTCCATCAGTGGGCAGAACACTCGGCAAGAAGAGAGCGGCGGCCATTTCTGGACGATTTACCTATCGTTGATTTTCTGGTAAGTACATTAATTAACAAAGCCATACTTATGTTAATTATGACGTTAATTATGAGGAACCGGAGGGCGGAATATTTTTGAAACATATTTTGCTGGCAAGCGGTTAGCGTAGCAACAACTCAATGCTAATTTATAGCCTCGCATGCAATTCTTCTGCTCACAAAACACGGCCGTTCATCAGTTTGACAGGACAAACACCCGCCCCTGCACTGCTGCTGTATACACACAAACGCTCCCTCTGTCAGGTCTGATAGTCTTGCTTGACATAGGCTTTTTTTTTCTTTAGACAAAGCACGCAGCATAGGAATAAAGAACCAAAGACATTTGGTTCAGCGGTGTCAAAAATCATCCTTGTATCAAAAAAAGTGGATTGTCAGTAACTGTAGACAGGAAGTTGCTAACAGACAAAAAGACACAAAAATAACACGAAAAAAATGCAGACTAAAACATTAAAATGGTTCTAAAACACCATAAAATCACGTTTCCATACATATTTGACAGTCTGTGCAGAGTAAAGCATGTGATAAAGGCTTTTTCTGTCAGATTTGACATTTGTATCTGTCAGATCCAGTGACGTTGACGCTAATGTTTGATTATTACAGTCACAGTTTTGTCCTTTAAACACAAATGAGCTGATGTTTCCAGCTGACGTGACGTCGTGTTTCTCTCAGTCTGAGGCCAAAATAACGTGTTTGCTGACGCTTCTTATTTTGACCCTGATTCTTTCAAACTGGAAACATCGCTCTCATCCCGCGCTGCATAATTCACAACGGGAGAAAACACCGTCTGCCTCTCACACACACACTCACAGACAGATGTGTACTTACACTTCATGTGTACACACACACGCACATACACACACACACTCTCACATGGCCTCCAAACAGGGACAGTTACATAAGGAGAATATTTCAGGGGCCTTCATCAACTTCAAAGTGCCAACACATCACACACACACACACACACACACACACAAACACACATACGTGTCACACACACACACACACGCACACATACGTCACACACACTCGTCTCACACACACACACACACACATATACGTCACACACACACACACACACGTCAGACACACACATACGTCACACACACAAACACACACGTCACACACACACCACACACACACGTCACACACGCACGCACGCACACACACACCAACACGTCACACACACACGCACACACACAAACACACGTCAGACACACACATACGTCACACACACGTCACACACACACGCACACACACGTCACACACACCCATACGTCACACACACAGGTCAAACACACACACACACAGACACATGACTTGCATTTTGTATCAGACTGCATCCATTTCTTTTCGGACATCTGTTTTTGTGATTAGCAGCGTGTGTGAGTGTTTGAACACGTGTGTGTGTATAAACGTGTGTGTGTGTATGAACGTGTGTGTGTGTGTGTGACATGGGCCGAGCATTGATATTGATATTGATGGCTGGTGAGCGGCGGAGGCCGGCGACGCCTCAGGATCTAATGATTATTGTTCCACTGAAACCCAGCGAGGAGCAGATGAGGAGGGGAACAGCACAGCTGTGTCAGGGCTAATTGGGAGGAGAGAATTCCACCTGCATGATGTGCACACACACACACACACACACACACACACACACACACACACACACACACACACACACACACACACACACACACACACATTTGTACTTGCTGCATACTGAGGACCGGGTAAAAAATGCTGGCAAACTGAGGACCAGCATTTCCACTTTATAAATCAACACAATTACAAATATCTACTTCATGAATGACATCTTGGGTGCAGTACCATAACGTGTCTGCAGGTGGAGCTCCAGAGCAAAAGGTGTGCGAGTATAGCATGTTTAAAACCTAAAAAAAAAAGTGATTTAGATGAAAACAAAGTGAGGACCGGCCAAAATGTCCTCACTTCGTAAAAAATGACCTCACTTTGTTGGTTAAAAACCCTCACTGGTCCTCAGTATGCTGCAAGGACACATTCCTACAGTCTAAATAAATCCTTATCCCTCACCTTAACCATAACCGGTTAACACATTTAAAATCTTAAATAAATGAGGTTCTGCCTCATTTGGGACCAGGTTTTGGTCTCCATGAGGACTACTAGTCCTGACAAGGTCAGTGTTTATGACAGAACAGGTCCTAAAGAGGTGACCAACACACACAATCACACAGACACACACAGGTTTGCATAGCTATTTCTGTTAGGGCACTGTACAAACTGACTTTCATTCACTCACACATTTTGGTTTTGGTTCATTAGGACCAGGATTTGGTCTATTAGGTCCACTAGACCTGCAAAGGCTCAATATTATTGGACCTCATGTTAGTGTTGAGCTACTGAAGAGCATTCTTTGAGGTTTTAAGTCTTATACTGGATTTGGACCATTGACCATATATGTAAAATATTACAAAAGTGTCCTTTTCCCTTGATGAAGTCAATCAGGAAGTAGGAATATATTAAATAGCCACCAGGGGGCAACTCTGCTGGTTGAAAAACAAGTTTATAAGATGATTTTGTACTTCTTAGTTGATTTCTAACATCAGTAAACATGTATTAATCTCAATCACCAGGTTTAGGTCTTAAACAGAACGTTGTTCCTGTTCTGAGGAAATGAATGAACCAATCACAACACACTTGAGTGGACACCAGTGTGATTGAAAGCTGGTGAACATCTGGGCTGCAAATCTTCAACCAGGACGCGGGATTTCAAAATAAAAGCCAGCCAAGACGACAGCTGTTTTATTAGTGTAGGAAACATTATTTTGCTGCTCCTGTTTTACACAAAAGTAAAAGTTAGATTAATGAAGAGCAGATTAAGAACATTGTCGTCTAACCTAAAGATCAGGGTTCACGTTCTCTTTGTGAGACATTAAACCCTAATTTACTGGTTTGGCTCATAGCTCGTGAAGAGTTATCGTGGACGTACAACGGAAACAATTCTGCATATTAATGAGTTTTATAGAACCTAGAAATGACTCATTTCTCCATCTTGGTCTCAGTGAACTCTGGTCTTGGTCTTAGTTTGTTTAATCTGGACTAAAACACTAATTTATGGTAATCCTTCCATCTGCTACTGCTTTATCCTCCACATGAGGAACTGGGATCATTTAAAATGTTATTTTATTATATATAATATATATATAATATATATATATATAAAATAATGTCCTGTTCTTCCACCATCTGCTGCTTCCACTGAATTTACTCAATTATACTTTTTAATTGAATCCTTTTGTTGTAAAGCTGAATTCTTCCATCTGTGCAGGAGGATTTATTTGCGTCTATATTATATTATATTATATGAAATCAGACGTACAGTACATCGTCGTCGTCTTACATGACTCAGCACTTTCAGACGAGCCCTGATTGTTTTAGACGACCACGTTAAGACAGATAATCAGATTGTGAAGATGTGCAGAAGATAGAATTCCTCTTAGCCGAGTTCCCAGAAGTCTTTATGGCACAATAGCTCTGATGTATTTTATTATTTTTTATTGTTTGTCTGCCTTTGTGCCGGAGATTTTTGATCAAAAACAAAGACGTTTTCATCAGACGTCAAACATTCTACAACAAACAACAACTGTATCACTGTCCCCATTAGATTATCTATATAAATTAATGAAAAAATAGCTAACAGTCGTGTCTGTAATCTACGGAAGCGTATTGCATTCAGTTGAAAGTAATTAATTTCCGGTTTGATTTTTTTGAATAATTTGTTTTTTTCTGTTTTTCGGAGTAAATTTTTTTCAGTTTTTCAGAGTAAATTTTTTCCCCCCAGTTTTTCGGAGTAATTTTTTTCTGTTTTTTTGTGCAATTTTTTTTCCCTGTTTTTCAGAGTAATTTTTTTCTGAATTATCAAGAACTCTTGCCATGGTATTTGCTATTTTTGCTATATTCACGACATCTGCTATATTCCCTGTCACGATTATACTGACCAGAATAATTGTGATTCATGATATAATAAAATCTATAATCTAATGAGATTATAATCAGTGGTGAGGAACAATGCAGTGCTCCATTGTGGCATATTAAAAAAATAAATCACAAGGACTGTATTATCACGATAACAGGATTTCACCACCATGAACTGGATGTTTTTAAATCACCATGAGCGATAATAACAATAATATCATAGACGAGTTTGTAAAAGTCCACCAGCGTTTCACTGCTCTTATTTTTAAACCCAGATTATTAGACCATGAACTCCAATTCTTTCCACACCAGATCACATCCACGTAACCTGGAACTGCACCTGTGGCAAAGAGCTGCTTCTTTGTCCTCTTTAAACCGCGTCTGCTGACTCATGTTTATCATCTTTGACAAACCATTCACGCTCCATCAAACCTTAACCCAGTTATTTCACTGTATTAGCATTAATCTGCTTATATTCTTATATATATAGAGAGAGAGATTATGATCTACTAATCCACACTTTATCAGTTCATCTCTGCATCATCATCACCACAGGGATCATGAAAACTAGAAATAAATGTATGAGAGTTAGATCTAAAACACACGACCACCTCTTGATTTTACAGAATTAACTGCTGGGACATAAAATTCAACTAAATTTAAAGCTGAATTCATCAACCGATTGGTTTGAAACTCTATTTCACTGGAAAAAGAAGATTCAGCTCCTGATTCATCCTCACAGATCAAATTCAGTCGGTTCTTCAAATTCTGTTGTCGTGCCACAGATCCAGGTTCTGGGAGTAAGGCAAAACCAATCGAGCACAGATGTGTTGTTTGGAATATTGACTATTAAACAGGGATTAAACTGTTGATTATCTGGAGCAAAGAGCTGGGAGAAGACAGCATAACCTGATCCAGCAGCTTAACTCTAATAACAATAATAATAATAATAATGCATTCAATGTGTTACGAAATCAAGTCCTGACACAACACAACGTATCTTTGTTTTAAGTCACTTTTTAAAACCCGTTTTTACCTTGTACCTTATATATTTGACAGTTTCTCTAATTTTTCTAACCTCTTAACCTTTATTTTTGATTGTTCTATTTCATTTTTTATCCTTTAATACCATTAATATTGTACTTTTATTCCTCCTATTATTGTTGCCTGTCATCTCGTTTATTTACCTAAACATGCTTTTGTACATACAGTAGGTATACAGTTATTATAATCAGTATTATCATTTATAGTGCTTGAAATGAAGAAGTAGACGAGTATCACACGTCCTTGCATGAATCGCAGCGGGGGGGGGGGGTGTCACAGAGTCACAGGTAATCTGCGACGCGAGGTCTCACTGCTTCTGGATTCAATTACCCCGAAACTACTTCATCTTTTTTATATACGCATGCATGCTGTGATTAATGAAAGCGCTGCCATGAGAGGGGTCACTGAAGGTCACACACACACACACACACACATGCATGTGCCTACCTTAATATTCCAAAACCATTCAAGGGGTCACTCAAGGTGACTGCTGGATTCCCACAGACTTTATTTACTAAACTGCACAAATGAATAACTTTCATTCAACTTCAGGCCTGAAGCACAGAGCACAGAGCACATCCAATTTAAAAAACAACATCATCATGTGTGTGTGTGTATGCGGGGGGGGGGGGGGGGGGGGGGGGATATGATATGATAAGATTCAGTCAGGAAAAAGAAAACACTCATGGATGAAGCTTTTTTCAGAGGAAACACCTGCAGCTGATCTCTGCTTTCACTGATTCACAGATTATTCTTTCCCTTTCTCTGTGTTTCATGTTCTCCTCTCTCTCTCTCTCTGTGTGTGTGTGATTAAAACTCTTCAGAGTCAGTGAAGCAGACGTGTCAGCATATCGCTGCAGTCTCTGACTGAGCAGCTCTAAGCGCTGCCAGTGTTTTTATTGATTTTCTTCTTCATGTCTGAGTTTGACCATGTCGACGAAAGAGAGGAGAAAGAAACGTCTCCGAGAAGAAGAAGAAGAAGATTGATGACGAGAGTCTGACGGATTAGATTTTTTTTAAAAGTGCAGCATCGGTTAAATATTTACTGCGCTATAGATTCAGAGCATCACCATGAGATGACGAGAACAGAGCTGCGACTAAACATTATTTTCACCATCAATTAATCTGTCGATTTATTATTTACACGATTCATCGAGTCATCGTTTGGTTCATAAAATGCTGATCAGTGTTTGTCAAACCTGGAAATAATCATGAAAATGTTCACATTTAAGAAGCTGAAAAGATCAGAAATCTTCAAACCGATGAATCGATGATCAAAAAAGTTGACGATTAATAAAATCGATTAATCGAAATCGAAAAAAACTGATTTCTGGTACTTATCGGGTAACTGGAATAAAGCGTTTAAAGTGTAAACATGACTCGAAGAAATCAGAATATTAACAGAAACCTCGGTTTGTTAAACAGGTTTTTCAAAAACCAATAACGACCATAAACTGATAATGAATATCGGTTTATTCCGTTTACATGAGCCCTTGAATAACCAGATAACTACAAAAACCTGATAATAATCGTTGTTTTTTTCCATTTAAAAACAGAATAGGACAGTAATGGTTAATCATCAACTATTTAGATTTGTTTCAAAAAATAAAACAAGTTCTCTGACTTTAATTAAACGCCATAAATGTCTTCTTATGTTGTTGTGATTAGTTTTATGCCACATTTTTGATATAAAATAGCAATAATTGTCACTAAATTGACTGTTTTTTCCTTGTCTTTTTGTTCATAAGTGAACTTTGAACTGTGACGTACTTCCAAATTTCACAAATTCAATTTGATTTTAAACATTTTGAATACTTTTAGCGATAAAACGACACTATGCTGCACATTCTTATAACCTCTGTATTTACTAATCAGACAATTTTTGCCAAATGGTTACAAGCGCCGTCTCTCTCCAGTTTAACACTCAGTGTCGCCTCCGTCCTCCGTCCTCTATATTTACAGCCTCCCAAACCAGGACTCCTGTCAAAAGACATTTATTTTGAGCTGTCCCTTCAGATAAACTCGTCTACAAAACCACTAGAAACTTCATCTTCCACAACATGGAGTACAAAGCTGAGCCTGCAGGAGGAAGTGTACGGACAAACTCCCGTCACCTCAGTGTGTGTGTGTGTGTGTGTGTGTGTGATGGTGAGATTGGTTCTGACAGCTGTGACAAACACGTGCAGCGACCACAGAGTTTAACAGGAGTTTGAATAAGACGAGGTCTTTAAAAATGACGACATCCGTGGATTCAAAGACATTTTTCTATCAACTAACAAACATCTAACATCAAACCAATTCACAAGTGTGTCACTACTGACATCACCCTGAACAAGGATCAGTTGAAAATATTTGCAAACCTCTTAAGGAATAATTTTAATGAATATTTGAAAATCAGGAAATGATCCATTTGCCCTGATCCACTTTGACAGTGAGCTGACTTTCTTCAAAAAAACAAAAAGTATCTCGGAATTACTTGAAATGTACCATCATAATAGTCGGCATCGCCGTGAACAAGGATCAGTTGAAAGTATTTGCAAAGCTCTTAAGGAATACATTTAATTAATTTTTGAAAATCAGGAAATTATCCATTTGTCCTAATGCACTTTGACAGTGAGCTGACTTCCTTCAAAAAAACAAAAAGTATCTCGGAATGACTTGAAATTTACCATCATAATAGTCTTTATCGCCCTGAACAAGGATCTGTTTAAAGTATTTGCAAATCTCTTAAGGAATATTTTTAATGAATTTTTGAAAATCGGGAAATGATCCATTACCTGATGCACTCAAAAACGAAAAGTATCTCGGAATTACTTGAAATTTACCTTCATAATAGTCGGCATCGCCCTGAACAAGGATCAGTTGAAAATATTTGCAAAACTTATAAGGAATATTTTTAATGAATTTTTGAAAATCAGGAAATTATCCATTTTCCCTGATGCACTTTGACAGTGAGCTGACTTTCTTCTCAAAAACAAAAAGTATCTCAGAATTGGATTCGAATCAAGAGTCCTCAGGGGCAAAAAAAAGTGGAGTTTCCATCATCCTTTTCAAAGTCAGCGTTGATGGAGAACAAAACAGGGATGTAAGAGAGAGAAATTTTGAAATTGATGATGCTCCATTTTGTGTCAAAGAATGACACAACAGAAAAGATGACACTGTCTGTGAATGCTGAGTTATAATGAGTTTTATAAGACGCCACACAACGAGTCATCATCACAAAGAAAGAGATGAGGAAACTTGAGAGGGAAAAAAGCAGCCATTCAGTCAGAAGCGTGAAGTTTTAAAGAATATTTAAACCCAAACATCTACGTACGACTATTTTTCTGAAGCGAACAATAAAGGAAGTTCAGTCGGAGTTCACTTCAACGCTCTGGCACCAAACTATCAAACCCAATCATGGACAAACTTCAGTCATAAACACTATGAGCTGCTCTGTAGTCAGAGATAAAAGATTCACTTTCACTGAGACTCGAGCGAACAGACGCTGTGTTTACAGCATGGTACAGTACGGTATGTTCCGGTTTGGAATGGTAAAACCTGCTTATTTTGGGACTATTGCTAAAGCAGTGTTTCTATATCTGTCAATCTGCGCTCATTTAAATATGCATGAAGGTAAAAAAAACCGTAAAAATATGGTTCTAATATGTAAAAAAAAGGGCCAATTTACTGCTCCAGTGTTTCCAGCGGTCACATGATGATGACAGTGTTCACACAGCTGCAGTGGGATTAACTCCACCATGTACCACAGGGGGAGATTATGCATCATAATAATATCTCTTAACCACACATGTCTTTCATGTTGTTTTTTTTTTAAAAAGCTTGTGGTTAAGTGTGGTCTAAAAACACCATCATCACACCTTTAACAGCTCTCTCTCTCTCTCTAACTCCTTTACATTCTTTGACAGCATCTACGCTCAAATCCCTGAGGATCCCTGCTGTGAGGAAAATGAACGCGCTGCTCATTTCACTATAATCAAATCAAAAAGAAAAGGGTCCTGATGTGCCAAACAACACCATGATGTGGTGAATGAGGAGGCAGAGAATACGTCGTAGAAAGAATAGGGCGAAACAATGGGCGGAGAAAAAACTGTAGATTTAAGTTAAGATATTTAGGATTTACTTTAAGGCTCCGGGATCAGAGTTGGGCCAGTGTCTTTTTTTTCCACTCATGTAAAGAACTTGAAAAATTATTATTCTGGATTATAGTCGAGAGAAGAGTCCTGCTAGAACTGTATAACAGAAAAGTGCTAAAACACACTGTCAACAGACCCATGTGTACACTTAGGCCCTGTCCCAATACCTCCCCTAACCGTACATTTTTGCCCTAACCCTACATTTTGCATGTTCATGTGTAGCTGGAACAAGAGGAAATGTGATTTTCTCCTTATAATCAACCCTCAAAATGTAGGGAGCTCTGGTGCAGGCTTAAATAGAAGTGGTAGATGAAATTACCCATGATGCTTTGCAGATTCAGCTAGCCGGCTGATATTTTTCAAAAAAGATAGCGGCCACATCTGCCGAGGAACATTTTCGTTGGAATATATTTTCGCAAATAAGCACGTTCCGATGTCGAATTGTGTTGGAATATGTTGGTTTGATACACAGGCAAAGGACCGTTTTATGCTTTGAACACTAATGTCAGAAAATAAGTGACGATTTATGAAAGCAGCTAGCTAACTAGCTAGCGAGCGGCTACCCGCCGAGCTCCCCCGAGAGAGCACGCCCACCGCGCAGAGCTGCATGACGGGCAAACGCTCTCAAATGTAGCTCTGCTACATCTGGATAGTTTTGTCAGTGTTTGGATGTGTGTGAAAACGAATACTCTGGACTTGTCAGATTTCAATCACATTCGTGATTTAACGTTTACGAGGACGGCATTGACGAGGAGAAAAACAAACAGCTGTTCCGCCGCCATTTTTCCTGAATGAAAATAGAAGCACGCTCCACCAGTAGAATTGTCAACATGTGACGTAGGTTAGCATGTTCGTTACGTTCACTGTGCTAATTAGCATGTAGTGGTGTCCCAATACCACTTCTCTCAACAACGGGAATTTTCCGGTTGAGGGAGCTCAAAACTAAGTGGACATATTAAGGGGGAGGTGTTGGGACGGAGCCTTAGATGCAGCCCCTGACACATGTGGTCACAGGAGACGCATCTAAATCACATATAGATGTCAGGTATGAACAGTTGTGAGTGGATCTCTGAGGTCTGTGTTGTGGTCGCACAGCAGCAGATACAAACACATCACACAGAGTCACCTTCCTCCTCACCAGGAGAACGCCATACATCTACAGCTGGTTCCAAACTCAGTTAAAGAAGAATCACATGATGGACTTGGATTGAATTAGATTCATCTGGGATGCTGGTACGACGCCGGGGCGTCCCTTTGCCTTCCCAGCCCCATTTGTACCAGTCCAGGCATAGGATGACAAAGGGAAGACCACACGTCATGAGACTGGAAGATAAACAGAGGAGGAAGAGGAGGGGGAGGAGGAGGAGGAGGAGGAGAAGAACTGTGTTTACTGGTAACCTTCTGTTCGCTGCAGTGGATTTATTCACCTCCAGTTTGTCCCTTTATCCTGCACATCCGTCTCCATCAACACCAGACACTTACGCGTCCATTACATCTATACGTTTACACCTTCTGCGTATCCTTAAGTACATACAAAAGGTTAATTATGTTCACTTTTAAGCAATTACACATATACTTTTTGTTGAATATGTTCATTCTCTCCCAGTAAACCCTCCTAAAACGTATTCACAGGACCTTTATGTGTTGAACATCAGTGAGAGTCAACACAAAAGACATCGTCGGTCATGCTATTGCCCTTCATAGAGTAACTATGTATCCATTTAGTCACAAATATTCACCCTAATTAAATATGCATTGATGTTAAACTCTGCACACGCTGAGGAAAAAACAATACAATTGTTTTATGTCGACAACAAAAGAAGATTGGAACAAATAAACGACGTCTCGCTGACTCAGGTTTGTTCTCTGCACTGACACGTTTTTAAAAAACTGCTGTGAAAAGCTGTTATGGGATGAATTTAAAGTGTGTGTGAGAGCTGTGTGTGTGTGTGTGTGTGTGTGTTTGTGTGTGTGTGTGTGTGTGAGCGAGAGCAGAGAGGCTTTTTGTGTTTAATGCAAATCCATTTGTTTGCCAGCGAGCGAGGGTTAGGTCGTAAATGTGAAACAAAGAAATGCATCGTGACAAGAAGTGGACAAAATTAAGTGTGTGTGCGTGTGCGTGTGCGTGTGTGTGTGTGTGTGTGTGTGTGTGTGTGTGTGTGCAGCCTCACATATACAGTAATACACACAGTACACAAACACGCACGCAAATACTCTCGCTGTTACGCTACGGTCACTTCGATGATTATTCTGCCTCTGTTTCGTCTTCGTGGACAGAAACAAATGTAACATGATTTGCTCTGGGAAGCAAAACTACCAGACCTGACTGAGGGAGCGTTTGTGTGTATACAGCAGGAGAACAGAGGCGGGCGGGGAAAGAAAACTGCTGAACAACTGGGTTTTTTTAAGCAGAAGAATTCACGTCTTTGTGTTTTCAGTCAAACTCCAACCATCGTTGGTTTGACATGAAACGACTCACTTCCTGTGTGCAGCATAAGAATGTAGCTACAGAGAGTTGTGAGGAAATCATGTGTTTCAAGTTCTGTGCTTTCATACAATCATATCATGCTGTTGTTTGGAGTTCAGGGAAGAGTTGATCTGAGCTTTATCAGGACGCTTATAAAGCCGTCACCTCACTAAAGTTATAATCACTTCGGTCCTGTTGGCTAACGTGAAGCCCATTAACCCAGTGTGATGTCGTTGTTAAATCAGAGGATATTGGCGTCACGCTGGTGCTGGTGTTGTCGCTCGCTGGATTACTTTAAAACGTCTCTTTCATACTTGGGTAAGCATGATTAAAAAAGAATTTGCGTAAATCGCACTCACGCGTGTTGATCTTCTGCAGAGAGATGTGTTTCTCCAGCTGCCGCCGCAGTTTCACCTCGGCGCCGTACTTCCCCGTGGTGCCGTTGTCGGCCAGGATGAAGTGGGAGTGGAGGCTGTTGAGGACCGTCAGCTTGCTCATGGGGTTGGACATGGTCTGGTACGGACGCACCACCTTATTCAAGCATGGAACAAAAACCACCGTTAGGTGCCTTTCCAGATCTCCTCAAGGTCTTAGAAATACAGCAAATAAACATAAACATCAAGCCTAAAAAGACGAGGTTTGAAGCAGGATTTAGTTTGTTTTTGTTGTTATTTCTTGGTCTATTTTGCCCCTTCCTTTTCCCCTCTTGTGTATAAATAGTCGTTGCGTCTCATATCATCTTCACCTCTCTGTGTTTTTCCAGTATAGTTTGTGTTTTTTGATGTTTGCCTTGTTTTTGACCCGCGACTCGAGCGTCTCTGACTCACACTCTCAACTCCACGCGTACTTTCTGCATTAAAGACTTCTGACTTTTGTCTAAATGTGTGTGTTTTCAGAGTCTGACAGTTCGGTTATAGGAGAGCGTTCCAGAGATGAGTTAGCTGTATGGCTAAAAAAACGCTCCTGAGCCCATGGAGGTGTAGAGGATCAGATAGTGTTGATATCATGGAGGTTGGAGAGGTGTGGGGGTTCAAGATTATGGAGAATAAATGTCATAAGTGATGAGTTCACTTATGACAGCTGCGTTCAGGGACAATTAGAGTTTATGGAGAAGGTTCTGACCTAGAATCTGTAGCACGGACTGAAAGTAAAGATCTTTGGAGTCTTTAAGTCTTTAAGCACAAAGATAAATCAATGAAGAACGACAGCAGGGTTATGACCATGAACGATGTTTGTCTGTAAGTTCACTGGTGTAACAACAGCAGAGTGAAAAGCCTCAGGGACTCAGCGTCTTGTTTTTCACCTTCAGCAGCTGTGTTTTCATATAAAAAAACTGTGTCAGAGGTCGAAAAACGCACGACAAACAAAAGTTCAAACATCGCCGTCAGGCACTTATTACAATATCTTCTGAAGCGATAAGGCTTCGGGAATTCAGGTCAGGTAAAATAAAGAGGGGGGTGAATCCGTCAAGGACAGACGACGGCTTTATTGGTTAAAAACTGAATATACAGATGTTAAATATGTACATAATAAAATAGAACGTGGGCTTCTTTCGTAGCCTTGGACTAAGACTTGTGCATGTCCTGTCGTCTCGGATCATGCTTTTAGAAAAGGACGACCGTGTTTCTGAAGCAGCCTGAGCAGAAGAAGAAGAAAGAGAAGCTCTGTTCTCACAAACTCCAGACGTGAACCAATGAAAAAGAAGAAGGAAAAACAGGCGAGGGAACGTACGAGAACATCATCAGCTGATGTGAAGGCTTAAAGAAACTTTTAACCCTCGACATAACTCCTTATATCTCTATCTTCTGTCTCTACCTCGTCTCCCTCTTTCAACTTCCTCTGTTTCCCCACTTGTCCTCTCACCACAACCTGTCTAGGCGGATGCTGAACCAGAAACCAGAAAATATTCACGTTTAAAACGCTGAAAAATCTGAAAACTTGATCGATTAATCGTTGCAGCCCTAATCTGTATTATGAATTCCAGCTCCCACAGCTCTCCTCTGGCCCCCACTTTCCCTTTCACCACAACCTGTCTAGGCAGCTGCTGCACATTAAAAACAGTAATTTCCTTTTAACAGAACCTGTCACTGGTTTTCCCAATTAATAAATGAATCGTTTAGTCCATAAAATGTCAGAGAATGTTGAAAAATATGCTTTTTAGTGTTTCCCAAACCTCAAAATAACGATGTTCTCAAATAGTTTGAATGATTTCTTTGTTTTATGGAGCAAAGAAACCAGAAAATATTGATTGATTAATCGTTGCAGCCCTAATCTGTATTATAAAATACAGCTCCCCAGCTCTCCTCTGTAGCCCACTTTCCCTTTCACCACAACCTGTCTAGGCAGATGCTGCACATGTTTGAGGTCTGATTCTTCTTCTGTTAAAAGGAAATTAGGTTTTCTCTCTCTCATTGTGTGAATTATTGGACGTCTCTTCTTCTTCTGCTCTATAATAACATAACATTTCTGACTTTCTCTGCACAGAGCCTTCAGATAATCTACGCTGTGATTTGGCGCTATAGAAATAAAATTGAATTGAATTGAATAACTTTTGTTTCCGTCTCAGTGACAGAAAGTTTATCCGTCCATTTTTAACCACACGTTATGAATAAAATCCATATTTTAAAACCACTTTAACTGTGAAGGTTTTATTCAGACAGAAACTAAATGAACAAATAAAAGAATAAGAGTTTCTCAGAGAGGGGATTTGTTCTGCTGAGGCCTGACAATGGCTGATAAACTCATTTGGTCATTATACACTTGAGACTAATCACATATGAAGTGGAGCTTCAGCAGTTTATCATCTCATTTCAGCCACCGGGCATTTTCGTTGGCTCGGAACTGACTCCCGAGCGGCGGCGGCGGCGGCGTCACTTTGTGATGAAACTTTAACTCTATTAGAACATTGATTCTGGAGGTTTGGACGAGTCAGCGTTCTGCGCCAGCTGTTGGCTTCACTTTGAGGGAGAGTGGGTTATACTCATAAACTGTTAACAAGTGTAATAATAACTCTGACACATGAAAAGGTGACACACACACACACACACACACACACACACACACACACACACACACACACACACACACACACACACACACACACACACATTTATCTAGCAGAGAGGGGTCTGTCATTCTTCACTGACAGGTCTTTTACCATATTATTACTTCAAATGTGCTTTTTAAATTTTTTTGGGAGAAAAAGCAAAGTGGGGAATAAGATCCTTGAGCGACGTCTACCTATCAAATAGCCCTAACCCTCCCACTGTTACAGTGAAAGTGTCTGTTTACTGTCTTTCTTTGAGTCTCTAAATAAATGATCATTTAACTTTGATGTTATCAACATTTAAACCTTTCTCTGTGACACAAATATTAAATAATCCTGGCCACTGGAATTATAAGAATAAAAAAAAACAAGTTTATTTTCAAATTAGATAACAAGTAACGGCTGATCTCAGTAATCTCAAGTACTTCAGTATTAGCAGCAATGTTGGCTTTTATCTGGGATTTATAATTATCAAAAATAATTAGCACAGTTACATTTTATAACTTGATTAAAAATGGAATGGGTTGTTGGATTGTTGGTGGTATAAAGAAGGGCTGTGTGTGTATTTACTATAGGAGTGTGAGTGTTGCTCATTACCATATCACAGGGGACTCATATTATTTATGGTGAATTCCAATTCCTTGCTTAACCCTCAATCTCAAAAATGCTCTCCCTTTGGTCCAAGTGTTGTCCCGATTCTCAGAAAAATTAAGTTGAGGCCAAGTTTAAGGGCTGTATCGCCCTCAATATTGAGATTTTCCGAGACCACCCTTGGGAGCAAGGGCTACCCAGAATGCATTGCGTGTTTTCACATAACAAAGATGGCGTCGAAATCAGCGAAACGAGTGTGATACAAATGAAGTATTTTCTTTGTTAATAGAGATATAAAAATGATCTTAGTTTAGGCCCATATTATGGATTACTGACGTCATTGTTGCGTAACATTTATTTTTATTTTACGATCTTTTGTCAATAGTCGGCCGGTGTGGTTTACTTTTCAATAAATCGTGGTGTGTGGTAACTGTCAGCTGAATATTTGTATGAGTATCATCTTATAACTAACTGACAACCTAATAACTTAACTGACAAACAGATCGTAATAAATAATCCTGACGTAAATGTGTTCTTCTTCTTCTTCTTTTTTGGAGTTGACAGACTGGACGCAGCTTTGGCGTTATTCTGCCCCCTACAGTCAGAAGACGTATCTGCATTTAAGGGGTGTCCCATTTCTAAGTGACAAAATAACCCTCAACACTTGGTTTTGAGGCCAGTTAAGATTAAGGGTTAAGATAGGAATTGGAATTGGCCCTAAGTCCTAACAAAGAGGGGATTTTACACACAAACACACACACACACACACACACACACACACACACACACACACACACACACACACACACACACACAGACTCACGTCTTTCCCGACGAGATCCTCTTGGTTTTCCACGATGCCCCACGGAGCGATGCCGATGGTGCAGATCTTCCCTCGGGATTTGGAGGCGTGGTCTTTTAAAGCGTCGCCCACGTGGCGAATCACACCTGCGTGCGCGGACAAAAAGAAACACACACAAAACACACACACTTTTTACGACTGAAACGAGCAGGTGCAACACGCTGAAAGAGGGCGATTAAGTCACTCCTGATTAGCCCTGTAGGGTGTTTTAATCGTGACGCGTCAGAAGCTCAGTGACAATGTAACGGTGGTTACTGTCCATCTATTATTCATCCTCTCTCTCTCTTTATTCCTTTCTTTATACCCCTCTGTCTGCACTCATTTCGTCACTATCCTCTCTGTATTCAGGTGCAGACGACAGCCAACACCGCTCTGTTATTTCCTTCTCGCTCCATCTTGTCAAACATTATTGTTCCAACTCTTTTCTTTTCTTTTCTTTCTTTCTATTCCAGGCTGATAAATGTAATCAATAACTCAATCCTTCTCTGTTTGTGAGGGAGGAAACAATACGATGTGGGACGTATGGGCAGTGACACTAATAATAACAACACTATTTAATAACTAAGATTCTTTAAAGGCGCCATATGTAAGAATGTGGCCAAAAACAGTTACTACATTCAAATTCAAAATACCGAGGTCTTTTAGGTTTGGTTTTCTGACATAACTGGCAACCCGTTGTTGCTCGGCAGCTGAGACTCTACCGACTGCAATGATTGGTAGACGGCAGTAGGTGGCGCCACATGACGCCAAAACATGATTTCAAAACATAAACATGATTTGCAGTCTGTAAAATATTTTTTTTAATGCAAATATTTTGTCCGTACTGTTGTTGTTGGTGAGTTCAGTTTGTTATATGAACATTATTCCTGAGTCTCTGTGACATATTAGGAGGATTTTATGATTTATTACATAATGCACCTTTAACCTAAAGACAGCTGAGATTACACATTTAGTATAATTACTCCTTGCGATGCCAGGCTTCTGAGAATATCTTAAAATACTTCAAATAAAACTACATTTTCAGTCCTTTGCACCACTTGTTTACTTACACAGTAATTCATGGGAATGATGTTAATTTAAGGATTATTTTAGGGTTTTAGTTTCACACATTGTGTATTTTTGCACCATCAGAAGCTGGTATAGAACATCTTCTCCACTTCAGTGTGTGTATTTTTATGAATACCATGTGAAATGACAATAAAGAACCTAAAAAAAAGTAGTATTTTGTGGCCAGAAATGTAAGTTTTTTCCTCCAATAGTTCAACAGTTTGTAAATAAATGAACAGAATGTGTATTTTTGTTAATACCATGTGAAATGACAATAAAGAATCTAAAAAAAAGTAGTATTTTGTGGTCGTAAAAGTCTTTGTGGACACAGTCAGACTGTTGCCCATGTACTGTATGTACGGTATAAATAAATGATCTCTTTAAATAAATGATCAGAACGTGTGTATTTTTAATAATACCATGTGTAATGACAATAAATAATCAATAAAAAAAGTTGTATTTCATAGTCAGAAATTAAAGTTTTTTCCTCCACATCACGTCTTTGTGGACACAGACCGTCATACACCACAAGTATGTGGTCAAAGAGTTTATAAATAAATGATATCTTTAAATAAATGAACAGAATGTGTGTATTTTTATTATTAACACCATGTGAAATTCAAGTATTTCCCTCCACATCATCTTCTCCCTCTTTGTGGACAGTCCGACTGTTGCACACATGTATGTACAGTCCAGTATAAATAAACGATGTACTGTGTACTGTGGTGTTCTTTACCTGTGTTGACGCCGCCAGTGAAAATCCAGGCTCCCGTGGTCATGGCCGCCTTGATGAGCCCTTTGCCGAAGACCTGCTTGAGTTTGGGTTGCAGTTCAAAGTTCTGCAGACCTCCGTGGACGGAGATGAGCAGCTTGGGCAGATCCAGCTGCCACTCCTTTGTCATCAGGTGCAGCAGCAGGTCGGGCTTGGTGTCGTAAGACACTCGCACGTACTGACAGGGAAAAAGACACGTGAGGATGAGGAGGATGATGATCAGAGGCACAAACAGGGAACGTGTGTGTGTGTGTTCACATTAGATTTACATATAACAGTTTGTATGTTTCATGTTATAACCACATGTGCTTCACAGCATATCTGTCACTGTGGATTAATAATTTAATCCCTGGGATTAAATCAAAGCCAATTTTCACTTCACAAACCAGTATGTTGTAGGACACACACACACAAACACAATATCACATAATAATCAGTATATTTTCATGTTATTATGATATTGTAACGTAGAATTATAATTAACTTTTATCACATATAAAGTGTCACAGGACAAAATTGTCTCATTAAAGGCGCCATATGTAAGAATGTGGCCAAAAACAGTTACTACATTCAAATTCAAAATACCAAGGTCTTTTAGGTTTAGTTTTCTGACGTAACTGGCAACCCGTGGTTGCTCGGCAGCTGAGACTCTACTGACTGCAATGATTGATAAACGGCGGTAGGTGGCGCCACATGACGCCAAAACATGATTTCAAAACATAAACATGATTTGCAGTCTGCAAAATATATTTTTTTTATGCAAATATTTTGTCTGTACTGTTGTTGTTGGTGAGTTCAGTTTGTTATATGAACATTATTCCTGAGTCTCTGAATAATTTTTACGATTTCTTTGTTTTATGGAGCAAAGAAACGTGAAAAAATTCACATTTAAGAGGCTGAACAATCAAAGAACTTGATCGATTAATCGTTGCAGCCCTAATTTGTATTATAATTAAATGCATAGCTGTTTGTTTTAATTTTACGAGGGCGTACACTATCGTTTAAAAGTTTGGGCTCACTTAGAAATGTCCTTATTTTTGAAGGAAAAGCACCTTTTTCAATGAATATAACATTAAATGAATCAGAATTAGCGTTAGAAGGTTATTGGATGATTAGAAAACCCTTGTGCGATGATAGCGCAGCTGAAAACAATATTGTTTTGATTAAAAATCATTATTTCTAATCTTGTCAATGTCTTGACTTTATTTTCTATTCATTTTGCAACTCTTTTGATGAATAAAAGTAGGACTTTTAATGCAAAACACAACAAACAAACTGTATAGGTGAGCCCTAACTTTTGAACGGCAGTGTAGATTTCACAATAACTTCACGTTATTATGAGACAATGACTCGTATTCAGTTTTCTCACGCGGCAGTGATATATGACTCTGCAGTTGTGTCGTCTCACAGTGATTAAATACTTGATTAATGAGCCCTAATAATAATAATTACATGTCGTTCCATAGTACTTGTAGTAATTGAATTGATTTTCCATGGTTACCTTTAGACATGCTGATGTCATTCTGTGTCACACGTGTGATGCATTTGAATGACGTTTTAAAACGAGTGTGTTGTCTGAAGGAAAAGCACTTTTTTCCCCAATAAATATAACATTAAATGAATCAGAAATCATCTGGTTTTTAATCGAATATGTACATAGGTGTATAGAGGCCCATGTCCAGTGTTATAATGGTACATTGTGTTTGCTAACGGCGTTAGAAGGCTATTGGATGATTAGAAAACCCTTGAAAACCCTCGTGCGATGATGTTAGCACAGCTGAAAACATTTTTGCTGGTTCTTTGACGAAAGCAACCTTTTTATTTTGAATAAAAATCATTATTTCTATTCAATTTGCAACTCTTTTGATGGATAAAAGTGTGACTTTTAATGGAAAACACAAGAAATTGTATAGGTGAGCCCAGACTTTTGAACAGTAGTGTATTTCATAATAACCTAAATTATGAATTTCACGTTATTATAAGACGATGACTCATATTCAGTTTTCCGATGTGGCAGTGATAAATGACTCGTCTCGCGGTGATTGATCACAGCAAATATTTGATTAATGAGCCCTAATAATAATTACATGTCGCTCCATAGTACTTATAGTAATTGAATTGATTTTCCGTGGTTACCTTTAGACATGCTGATGTCATTATGTGTCACACGTGCGATGCATTTGAATGACGTTTGTGTAAGAATCACACTGATGTCGTGACTGATGTTTTTAAAGGTCACATAGAGTGGTCCTGTTGCACATATATGTTAGTTATGGAGGTCTACTTACATACATTAACTTGTTTTTATGCTCAAAAACCTCCTAGTTGCTGTAAACGAGCCGATTGAAATCTGTCTTTTCTGACGCTGTTTCCCAGCCGCGATATTTGAGACTCAAGTCTCTCAACCCGGAAGTGACATATCAGCACACCCGCTCTCAGAAGCGCAGCTCCCCCCTCTGGAACGGTGGATGCACTGCTCTTCATTATCAAAACATTGATTTAACAGTGTTTAAAAATAGCTTCTTCACGACTCCCCGCCGCAGTCCCTTTGACGACCTTTGACCCGGAGTCAGAAGACACTGTCGCTCGTGAAACACCTCCACAAGGGACGTTATTCTTCTTCTGAGGTTCAATGTACGCAACCCGATGTTCCCGGACTAGTGCCTGGAGCAGGAGGATCTGCTGTTCAGGAGAACCGCTGTTTACGTAACCGGACCGGGTTTTTTCAGAGATCTCGCTGAGCCCGAGATTACAATAAAACACAGCGTTCTCAGCAGTGGCTGAACTGTTTGTTTAGAACCTTCAGAGCTTCGTAAACAAGGTAATCGGGTAATCGGGCCCACGGTTGGTGTAGTGGTTAGCACTCTCGCCTTTGCAGAAAGAAGGCCCGAGTTCCTGGGTTCAAACCCCTGTTGGAACAACTTCGAGCCCCGGTTGGAACAAGGGCCTTTCTGCAAGGAGTTTGCATGTTCTCCCCGTGTGTGCGTGGGTTTTCTCCGGGTTCTCCGGCTTCCTCCCACAGTTCGAAAAAACATGCAATGAATGTATGTATGAATGACGGTGGTGGTCGGAGCTGGCCGTTTGGCGCACCTTGGCAGCCACTCTTCCGTCAGTCTGCTCCAGAGCAGCTTTGGCTACACGTAGCTTAGCACCACCAGTGAGAATGTGTTAATTAATAATGGCCAATTTGTAAAGCGCTTTGAGTATCTAGAAAAGCGCTCTAGAAAAATGTAATGTATAATAATAATAATAATGACGCAGATACACACTAAAAAATTGGAACTTCTGGACTAGGTCCACTTTTATGACGTTTTAAAACGAGTGTGTTGTCCTGTGTGTAGCACAGAGTCACCATGGCTTTGTTGGAGTGTCCTCCTCCCTGGAACTCGATGGTACCGAAGGCGTCGGTGGGGCTGAGCTGCGTGTGCTTGCTGATGGACCATTTCTCCGACAGGCTGTCGTTCTTGGCCACGCGCTCGGCCTTGTCATTGTGGCCGGAGGAGATGCCGGGGGGCAGGCCCACGTGTTGACCTATCAGACGTCCACAGCAGCACCTGGACCAGAGTGTGGACAGACACAGACAGAGAGAGAGAGAGAGTATGGAGGTATGAGACGGCAGCGTTATTACACATCACCGTCTGCCAGAGAATAAGTGGAACGTGGACAGGTTTGAGCCTGGAGCAAAGCCACTGGAGCGCTGAGCGAGGGGTGAAAAAGAGGTTTTATAACAGTGAAGACGAGAAGCTGCTGTAGTCACCGTCTGTACTTACATGGACTGGAGGGCAAAGGAATCATGATGTATAATGATTTTTTTCTTTCTTTTTGTTAGACCAGTGGTTTTCACACTTTTTACACCTGAGTTCCACCTCAGAAAATATATTGAGCTCTCAGAGATACAGTAGAGTAAAAAAGTAAAAGTCAGGAATGGACCTTTCACAGGAGGAAGATTAATTTAATTCATCCATCTTCTACATGAGGGTCACGGAGCGGTCGACGGTGCCAACCCCAGGTCGCCAGTCCATCACAGAGAGCAGATTTATTCCCAATAATAAGATCATTTGCTCTGACATCATCATCCTCCTCCTCTTCCTTCACACACTGGTGTAGAGACATTAGATTAAGATGGAGTGAGGAAGAAGGTGAAATAAAGTTGTAAAGTTGCACTGAATTATAATATTTCTACTAGTTTGATGAACAGAAACGTCTAAAACTGGCATTTCCATAGTTTTAACTTCCATTACTTTATTTACTAGTTTGTTGTCTTGTTAAATCGTCTTTGAGTGACTATAAAATCTGATTATTATTATTATTTTCTGTGATCCAGACATTTTTCAGATTTCACATTTGTGCTGTGTCATGTTTTCAGAGGCTCCGTTCATTGTCGTGATACAGCATTTTTCTGTTATTATTGTCTTACATCACTGACTCTGATTGTATGTTTTTTATTATTAGCAACAATTCACAGTCTATGATCTGATTTGACGTCTTTTTACGCCTCTGAGCTGTTAATAACACAGTTGTTCTGGTGTAAAACGACACTTGTGTGACCCCTCGCTGAGCTCTTTTTCTTCTGCTCATCTGTCTTTTACATCTCGTGTTTAGTGAAGTGTAAAAGTGAGTTCTGGATCATGTTTTTGACCAATAACAAACATGATATCAAGAGTTAGCTGGTTTTCAGTGATGATGTTATGATGTTTGTACATTCAGACAAAAACACAGTCAGAGAATTGCCTTTAAATGAGCGCTGCAGTTTTAATTTTAACTCATAAACCTGATCTGATTGGCTAACACCTGTGCTGACACTTCATTAAATTGTCATTTAACATCTGTCGCATGCAGCGTAAGCAATTAAAGCAAAGTTAGTTTGAATGATTCAGGTTTTTTCTAACTGAGAAGAATCTGTGCAGCCTGAAAGTCTAACATCTTCTATTAACTCGGCAACGCTTCGCAAATCAGGATTTAGCAGCAGCGTCAGCTTGAGTGACAGCTCAATTGTACAGTATGAATCGTGGTGTTTCTTTCTAACTGGAGGCGAGAGCTCAGCCTCACAGGAGGATGGAGAAGGAGAAGGAGACGCTTTGATTTTCACTTCATGTTTCCGTCATCTTTAAACCTTTAAAGGTGCTTTTCGTTTCCTTTGGCTTGAAGCACAAGTGTTTTTGACAAAAAGAGAAAAAGAAGAAGAAAAAAACGCTGATTTGATCTTGACGAACATGTCGTTCAGCCCTCCTCCTCCTCCTCCTCCTCCTCCTCCTCATGACTTCCACCTGCTTTCCTCTAGTTATGTTAATTCTGTTTACCTAACAAGCAGCAGCATGTCCTCCTTATGTGTGTGTGTCAGCTGTCAGGCGGTTGACGAGCGTCCAAACCCTCATCATCGTCACAGCGTCTGTGCCGCCGTTGGCTCTCGTTAGCGTTGGCAGAGCCAGATTTACGGCCGATTCAGCACGTTAAGGCTAAACTGGCAGAGGGAGCGCTGCGATTGGCTGTTTGTCTCACCACGAAGCATTCACAGCCTATTTTAAAATGACTTATTTTGGCGTTTTGATGCTTGCGTGAGTCGTTCCAGGGGCGACGGAGAGCGACAGACGCTCAGTGGCCTTACAGAGCGGCGTCGTAGAAAATATTCTGAAAGTGTCGTCATACACGAAAAAACAAAACTGTGTTCTGCAAATGAAACAGGGTCTAAAGACTGTGTTTTCCCAGTCTGCAGAACCTGCACCATCATCAATCACACAAAACACTGTGAAAGGGACATTTTAAATTAAAGAATGGAAATATAGAAACAAAAGGAAAAGGCTCCTACAGTTTATCTGTTAATATTTATCTCTGTGTTGTTTGTGCAGCCACTGAGGTTTGTTTTTAAATGTGCTATAAAAGCACAATTTCAATGACTAATTCCCATCCTATCCTTCTTCTACGACTTCCTTTATTTCATTTGGACATTTGGACGTGGAGTAAAGCTACGACATGACCATCTGTGTGATGACACTGTCGCCAACCAGGTCTTTCTCTTCTCTTTCCCTTCTCCACCACCTGCTAGTAATCAATTTGGACTGTGTGTGTGTTCTTGTACTTGTGGAGTGAGGACATTTTGGCCGGTCCTCACTTTGTTTTCATTGAAATCACTTCCTGCGGTTGCTATAACATGCTATACTCAATTTGTAAAAAAAAAAAAATCACATTTTGGACGACATAGTATAGTATGACATTTTTGTCAAATTTTGGACCAAAAGTTTTTTTTCAATTAGTTTTTTCAAATTTTGGACGACATAATATAGCCTGACGTTTATGTCAAATTTTGGACCAAAAAAAAAAATAATAAAAAAAAAATAAAAAAAGTTTTCCAGCCCTTTTTGCTCTGGGGCTCCACCTGCAGACATTTTATGGTACTGCAACCAGTAGTTCTTTGTAGATGTCAGTCATGAAGTAGATATTTGTAATTGTGTTGATTTATAAAGTGGAAATGCTGGTCCTCACTTTGTCAGCAACCCAGTCCTCAGTATGCAGCAAGTACAAGAGTGTGTGTGTGCGTGTGTGTGCGTGTGTGTGCGTGTGTGTGTCCTACGCCTTAGCCTCGACTCTCTGAGCGTGTTCCTCAAAGCTGTTGTACAGATTTTAGGATTAAGTCAACATGGCGCCGACTTTGTAGAAGAAAATGAGATAAAAGTTAAAAGTCTCTCTCAGACTCATATTCATCCATTCCAATGGAATAGAATAGAACTTTATTGTCCATCTGGAGCAGGAACATTTTATAGCTTTCCAAAACGGTGTGTATTTTATTTATTTTATTTTCTCTGTGAACTGGTCTGGTGTTGTATCTCACACTAAAGCAGGTGTAGTGTATGTGTGGGTTTAACATGGATCACGTTGAAGGATTTGGAGTTCTCTTGAGGTAACACAGTTATCGCCAACGTGAAAATACAGAAGGTAAATAGGCCGGGCAAAGTCAGCTACAGGAGGCAGATTTATTATTCCCAAGAAGATAATCATACAGTGAAATTAGATTAAGATGGAGCAAGACAAAGTGAATCTAATTATTATTTTTCGAGAGAAAGTCCTCAGATCCACTCTGATCTCCAAGTACCACCAGAGGAAGCTCACGTACCACAGAACCAGGGGTGCAGTGCATTTAACATTGATGTTTTAATACATTTAACACATGCCTGTGATGCAGATTTAGAGTTAAAAAGTCTGTATTACAAAAGTGAAACCGTGTGCAATGTAACTCACCTATGGGGGTCTTTGGCGCTCACTATGATATGAACACATTCTCTCTTGCTGAAGGCTCTTTCTATCCACGATTTCTGTGCCTGCAAAAAATGAAGACAGGGAGAAGATAATGGAGCTGTAACCCGAGCAAACAGACAGCTGGACAGCACTCTTATCATAATAACACAGTCTGTGGAGAGCACCTGTAAATAAAGAAAAACCACAGTGTTTTCTCGTCCTTCAAGACCTGAGAAGGCTTCTACTGTGAAGAGCTTTGTAGTGTTTATCCAAGAAACACAGACATGGTTAGATAACAAACAAAACTGACAAATAATACGATGTTGGAGCTAAGTGTGTCAACACAAAATATGTAGTTTAAAATCAAAAATCACAGCACACACACACACACACACGCAGAGAGACGACATAATTCAAATGCTAAGGACACACACACACACACGCAGTGAAAGAAACACTTCATGTAATTCATGGACTCCATCTTCAACTGGATGAGATGAAGAGCCGGAGAAAGAGCGAGCGGATGTTGAACGCACTGAGGCGTTAAATGATGTCAGTGTTCCACTCCTTAGATACTCTTTATGTGCAGCCAGCTGAGTGTGTGTGTGTGTGTGTGTGCACAGTTATATGAGAAACCATGTTTAAATCTCAATATGGGCTTCTTGTTTTCGTCCTTATCTTGTATTCAGACTTCCTGTTAAAAACAGAGGGACACGTGATGACTCCACGGTGTCATCTGCTGCAGATCTGAGTGACAGAACCACTGCCAATTATCCAGCTGCAGACACAATCAGGACGACTGTGTGGAGCTTCTGAGCGACTCTGCGCTTCACATGTAGCACACAGAGGCTAACAGGTAGCAAAAACCACTGCCAAATTAGTACCATTTCCTCATATTTCAGTGCCAAAGTAGCGACACGCGTCTACACAAGCAGCGTTGTTATTAATATTCATGTTTCCAACTTGGAACAGAACAGCTGGAAGCAGCGAGTTAGCACAGTTAGCTGCCATTCTCTGACACCCAACCATCTGCTAACGACGATAAAGCTAGCTGTGATCAGTGACTGCGCTGTAGAGTTTACAGACAACTACTGTAAATACAGCAACTTGTATCATGTAAAAAAATTATGACAAAACCCTTATAAAGAAAAGTGTAAAAGTGTGTTTTTAGCAAAAGCTAACGTTACTGCTGCTCACAGAACTATTCCAGTGCTAACAGAAACTCGACCTAACATAACACTTGTTACGGTTAAAAGAATAATAACTACAAACTCAAGGCGCCGCTACCATCATGTTAAGAATTTATTTGTTAATTTTGTGCTAAATTATGGAAGCGCATTGCTGCCACACATACAAAAAAAAGTGTGGTGTTCAATATTACGTTATATCGAGAAAGTATTCCGTTATAATGAGAAACTATTTCGAGATGATGTTTTAAGATTAAGATTAAGAACCCTTTAAGTCCCGCAAGGGGAAATTTAATTCTGCAGTGAGTTAGTGAACACACACACAGCACACAGTGAGGTGGAGAACATGCTAACTGGCTCACATGCCAGTGAGCATGTGAGCGGCGCGGGGGGAGCAGTGAGGGGGTTAGGTGCCTTGCTCAACAGCACTTCAGCTGCGGACTGGTCAGGGATTGAACCGGCTCTCGAGCTCGAAGCCCTAACCACTAGGCCACAGCTGCCCCTTTTCTCATTATAGCGCGGAACTGTTATGTTATTTTCGAGAAACTAAGTTATAACGAGAAACTATCACGTTATTTCGAGATAAGATGTTTTCTCGTTATAATGAAAAACTATCACGTTATTTCAAGAAACTTTTATGTTGTCACGAGAAACTATCACTTAATTTCGAGATGTTTTCTCGTTATAACGAGAAACTGTCACGTGATTTCCAGAAACTATTACACATCTATTACATATGATGTTTTGACGTTATAACGAGAACACATCTTATCTCGAAATAACGTGATAGTTTCTCGTTATAACGTAATACTGAGGGCCCACTTGACGTCAGGCCAAACGAGGAAACATGTTGCAGATTAGTGTTATTAGAGTAACGTGACGCAAACAAATCCCATCATTCATTCATGTTGTTATGTTTACAAGTAATACATTTACAATCATTCATTCATTCATGAATATTTACAGTCAAAATATATGCAAATCATAACGACACGATCACATCGCTGAGTTACTTATCCTCTCTTTAACATTTCCATGTCAAGCTGTATGTTTATTAACAATTATTAATTGTATTCTGAGTTACATCAACTTCCGCTTCCTGATTGCCTCAACTTCCTGTGTTGACACTGTCTTGGACAGCGTCTCTGCGAGGCGTCATCTTGGCGACACCAAAAGGTCCAGAATAGTCACAAACAAATGTCACACACACACACAGACACACACACACAGACCAGACTCCACAAACCCACAGCGGTGGAAAGACAACAGGGGTGGAAACAAAAGGACAGGAGCTTTTATTCTGGGAGAGCTGCCCCAGCCTCTTTTCCCAGCCAGCAGAGCTAAGAGCTGTTTGTACAGGGATTTCTTCATCGTCCATGTTCTACAACAACACCAGCTCCATCATGTTGTGCGCCTGACTGAACCCTGTCCACAACCACAGCAACACAAAAAGCCCACGTATATCTGACCACAAACAGGCCACAAACCTGTGCACAGGTACACTTACCCTAAAACCACACTTTCCGCGATTGACCATTACTCTGGGGGGGCCGGGGGGGTTTTAAGAGATCACGCTGGACACGATGACTCAGCACGACACAACGATGCCACCAGGCCCATTCTTTCTGTGACATGTTTAAAAAAAACACGACGTATTCATGCGCCGGGTTAATCCTTTCAGAAAAGTAGATCCAGTCGTCGACAGCAGCGGCAGAAAGAGGCGAAAATAGAGAAAACATGTATTTTATGTTCTCGGGGAAGATAAAAGACATGAAAGAAGAAGGATCGGACAAACGATTTTTGAATCAGAATGGGATTTTCTTTTTTTTATATAGTACATATAGGGTGAATTCCAATTCCTATCTTAACCCTCAATCTCAAAAATGCTCTCCCTCTAGTCCAAGTGCTGTCCCGATTCTCAGAAAAAGTTGAGGCCAAGTTTAAGGGCTGTATCGCCCTCAATATAGAGATTTTCTAAGACCACCCTTGGGAGCAAGGGCTACCCAGAATGCATTGCGTGTTTTCACATAAAGATGGCCTCGAAAGCAGCGAAACGAGTGCGATACAAATGAAGTATTTTCTTTGTTAATAGAGATATAAAAATGATGAAAACCATTGTATCATCTTAGTTTAGGCCCATATTATGGATTACTGACGTCATTGTTGCGTAACATTTATTTTTATTTTACGATCTTTTGTCAATGGTCGGCCGGTGTGGTTTACTTTTCAATAAGTCGTGGTGTGTGGTAACTGTCAGCTGAATATTTGTATGAGTATCATCTTATAACTAACTGACAACCTAATAACTTGACTGACAAACGGATCAGAATAAATAATCCTGACGTAAATGTGTTCTTCTTCTTCTTCTTTTTTGGAGTTGACAGACTGGACGCAGCTTTGGCGTTATTCTGCCCCCTACAGTTGGAAGACGTATCTGCATTTAAGGGGTGTCCCATTTCTAAGTGACAAAATAACCCTCAACACTTGGTTTTGAGGCCAGTTAAGATTGAGGGTTAAAATAGGAATTGGAATTGGCCCATAATCTCCAGAGATTGACAGTCACACCGATGTCCTCACCTGGCTTTTACTTCACAGTTGTTATATTTGATATTGGAGGTCATACCATGCCACTCCACTTCAGTTAGTTCAGCCCTGACAGCTCACTCACTTACTCACTCACTCACTCACTCACACACACATGGGTTTTCATAGCTATTCTTCTCAGGACACTCCACACACTAGCATCACCAGGTAACACCTAACCTTAACCACAAACTCAAATAATTTACCATTTCCTAAGAAATTAGGTGTCAAACCTGAAGTGTAACGCAGCAATGATGAGTGGTCATCGACAGTAAAGAAGCAACACATAAAAACAGACCTTAACCTCCACCTAACTCATGCAACATCACACTCACACTCACACACACACACACACACACACACACACACACACACACACACACACACACACACACACACACACACACACACACACACACACACACACGGTGAGTGAACATGGCTGTGACACGAGTTGACAACAGCGAGCCTCATCAGTGTTTGTACGGCATATAAAAGTAAACACTGTGATATCTAACCACGTGTTCAACATTATTTGTACTATTTTCGTCACAGTTGAACAACATGTACACAAACACAGATCCTGGTGACACCTGCAGCAGCAGCATAAGCAGCAGCATCATAAGCAGCAGCATCATAAGCAGCAGCATCATAAGCATGAATAATTTTACTGACAATAACCTTGTTTTGTTATTAAAGTATTGGACTCTGTATAAAAAGATTGGATCAGGTTTGCTGATGGAGACATTTCATAATAAAAACATTTCCCTCCTTTTTTTCTTGTGACCCCATCTTTCAATTCTGACTCTTCATCATATTGTTTTCCACAAGATAAACACATTTCCTCACTCCATCTCACACAGTTCCATCTCCTCCTCCTCCTCCTCACGCTCTCTGCTGCTGCTGCTGCTGCTGCTGCTGCTTATGAGATTTGACATGGTATGATGAGATGGCACATGGCCTGCACTCCATTGTGTAATTAAGATTTATCTTTGTGGGGGGGGGTTAGGGAGGAGTGGAACTCACACACTCACACACACACACACACATGAACGCAGCAGCAGTCTCTGCAGAGATATTGGACATCTTGTGTGTGAAAGCAGTGACTGCTGTGCAGCGAGTGAGCAGCATCTGACAGCCTGTTTGAGGTCTTGACTCCATTACACTCAACCTCTCCACCACCCTGCGCCTCCCTCCTCCTCCTCCTCCTCCTCCTCTGCCACCGTGGCGTCTCCTCGGTGTTATTGGCAGTGGCAGGGAGCGGAATTGAGAACCATATGCAATCAAGAGCCTAATGTCTGTGCTGCCTCGCTGTTTTCTGTCTTCTCTTTCCCTCTGAGTAACATCACTGAGCTTTTATCACATGAGAACGTCAGCTTTAACATGACTTATGAACACATTACTGTCTCACACACACACACACACTTTCTGTTATGATGATTAATCTGTTCCAAGAAATGCTTAAAAAAGCAAAATCATTATCATTATTAAAGCGTCTTTATTTAGTTTTGTACCATTCTTCACTTGCTTCAAGGTGAATTTAATGATTTAGTGATAATAATTGTGCTTTTATAAACCCAGTGGGTTTTTACAGCATCATTAACAGCTCAGTAGAACTTCAAATCTCCTACTGAGCACATATTCTTCTAATGTTTACATTCCATTTTAATAGATAAATATATTTACACTTTATCTAATGCTGAATAAACAAATGTAACACATTAAATTCCCCCCACAGATGAATTATGTCTGAATTTGAAAAGACTTCATCTTCATTTCATGTCAAGTTTTCTTATTTCTAATCAAGTTCTGTTGATATCGAAGAAAACGGCTAAAAAATAAAACACTTTATTCAGATTAAAATTTCAGTGACATAAAACAAATGTGTCTATTTCTGTCATTTGCATTAGATGTTTTTGAATAACAACTTTATTTTGCCCTTTAATTCGATTTGTATTATTATTTTCCCGCCTGCATGCTTTGAAATTCAATCTGAAGAACTTCCTCTACTATATTTTTATGTATTTATCTATTGATGCACCTTTTGTTTTCTCATTTAAGTGTTATTATTAATAATAATATTAATCACCAGTAAGACAGTCGTGTCCTTTTTGGAACACGCGTTTGATTTTACGTTTGGTTAAATCTGATTTTAAATAATTAAAGAAGAAACCTTTACTTTGGAGAGCCTTTAACTCAGGAGATGGTGATCACATTCAAAGAAATGAGAGTTATTAATAATAATAATAATAATAATAATAACAACATCTTAACTTATTTTTAGTTCTCCTCTCTATTTGTGGGGTAAAAAGTAGCAAATAAAATCTGTTGATATGTTTATCTTCTAATAATGAACATAAACTTTGTCTCAAAAAGAGAGATCCCAGACCGATGAGACGCCATCACTGAGATCATTTAGTTCATTATCTTTTAAGAATATTTACAATTCTAAAGATTGTAAAGATCAGTGAGAGGTTTTAGTCGTTTCTTTTCTTTGTTGACTCACCTGTTGTGTTCTGTGGTTTCATCATCACTGAAAAACACTGAAAAACACTCAAAAGTCACTAAATGAACGTGATGAGAGGAAAAGTCATCAGGTCACGTCTCAGTCCACGGGAAACTGATCTATACCAGGAATATTAACCCTGCTGGAATGTGTGTGCGTGCATGCATGACTGATGTGTGTGTGTGTGTGTGTGTGTGTGTGTGTGTGTGTGTGTGTGTGTGTGTGTGTGTGTGTGTGTGTGTGTGTGTGTGTGTGTGTGTGTGTGTGTTCATGGTGCTAAACGTCTGACCAATCCATATTATTATAAATATGGAACCTACTATAAGAAAAATAGTGCTTTTATAGCTCTCGTTACCAGTTTTAGATTTAGATTTAGATGCACTTATAAACACTGACCTTGTCAGGACCAGTTGGTCCTTCATGGAGACCAAAACCTGGTCCTAATGAGGCAGGACCTCATTCCTGAAGACCTGGTTATGTTTAGATCTAAGTCTTTATTTGTGTTTAGGTTAATGTCAGGTGTGAGCACTATAAGTGGTTATAGTAAAGCAGAGCAATAACACTCTGTTCAGGCTATCCAAATGCATGCAACGTGTGTGTGTATGTGTATGTGTGTGTGTGTGTGTGTGTGTGTGTGTGTGTGTGTGTGTGTGTTTGTGTGTGTTTGTGTGTGTGTGTCTGTCATCTCTCTCAGCCACGATTCTGTCACAGAGAACAAGTCTGAAGAAGGAGCTCTGAATGGCATGAGAGCCTATTATGTGGAGCAACATGACATTCACTGTGGCTTCCTTATTTTCCCTCTCTCACACACACACACACACACACGCACGCACACGCGCACGCACACACACACGTGTGTATGTACACACACTTGTCTGCTATTGCACTTGCAGTTTGCCTGTTATTGTTTCAGTACGAGCGTCGTTTCCTCGCTGTTTTCATCAGGGGGATTAACGGAGCGGGTTTAATTAGCAGCAGCATTAGCATCAGCAGAAACAGCAGCAGCAGCATTAGCAGCAGCAGCGTTGGGGGAAACCTGGGCCCATAAGAGTGTAATCTGAGGTAAATTAAGTATAATGACACACAGACAGCGTGTTTTTCACTGAACACAAAGAGACGACTTTTCCAAAAAAAAATGTAATCCTGTTTCCTCCTGTAATCCCTTCATATGTGTGTGTTTAAATCCCGGGGGTTAAATGACGGAACAGTCTCACAGAGGCAGAGGAAAGACAGAATAATACTAAATAAATATGAGGATGAAGAACAGCAGCTTAATCCAGGACGCTAATGGAATCCGACGTGTTTTTACCCGTGTTTTGCGAAATGATGCAGCAAACTCTGAATGAGATTATCCCAGGGTTTGATTATTATTTCTTCACCTTCTCACTTCATATCAAAAAAACTCATTCAAGTCTGTACTTGTTTGTTTTGTTTTTTTCTTCATTAAATATCACAAACAAATATCACACTGTGGACTTATTACCCAGGAATATGAATTAGCATATTATCATCACGGTGACTTCTTGACATAATTACATCCTGAGGAATAATCAAAAACAACTCTGCTCCCCAGATTAAAGCCTGATGTACACACACACACACACGTGCACACACACACGCACATAATACACCTAAGGACAAACAGCATGGGAAGGTCATAATTTCCTACTTATACAGTCGATTGCCAGAAGGGGACACACACACACACCTACACGCACACACATGCAAATGAACTGTACACAAAGTCTTTAGCGTTTCTGAAACTGCTCAGTGAACAGGGTTTGCATCATTTCATTGTTGAAGTCATTATCCAGTGCCTCTAAGATAATGACTTACATAAGTGACTACACAGCAAAAACCTGGTGAAATCAGCGATGAAAAATATTATTTGTGCACTTCTTTTTAAGAAGTAAACGCTGTCGAGACGAGGTTGAATCAGTGCCGCGACATCGACCACAGACGGACTCTTCTCTTAGGTCAAATCATTCCAGTTTTCTCGCTTCCGGCGTCGCCTTCATTTGAACGTCCTTGTTTTCTATTCACTGAATAGTAAGAGTGTACAGTTTGTGGAGATGAGAGGACCTGCTGACAGAGTCTTCACAGTAAGTGTCCATGGTTACCGTCTATTTTGTTTTTCGACTCTTTTGTCCAAAACCAGCGCGCACCATCAACTCGACCAGCTGGATCATTTAAGGTCACTGCTTATTATTCTACAGACGTGTGGAGGAGCCACTGCACTGCAGATATAAGTGGATGAAGACGTCTAAGCCGTGTTTGCATTGAATGGAACAGTTCGGTTTGGTAAAGTCCAGTATGGTGCATATCTTATTTTGCGTTTCCATTAGGAAAAGTACCAAAATAACTGTTCCCTACTGTTCCATTTCTTACAAACTCTTCCCTTGGGGTTCCAAAAAAAGCTCAATCTACTCCACCCACAAACATCTCGTCTATTCTCATACAAAGCTTGACGTCAGCGAGCCAAAGGACGTCCTCCATTGCCGTCTGAGGTATTGCGCTCAATTACGTCGTTGGTTCTCGTCGCATCGGTACGACGTCGCGCTACGTATCTCGTATCTGACGTGGCCATCGAGCGATAGTTGGATACCACTGCACCAACACAGCATCTGTAGGATCTAATCCCAGCTCAGGTTCCGCGTTAGCGGGTGAACAATAAAACTCTTAGTGAACTCTGCTACACGATGATCGAAGGATACCTAACCTACCAAATAAAGCCTGATCTAGGGATTTACCACTCTTAACCATACTGTACACTCTTAGAAATGATGGGTTCCAAAAGGGTTCTTCTACAAGGGCTGAGGTTCTACCTGGAGCCATTTGCTTCTGAAAAACCCTTTCAGAAAAGAAAGGGTTTTTCAAGGGTTCTTGGTAACACTAATGGTTCCAGTAAGAACCATTTAGATCCAGAGAACCCTTTCCTGAATAAAGGGTTTTAAAAGGGTTCTTGGTGGGACCCTCCAAAAGGGTTCTCCTATGAGGACAAGCCGAAGAACCATATACCTTTATTTCTCAGAGTGTTACTGGACCGTACCATAGTGGAAACACAGCATTACAGCCACAGAAAGTTCAATCAAGGTCTAAATCGTACAACCTCTACAACTCATTTCCAGAACATTTTTGTTAAAACATCTGATTTCATCTGAAATAAAAATCTAAGATCAGCTGAATCCATTTCACCTTCCGTGTCGATCACATTCATCTACTTAACGTCTCTGTTGAGTATCCCTCTCTCTGACTCTCTGTCCTTTGTCTTTCTCCTCTATCAAGTCTCTCTCTCTGTGTAATCTGATACAAAGGAGTCCACATGTGACCTCATAGATGTAGAGCTTTGTTTTATCCACAGTGACCTTCAAGGATAAAGCCTTTCTTCAGTAGGTCGGAGCGTCAGTAAACAGCACTAAACTGTGGCTCAAGGCTGGATCCTGAGACCTCTGCTAGATCCACGTAAGCCTCTGTCACACAGAAACCACACGGTCGACCTGGGATTGTGTGGAAGCCGCATAAAACCTGTGTGTGTGTGTGTGTGTGAACTGTGACATCACAAACACACGAGTCAGAGGAGGAAGATACCAAAACAGCACGGTGGCTTTCATTTGGTTGGAATATCCGTTCAAACTTCGTTAAGGGGGAGGGTTTACACATTAAAACCTGCTGAAGTTCAAAATATACAGCCTAGATGCACATCTGCTTTTTTTGCATCTTTCTGCAACTTCAATCCATCTTTCAATTGATCCAAATGATGAGATATGGAGCACTGTCCCAAGTGCGGCTATTTTAATTTGAAAAGACCCGCACCCGCAAAGTACCTGTGCTGCTGCCGCTCTTATTTTGAAAAGACCCGCAGCCGAGGCTGCAGTTCAACAGATTCTGACGGCTCTGACAGCGTTTTGCATTACGTTCATCTGCGCAATATCATGGCCTGTGATATCCGACAATAATGTACTATGTCAACTAGTAATATCATCACAATAACTGTTGAGGAATACAGAGCGAGACTGAACATAGGAGCTCAGCTTCGCGGCTGAGACACAAACAGACCGATGGACGCTGCTGCTGTTGCGTAGCCTGCAGTTATAAAACCAATCAACGATTATTAGACTAAAACATTGAAATATGCTAATAATTCTGATATGTTCATACTCAAAACGGACGGAGCAACCTTAGCTTAGCGTTTTTAAATGATATGTCATGTTTGTAGTAGAGCTGTGAAAAGCAAACTGTTTGTGTTCCACTTTTTTCCCGTCATCTACTTTTGAAAAATGCTGCCACTCTGATGATGTATTTGACATGGATGTGACAGGAGGACTGACTGTAGCCTCAAATGAAAGCTCAACATTTACGTCTAATTAATGGCAACGCTAATCTGTCTGTCGCTCATGAGCCACGGAGCGACAACAACCCACTGGGCTGGACTAAACCAAAATAGTGGAAAACAAGGGGGGTGTTCTCTGAAGACAGGCTGTTACCTGTGAAACGCGGGTGCTCTAAAACACCCCTATTAGACTTGGTACGTTCACTTCCTCCTAATGAAATTATTGTTGCCATAAATGAAGAAGACGAGTAGGAAACTAGTGTTTGCTGCAGTCTTGGTTCCCACTTTTGCAGACCTGAGATGATCCAAGTCATTTGACCTGGGAATGAATGCAGATTAAATGCATTCCCATTGGCCAAAAGTCAGTTTAAAGAATAGGTAACAGGTGAATAATAGGTGTAAATGAGTATTTAAATAGGACTGAAATATCTGAACATGAGGAACCAAGTGAAGTATAACTGCTGACTTGATTTTGAAGGGTGTGTTTGAAAAAGGAAGTATCACTGGAAGTGGTTCTCATCCATACGGAGCTCACAAAGTAAATGGTGAATCTCGGCAAGTTGTGTCCAGGCTCTGAATTGTGTTGTGAAACCACATACTATGACGGTATCTTCTCTGCAGAGATACATCTGATATTAGTCAGGGTTGCTGGTGAAAAGGAAAACCCATCACTTCCGTCTTCTCCTATGACCATAATACGCCGACGACCAGCTCAGAATGCACAAAAATGATTCCACGTTGTGTTGGTATGAACGTAGCGTTAAACTCCTGTCATTGTGCAAAACTGTAAAGCTGCAACTATGAGAATAAAGAGAGCAGATTGCATGTTCTCCTCTGGTGTGACACTACAAAGAAAAGCCACAAAGCCGAGCTTTAGCTTCACCGAGAACACGGAAGGAGACTCTGCTCCCGATCAAGAGTTCAAGGTTAACAAGCACGTTTGAGGCAAATTCCCATTCGTCAAATTTAATGTTGAAAATTTAGCAGCAACTGAGCGAAAGGATCCGAACATGAAAAACTTCACCACGTTCACTTAAGACTTAATTCCTCCTGAGGCGATTGCCCACAGTTTCATCATCCACATTAGCTCCGTCTATCCAAACCACGTTAGAGTATAATCGTTTATTTGCATTCTAACACATTAATAAGCACAAAATACACTGTGAAAAAATTGATTTAAATCTCGTCATTTATCAAACGCCATTGGGATTCTTTGTTTTAAAGCGGAACTCGACCGGAAGTTCCAATTAACGCTGTTTTTTAGTGTGTATCTGCGTCATTACTTTGTTTATGAAGCCCTGAAGGTTCTAAACAAACAGTTCAGCCACTGCTGAGAACGCTGTGTTTTATTGTAATCTGGTAATCTGGTCTCTGGTTGCGTACATTGAACCGCAGAAGAAGAATAACGTCCGTTGTGGAGGTGTTTCACGAGCGACAGTGTCTTCTGACTCTGGGTCTGACTCCGGGTCAAAGGTCGTCAAAGGGACTGCGGCGGGGAGTCTTGAAGAAGCTATTTTTAAACACTGTTAAAACAATGTTTTGATAATGAGGAGCAGTGCATCCACCGTTCCAGAGGGGGGAGCTGCGCTTCTGAGAGCGGGTGTGCTGAATAGTACTGGCCAATCCCAAGACTCTGTCCTCTGGGGGTCAGAGTTCACTCTGAAACATCGCGGCTGACGAACATCGTCAGAAAAGACAGATTTCTATCGGCTCGTTTACAGCAACTAGGAGGTTTTTGAGCATAAAAACAAGTTAATATATGTAAGTAGACCTCCATAACTAACATATATGTGCAACAGGGCCACTCTGTGGGAGCTTTAATACCACACAAAACACAAGAATTCACCCAGAGTTAAGTTAAGTTAATGCTCGACTGCACAAACCACGGCAAACAAAGCACTTTGATTGAAGGAGGCACAGATTATATCAATGTTTGAACAGATTTAACAGATTTAACAGCGGCTGAAGAATGAGAAAATAAAATCAAACCAGTCATTTAAGTCGATGATGTCAGTAACTTATGGAGCACATGAGCGACTGCTTATCTCTGATCCTTTAACTCCATGACCTTGACGAGACCTTCAGTCAAAGTGATGTGTGATGAGAGCACGCTCAGGTTTATGGAGCGACTTGAGTCTTATTTACGGCTTCTTTCTCTCTGCAGATATAGATCAGGTCCCTTAAGACACACGTGTTTAGCGTCGTAAAAAAACAACAACAACCTTAAAGTAAAGTAATAATTCTGTTTCTTTCAGCGGTCTTTGATTTATGCAAAATCTAATTGAAAAGACACCTGAAAAAATAAACTCGTTAAACCTTTCATTTGTTAATGGTTTTCTCTGAAATAGACCTGAGTGCACTTTGGTGCCGACGCGTGACGTAAATCAGTTCAGGCTCTAAGGCAACACTAAATATATACATAAACATATATATACACACAGTAGGGGTGGGGGAAAAAATCCATTCACATAGGAATCGCGATTCTAATCATCCACATATATATATATATATATATATATTTTTTTTTTAAATAAAGTTTCTATTTTGAAAAACCACACAAAACACCAGTTTGTGTTATTTGTGTACAGTTTATTGTTGTAACTTCTAGGAGAAAAGGGCAGCTAATCTAAGCTTTTATTTATGCTAAAGTTGTTTTTTGTACAGGAAGTAAGTTTTTATTCGTTTTGGATGAATAAATGTTCACTTTTGTCTTAAGTTTGCCTTTGTGTGATCACATTATCTTATACAAACTGATGTTTTGATGACATAATTTGCCTTAACACACTATGCGTTGGATCAATTTTTGAATCGAGAATCTATTTTGAATCGAATTGTGAGCCACCCAAAGATTCAAACCCCCAATATTCAGTTTATAAATATATATATATATATATATACATATAAACATACACATATACATATACATACATATACATATATGTATAAATATACATAATCAGATATAGGTAGATTGGGAAGTTCCGACTGATCCATAGACACTCGACATGGAACAGGGATATAATGAATTAACATTTAGAGAGAAAAACTCTCTATTTTTATGTTTGTTAAGTTTAATTGTTCTTTGTTTCCTTTTTATATATTTCTTTTCTTATTTGTGTATTATCATCTACCGGATGCCATATTGTTTGAATAAAATTCAGGATACAACAAAGGATAGGCTATAATAAGCCCTTGGCTTCAGCCTACTCCTTTTTCGGACATTTTTATTTACCATTATTTGTGAAATGTACATTATTGTGTTAATGTTAATACACTGGTAATGGAACAATATTTTCTAGCGACGGCTCAATATCCACAGATACCAATATCAGCCCCAAACAGTCATTTTAAACCTTTTCACCGATGCTCAGTCCACATTTTGGGGGCGACTGCGTTTAGCGTCTACAGCCGGTCGTTTCACAGACATCATTCTCCAGCTGTGTCACAAACATTCTCCTCCCATTAAAAAAGAAAAAAAGAAAAATAAAAGAAATAAGCAGCAGCCGACAGAACAGAACAGAACTGACTCAGCCAAAAAACGCTGTCGCTGCATTTTATTTACATTTTTACAGTCGGTGCACGGTGAAGCGTGCAATGAACGGGATTTATGGTCGTATTACATTTCCAATATCTAATCTGGTGACCTGTGTCACACTGATTATGGGATTATAAATCAGTACAGTAATCTGTGAACCAACAAAAATCATCTTACATTGAAATGACACATTTTCAAGAAAAAGTTATTAATGAAGCCTCACGTTTTCCTATTTTTGTTAACTAAAAACTGTCCATATTCTAATCTGTGTTTGACTCTCAGATTAAGTCCTTTTTCCCCATCTAATCTCTCCACTCTTTGGTCCAAATGCTCATCAGAATCCACTAATGTGATTGGCCGATGATTGACAGCTCATGTAATCAGTCTTTAGAGTTTCTAATAATGCTGATGCGTGATTTAATTCACAGAAATCAAAAACATGGACATTGATGCTGTGATTTATTAATTATAAGTCGGCGGTTTAAGCCTCAGGGTCTGGATGTGGACGTTAACGACCTCAGACCTCGTTGATATAAACCTTTTGGGTATTTTACTAAATACGATCCGTCCACATTTGAATGAGTTACTTTGCAGTGAGTTTGTGGCGAGCAGGGAATTCAGGTTTTGAGCCCTGTAGCAATCTCCAGCCTCATTTTACCTTCCATTAAAATCACCCTAATAGCTCGTGTGCAGAGAGGAAAACAGATTTACAGTTTACACAGGGAAAGGAAACAGCTCGTGAATCTAAATTTGGTTTGGATCAGCGTGTTCTTTCCTGTCAGATAAATGACGACTTTACTGATGTTAGGAATGTAATCTGGGTTTGAATCGAGAGTTAACAGAGTTAAAAACTAAAACTTTAGTTTCATACAAAAGTCTGTTTGACAAAATCCAGATAATGGAAACACGTGTAATGTTGATTTAAATAAAGAAATGTTGAGTATCATTTAAAGTTATTATGCTGCTATATTTATAAAAATGGATGGAAACTTAATTAAAAATCAGCCGAGCATATTGACCAAATAAAAATAAAATAAAATAAAATAAAATGTAAGTAAAGCAGATCAACATTACATGGACTCCCTGATTTCAGAAAATTAGCCTCGGAAAAAGAAAAAAAAAATACTGGTCGACCTTTATTAATAAATGATTATAACATAAAAAGAATCATAAGTGATTTTCACATCAACTAAATCACAAAGCAGTCTTGTATAAAATACCTTAAAGATGATGCTTGAGTAAAAATACAAATATCTTTACCAGAATATGAAGTTGAAGTCTTTTTTTTTTTTTTTACAGTATTACTTAAGTAAAAGTCTTAAAGTAAATGACATTTACTGTACTTAAGTACGACTTAAGTATGATGTCCTTGAGCAAAGACACTTAACTCCATGTTGCATGAATACAGACCATAATATCAACTCTTCTTCTTCAAACATGGATGGAGAAACTCAAAAATCATATCAAGTTGAAAATATACAGCCTTCAAGCACTGCAGATTGTTTGAAGTAATACTAAATTGTCCAGCAGGGGGCAGTGTGAGTGAGCTTAATATTACATACACATATACATATATGTGTATGTATAGGATGTGTTTAAAAAGTAGTGTTTCCTATATTTTGCTGGTGTGAGAGGTGTCGTCTTCTACTGTAACACATATTTACTTGTGTACTTGTGTGTGTGTGCGTGTGTGTGTGTGGGCGTTATCTGTGTGAATGCAGCGAGATCATAATGAGAGACAGAGCGTTCGCTTGTTTAAGTTCCCGTCGTTTTCAATCCACCTCCCGAGGCTTGAATAAGCAGCTCTGTTTTCCCACAGGCCTCGGCTGAGCCTAACAGAGCATCTGGCCATGCGGGCGCTAATCAACCCTGGCATGGTCATTCTCTTCCCCACGACAGGGAGGGAACTGAGGGGGGGAGGGTCAGTCTTTGGGGGGGCGTGAAATGAGACGAGGAGGAGGAAGGATGGGGTTCGATGGAGAGTGTGGAGAAGATGGCAGAGATAAGAAGTGATGAAGAGGTAAGTTTCTGTTTGTCAGAGAGACATGAGGGTCGTTTTGTAGGAGGAGAGCAAATGGTGAGAGTGACACCAGGGAGATTTATTATTTGTAAGAACTGATGACAGATACTGGAACAAACACATTGGATTTGTAATCGAGGGGAAAAACAAGTCGTCACAAACAAGATCAAGAAAATGGACGACGGGAGGAAGTGGCCTCGTACAGTGAAGACGGTGGAATTAATGAGTGAAATGAAATCACGAATAGTTGGCGACATAAGGCAGGTTTAATCAACAAACAGACATATGGACGCTTGAGTGGCTTCTCCAGATTCCACAGACTCCACAGCACTTTAACTCATTCTTCAGAGAAGGTTTTGCATCTAAATCACTGTCTTGTTTTGCAGCTGATGATCAAAACATTCCCGTTCGATGTAAACCAACTGCTGTTACAGCGACCACTGACTGCACACATGAAACCTGTTTTCTACAAACCATCTGCAGCGTAAAGACTCTTATACACAAATAACGCAAGTGTTAGTGAGGTTAGCGTTAGGGCACAAAAGAAAGACAGGGAGAGAAAAATAATAATAATAATAATAATGATAACAAGATGGTGCTTTCGCTGTTCGTTTTAGAGCATAGGTTCAACTACATTTTTCGACCGCCCTAACCTAATGAACACGTGTACCAAGTTTCGTGCATGTACGTTAAAGCTGATGTTCTGACCAACCTCTTTTGTGGGGCGGAGCAGTTTTTAGCCCCTCCCACTTCCAATTTTCCACGCTTTTTCCCCAAAAACGACTTTCACACGCAATCTTTCACCAGGTCTGATGTGGATGCAAACATCTGTGAGTTTTGGGGCATGGGAAAGGTCTCAAAAATGAGATTCATTCCGCTGAATAAAGAATTCCTAATGATAATATATATATATACATATATATATGTGTGTTAGAGTCAAACCCATATCGATCAAACAAAAGTAGAATACTTTAACCACTAAGTGAAACTTCTGCTACAACACTTCCAAAGTACCAGATTGCTGTTGTTTATACCACCACTAGGGGGTGGCGCCTGTTTTTAAAAGGTACCTATGGGTTGTAATTCCTGCATAAATGACCCATAGTAAAGTTTCGTTGGAGGACGATCTGATACGTTTCTCTGGTAATGGATGATCTTCTGTAGGTTTGTACGGACGCTTCAGTGGCTTCTTCAAATTCAAGCATTTTAGCCTCAGCACTAAAAGCAGCCTAAAGTTTGAACAGCACTTTTGCATTATTACTATTCCTGTTCCATTAAACCAGCTGCCGTTACAGCATCACATCATCTACAAGTGTCAAACTTCTCGTCCTACTGACGCCGAACCTGAAGTCTCTACACAAACAATGGCAGACGCTCGTCTTCTTCCATGTTTCTGCTGAGAAATAAGCTCAAAGTCATCTAACTTTGTGACTTTGTGATGTTGATGCTGTTTTTTTCCACATGTACAAACCGTAGCATGATAATGAGAACGCTAGCTCAGGTCGTGACCTTGGCTGCTGCCTGAAACCGGCGACAACATCTGTCCGTGGTCACGACGACAGAATCATCACTTGAATTTCAGCTGGAGACAAACTCACACATGTGGAGCCAACGATACGTGACTTTTCTTTCTATTACAAAATAAACAGCACGGATTTATTTCGTTTTTTTGCAGTTCCACAAAAGCTTCCACTGTCATTCCATTATCGTGAAGTTCCAAACATCCAAAACGAGAGCTGGAGCTCTCCAATGAGTCGTTACTGTGTGTGTGTGTGTGTGTGTGTGTGTGCTCAGCAGATCACTCCTGTTATGAAATGGTAAGAAATTGCAGGTGTGGCGGTGACTCAGGCTGTTAAATGGCTTCTCGTGTGACCACTATTTTATAGCTAATAGGGAGGGAGTGTAAATGTGGGAGAACAGAGAGTCAACTTTTATTTTTTCTTATTTATTTATTTATTTTTTTGTAATGTCTTGTGATTTATGTATTCTTTTGTACCATGTCCTGTTAAATGTGTAATGTACTGACCTGCCTTAGGACAACGGATGAAAACTAGCTATTGTGCTAACTCTGGCATATTTACATTGTTGCTCTATGCTGACATGTCAATGAATATGCATTGTCCTAATTTAAATAAATAAATAAATAAATAAATAAAATAAATAAACACAACTCCAGCGCTCGGATAAACAGCTGCACTAAAACCATTTGTGCCGTAAACGCTCACAAAGCGTTGACCGACTTTGACTCCTCTCCACTCTGTGATGGATGCGTTTCCCGGGTCAAGCATAAACGGCCAGTGATTCACTTTTAATATCAGCGCCGACTCACAGCGGTAACACAGTGATTCAGATCTATTAGTCTGAGTCATGATTGCTCTGAGGAGATCCACGTCCGAGTCATACTTTCAACACTCTGGTGTCTGTAGAGAACTCCAGCTTCACAAGAGTGAACGTGGTTTTATACGAGAGCATGTGTCAGTCGAGCTTTCCACGCAAGTTCAGTCACGTCATTCCATTCTCACAGCAGGAGTTCACCCACATCTGTGTGAGCTTACAGCGTAGTACATCTGGACCTCACATAACCCTGAAGCATGTTTCCATGGATACCGTCCTTTTTCATCGTCTCTTTTGCTTCTATATTAACGTTTGTTTAGTCTAAAGCAGGGGTTCTCAAAGTTGTGATACCTCAGGGCCAATTTAGGAAACCCAACATTGGACTGAGGGCCGCCAAAGTAAAAAAAAAAAGAAATCCCATTTGTAATAATTTTAATGACCAGATTGCAGTTCTACAGTTTATCGTTAAGTAATATAAGCCCTAATATAATGTAATTTAAGCATTAATATAATAACGGTTTATAATTTACTGGGTAATTACCCAGTATTTTGGCCATTGTTCTTACCTTCTAATTACAGGATAATAACAAGTAACACATTTCTGTTACAATATATTTACTGGGTAAATAGCTAGTAATTGGGGGCTGTAGCTACCTGCTTATTACCAGCTTATAACCCAATAATACACTGAAATTCACCATATAGAAACCAGGTAAATACCCAGTATTTTTGTTTACACTTATTGGTCTGTATCCAGTAATGTCAAATAAACATTTAACAAGCTTAGTAGCTCCTGGATTAAAACTATCAACTGAAATTCATTGTGGGCCGCCAGAAATGTTTCTGCGGGCACCATTGGCCCCCGGGCCGCACTTTGAGAACCAATGGTCTAAAGTCTATGGAAAGTTGTAGATGCAAAGTCAGTCCATTCATTCCTCCACCAAACCTAAAAAACAGCCACCTTCTTTGTCTCATGCTGATTTTTTTGTTTCTTTTGATTTGCAACGCATCAATTCCAAAAATACGGCTCCTCACTTTCAAAGCCATTGGGTCCTAACCTTATTGTATCCACTCTACATAGAAAACGCTTATTCAAAGCACTAAGTTCATCATTCCATTCTAGCACCAGATGTGCTATGTACATGTTTGCTAACTATAGCCTGGACCTCACATAACCCTAAAGCATGTTTCCATTTTCACACATTCACAACAAAGCCCGACAGGAAATAACACAACTATTCCTACATTTGGTACATTTTTCTTGTTTTCAAATTTTGCTATGCTAGAATTCTTAAAACTAGCCCCTTTAAGAAAATTATGCGTCTTGAAATGAGAAAAAACAGGCCAAAATGTGGTAAACATCTGCTGAATTCAAGATTTTTCTTACTTAATTTAAAAATTTACACCTTAATTTAGGTTTTCAGTTAGTAAAAAATTATACAATTTGTAGTAAAGAAGAAAACTGGCCTTGTTTTTCTGTGATAATAAAATAATTAGTATGTGATCCAGAGATGACAGCATGAATAGATATAGTAGTGTCATTCTCAGCTTTAATATCATGTGTTTTATTTGTTCAGACTTGACCTCCGACAGCCTTATTAGTCACCGATAGTTGTTGGAAATCTATTAGTGCGTGTTTACTGCCGTTTATATTTTATGTGCAGTTTAATTTATTTGTAGCTCTGTCAGAAACAAATTTAGCCTCTTGAAGAAAATGAGAATATGTTGAATAAATGGAGGATAAATCACAGTCATCCAAGGAAAAAAAAAAAAGACGCTTAATTTCCTCCGTTCAATAATCACCAGTGTGAGTGATTTTTTAAAATGAACAGTAGTTTTATGAATGATGTTTAACTGAGCTGATTTAGAGGAAATAATCCACTAAACGACTCCGTCACCGTCACAAAAAGAACATAAACAGTGTTGTCAGAGTCTGTGTGTGACGTTCAAACACAAACACACTCTGACTCTGACTCTCTCTCCCTGTTGATTCCCGCGCAGCAGGAACAGATGACGACTTCCCTCTTTTGGCATGACATCAGTTTGATTTCACAGCGCGCGCACACACACACACACACACACACACAAACACACACACACACTCTTGTACTTGCTGCATACTGAGGACTGGGTTGCTGACAAAGTGAGGACCAGCATTTCCACTTTATAAATCAACACAATTACAAATATCTACTTCATGAATGACATCTAAATTTGACAAAAAAAACTTTGGTCCAAAATTTGACAAAAAAAAAATTGGTCCAAAATTTGACAAAAACGCCATACTATACTATGTAATCCAAAGTTGATTTTCTTTTTGAAAAAAATTAATTTGGTCCAAAATTTGACAAAAAAGTCAAACTATACTATGTCGTCCAAAATTTGATATTTTTTTTGACAAATTTCAATGTAAAGAAAGTGTGGACCGGCCAAAATCTCCTCACTCTGTAAAAATGACCTCACTTTGTTGGTTAAAACCCTCACTGGTCCTCAGAATGCTGCTAGTACAAGAACAAACACACACACACACGCACACACACACACACACACAGAAGCTTAAAAATAAAGCCTCTCTAAAGCACAGCCACAGCACACCCAGGTCTCCTCGTTGCGTTGGCATGAATTCAACCCTCTGTCCTATTACATTCAAATCATTAAGCCTGTATTGAATTATACATCTCCTCCTCCTCCTCCTCCTCCTCCTCCTCCTCCTTCTTCATCTGCCTCTCGCTGGAACCTCTTTTTTCTACCAATCAATAAGCAGTTTGGCTGCTCGCTAAACTCAATCTGACTCTGAACGTTGGACAGAGAGAGTGGATGTAGTGGATCTTGAGAAAGACAGACGCGGAGGTAAAGAGGACGTGGGAGGAAGTGGCAGCTCGTTCCCTCCGGTCAGACCTGATGCCACAGAGGAAGACGAGTGTGAGCATATGGAAGAGGGTTTTACATTATTGATCAAACAGACCAACAGCGTTGTTGTGTCACTTTAGCTTTAACCTTAAAATAAACCACATTTAAGTAAAAAAAAAAAACCCCACACACATTTTTAAAAGATTGAAGCAAGTTCAAAAACAAAACAAGTTCATGTCTAATTTAACTCCACAGTTCCAGTTTGTGTTTAAAGTTCTGAACAAAGTTCACAGTTCAGAAATATCACTGATTCATGGTCATTTGTCTTCAGTTACTCTTTCTTTTATTCATCAGGCTGCTTCTGTTTTGCAATAATAAAACTCATCATCAACTGTTCATGATGTGAGCTTTAAAAATATATCAAGATAAATCGATATTTGTGATGATATTTCACAGAATTTCACAATAAAAGTGTTGGTCGTGTCATAAAAAACATACATAAATACCTCACTATATCTATAATACTAGTTGGAGGGCTCACATTGTACAGAAACTTATAAAACTGCTTGAAAGGTGAAGTAAGTAGTTTATAGTGACATCTAGAGGAGAGGCTGAAATTTACAACAAAGAACTGCTCCTCTGCTCACCCCCTCCCTTCCCTGAGCGATACGGTATCCTCAGCCGGTCAAATGTCGTCCTCGTCGTCTTTCTACGTGTCAGCAGATGAGGTTCTAGTATTTATTCAGATGTATAAGTGTGTCTTTTGTGTATCGTATTAGCTCCGTCAGTGGAGGCGGGACTTCCGCTACAAGTAAAGAGACGCTTGATTTGTTCTCTCGCGTTTGTCCTTACAGGCTCCCGTAGAAACATGGCGTCTCACTGCTAACAGTGGCAATGCAACAGCGGCCCGTGACCGTGTTATTTTACATGACTTTTTGAAACAAAAACTATTACACATCGACTAGACAATGCAGGAGCACATAATATGTATAAAAAAGTGGATTTTGGGTTCATATAAACCCATAAATACTACACAGTGTCCCTTTAAGTGATCAAATAAAGCGGCTTCAGTAGTAGAAACAGCCTCCCAGTGCCGTCACTGTCCACTTTTATGTCCCTTATTGCAAACATATCTGTACTTTTATGTCAGTTGTGTATTTTACTAGTTTAATAAATAAGTATTTAAGATGGCTGCGTGTTCATCCAGGTCAAAGAGGATTTCCTGTCATGACAGACGACATTCAAGTCTCAGATTCTAAATCAGACCACGAGTATTTGTCAATAACAACATGAGCCTGATATACAGTGTTTTCTTCTATATCTATTTTCTATTTACATCAAAAATTAAAGACGTCAGAACAGAGTTCACCGTGTTCCAGTTGAGAAGTCGGAAAAAGGCAAACGTACAGTATCTCAGGCTTTTAGTCGCTAACAATGTTCACAGTTCAAAATGTAAAAAAGTACTATTTTAAAGGTAAAAGTAGCCGTGTTTGTGTGGTGGCAGCCATCTTAGAATCTTGACCTCGGGGGATGTGAGGAAGCTCCAAGTTAAAAAATCCAAGGTCAGAGGTCGTTCCCTCATGACCTCGGCAAATTCTTTAGTTCCGACTACAGATGGATGGTACAGACTCTTCCCTGTGTCACGTGGCTTTTACAGACTCACAAAAATAAAATCCAGAATCTACTCCACGCTCCACGTTTTCTCTCTCTCTCTCCCTCGTGTAACTCCTCCTCAATCTCTTAACATTCTTCCACGCTCCCGTCATTCTTTTCCTCTCTGTTCAACATCCCTGACACAGATCCCGGGCAGGGGAGGATGGAGGATGGTGTTACCATGGAGACAGAAAACCAGGAAGACCCCCCAACTCCCCCAAACACCACCCCCCACACTCTTGTCTTGTTTCCCGTGGCCTCCTCACAGAGACCCTCAGGCAGAGCTGGGAAACCAAAGAGGTGATCTCTGGAGCATGGCCATGTGTGTTAGAATCACACTTTTACCACAGCAACAACACAAACACAAACACAAACACAAACACCGTCATTTCTCTGACAGGCTGAGGAATCATGAAGAAATAGGACGATATTAACGGAATAAAACAACGGATCAGGGCCATTTGTGTTTATCAGACATGATTGTGTATGTCAGGTGATATTTAACAAGCCGGTCTCATCACAGTGTCTGAGGCTGTGCTTTACACGACAACGCTCCCGGGTGAAAGCGACAAAATATTTGATCAGATTTGCCTTCCGTTTAGACGGCGATGGCGTTTTTGGGGCTTAAAGCGGACCTAGAACGGAAGTTCCAATTAATTTTTAGTGTGTATCTGCGTCATTACCTTGTTTAAGAAGCCCTGAAGGTTCTAAACAATCAGTTCAGCCACTGCTGAGAACGCTGTGTTTTATTGTTATCTCGGGCTCAGCGAGATCTCTGAAAAAACCCGGTCTGGTTACGTAAACAGCGGTTCTCCTGAACAGCAGATCCTCCTGCTCCGGACACTAGGGCACGTGCGGTTGCGTACATTGAACCGCATAAGAAGAATAACGTCCGTTGTGGAGGTGTTTCACAAGCGACAGTGTCTTCTGACTGTGGGTCTGACTCTTTTTAAACACTGATAAAACAATGTTTTGATAATGAGTAGCAGTGCATCCACCGCTCCAGAGGGGGGCGCTGCGCTTCTGAGAGCTGGTGTGCTGATAACGTCACTTCCGGGTACTGGCCAATCACAACACAATCTTGTCTTCTGGGGGTGAGATTTAAGTCTGAAACAACGCGGCTGACGAGAGCTTCAGTAAGGAGAGATTTCTATCGGCTCATTTACAGCAACTAGGAGGTTTTTGAGCATAAAAACAAGTTAATGTATGTAAGTAGACCTCCATAACTAACACATATGTGCAACAGGACCACTCTATGTGAGCTTCAAAAACACAAAAAAATGAAGCCACCCTCCAGAGTGGAAATCTTAAAAACGCTCCACCGTGGCGTTCCCGTCTAAAGCGTTGAAAACGCTAAAGTGAGCTCTGAGCTGCTCACGCTGGCTATCCTCCTGTACGTGTTGAAGTCAGATCCATGTGCAGTACAGACAAACAACAACAAACATGTGGGATTATAATCCATCAGTCGGACATTCAAGTTGCCTTAGCTGCTACTTCGCGCTACTAGAGAAAAGTAGAAGGAAGTTTCAACGCTCCTGGTGTTGTTGTATGGCAGTGCTCCACAGTGCCACCTAGCCACCTGGCATGCATACTACATCAAATTTCACACACTTCTGCGTCACCGCGTGCGTGCAGATGTCCACCCAAAGATGCTCGTCTAAACGCGAAATAAAAAGTGGGAACACAACGCCACTTTTGCGGTTTGTGTTCAGATCGTTGTCGTGTGAAGCTAGCCTCAGTGTTTCTTCTATTACAACAAGGAAGTGAAAATGAAAGGTTAACACGTTGAACATGTGTGTGTCATAGCATCTTAAAGTTGACAGGCGTCTGATGTAAAGATAAGAATCATTTATGTGTTTATTTATGTGTCTTTACATTCACTCCACAGTGTAAAGTGAGTCACCACAGAAGAAGAAGAAGCTGCAACTTGACGACATAAATAAAGAATTGCTTGTTTTTGTTTTGCTCTAAGTCTTTTAGACGTTGTCTCATGCTGATTTTATTTTTGACTAAGTTGATGTTCAGCTCAGTCCAGCAGCTCCACTGGCTCCTCCTTCCCCTCATCATCATCATCATCATCACGCATAAATTCCCAAAATATGGCTCCTCACTTTCAAAGCCACCCAAAATCCATTTGGTTTGGTTCTTATTTTAATCAGGACTGGAAATGAAATATTGCCAGACTGTGACAATTCAACTGTTTTCTAAACAACTGTAAGCGTAAGGGAAAAAAAGTGAAAAGTAAAATCCTATTTATTTCCTTTACACAGAGCTGAACAACGACCTGAGGACAGCACATAAACATCCTTCTTTTACTAAAAAGTAAACCTTTTTATTCCTCTACATCTTTTTGTTACATTTCTTTTCATCAATACAACTATTCATTATTATGTTTTAATTAGTTTCATTTATCTGTCCATATTCATGTTATTCTTACATTTTTAGTCTGTTTATACTTTTGTTTCAATTAAACTTTATTCTCTTCCCTCTATGCGATTTAATATAATTTACTTTACCTTTATTATTTGTTATGTTGTTGTTTCCTGACAGTTTTGTCTCTCTTAATAATACAGTGTGTGTCTTTGTGAGGACATTAAACTTTATGGGGAAACATTTTGTCTGGGCTTCATGACTTTAAATGACTTTTTCCAGGGTTAAGACGTGGTTTTAGTGTCAGGGTTAGAGTTCGGTTAATGGTTAAGCGGTTAGTTATGATGGTTAAGGTTAAGGTAATGCGGTGTGTGTACTCACTAAGGTATAAAAACAAGTGTTTGAGCTGAAATCAAATGCTTTATGCACAAATCTGACTGTGAAAACATGCACTTCTTACATACTGCACTTCCTGTACAGTCAGTGATGTTTTTCCACGTCCTGTAAATCCAATAATCCACGTGTAGTTTGTCTGTTTCTCTGCAGAAACTCATAATCATAATCCTATTGTCCTCTCTGAGAGCGTTCATTAGCCCTGGTCTAACCCTCTTCTCTTGTCCTATGTAATGGATGGTGACAGACAAGACTTTAACGTCTGAAAGCCTTTACACTGATCCACGGCAGAGTTACGGTACAAAACTCATCATCATCATCATCATAATGTCCTTTACTGGCACTAATGAATGTTTCAGAGCAGACGTACTTAAAACACAGAGAAGAAGAACATCGTGACCTGTTTTACTTCTGAAGATCTTCTTACGGTCCAAAGAAAACCTTCAATTATAGATGATTTATTTCATAAGTGGAAAGAAAATAACTTTGAATCCAGTCTATGATTTAGCCAGATTTAAAGAATACTTACAAATATGTAATGTTTAGGTGAAAGCTGAAAATAATAATGAAACAAACTAATTCTGTATTTGGTAATCACATGAACTACACTCTTAGGCCTGTCACGATAACAAATTTTGCTGGACGATAAATTGTCTCCGAAATTATTGCGATAATCGATAATATTGTTGTTCTGAGATAATTTTCATCTAATACAATGATAATGGTATAATAATGCAGGTACACCTTTTCAAAGAGAAATAAACTTTTATTTTTAAAGAATATTTAACACTAGAACACAATAAATTAACAAAGAAGCAAAAGCGATAAATAAAATGGGTTAGCTGCACTCTGCTGTGGTAGGCTACGCCAGGAGTCCCGCCTCCCCACACAACATGCGACTGACAAGTGACTGACATGAGGGTTCACTCATCGTTACTCTGGCTTTACACGGCAACGCTCCCGGGTGAAACCGACAAAATATTTGATCAGATGTGCCTTTTGTTTAGACGGCGACGGCGTTTTTGGGGCTTAAAAACGCCAAAAAATTAACCCACCCTCCAGAGTGGAAATCTTAAAAACGCTCCACTGTCGCGTTCCCGTCTAAAACTTCAGCGTCGTCACGCTGGCTATCCTCCTGTACGCTGACGTCAGATCCATGTGCAATACAGACAAACAACAACAAACATGTGGATTAGAATCCATCAGTCGCACATTCAAGTCGCCTTAGCTGCTCTGATACTGATCCAGGAGTCATTTCAGCAATTACGCCGAGTCAATGTTTTGGTTTTCGACTGTGGGCTACTCAGCGCTACTAGAGAGAAGTAGAAGGAAGTTTCAGCGCATGCGCGCGCTCCTGGTGTTGTTGTATGGCAGTGCTTCACAGCGCCACCTAGCCACCTGGCATGCATACTACATCAAATTTCACACACTTTAGGACCCGAGAGAGAGAGGGAGTGAGAGAGAGACGGGGAAAACAAAAAAGCATGCAAATGGTATTTATCGCGGCCTGAAAAATGATGATTTTAATTATCGTGCAATTAATTGATTTATTGAATATCGCGACAGGCCTAATGACACTACTCAAATTTCTCATGTATTGTCATGTTTTAATATATTTTGATGACAAGTACTTTTTATTGGGTGTATTTATTATCTCGGGTAAAAATCACCCGGCGTTAGTGATGGTGTTTTGAATTTGAGCGACAGTGTTCCAGGGTTAAAGGGTTCTCTGGATCAAAATGGTTCTTACTGGAACCATTAGTGTTGCCAAGAACCCTTGAAAGAGGCAAATGGTTCCAGGTAGAACCTCAGCCCTTGTAGAAGAACCCTTTTGGAGCCTTTATTTCTAAGAGTGTAGACAGTAAATCCACAGCAGATGTTTCAGGCGTCACAGCTCAGTGGAAATCAAGTCCACAAACCCTGTTTCTTCCCTTTGTGCATTTACTTATTTCTATTTCCAGAGAACAAATAAAACTTTTTTTAAAGACTTTTCTTTTAGAAACCTTGTGAAGTGTAACCTCTGTTAGTTTATTCAAAGCAGACCAGAGAGCGCTAACCTCTGCCAAGTCTCCTCCGTTCCCCAGAGAGTCAATTTAAGGCTTTTCTTCTTCTTCTTGTTGTTGTTGTTGTTGTTGGGTTTTTTTCTGCCATTTGTTTTCAGGTCAAATCATATTATTCCCTGGTCACCGACACGTGACGCCACACAGGATTTAACATGTGTATTCTCATTAGCATAACTCTAAGACTCCAAAAAACGACTGGAAAGTAGAGTAACGCTTTTGTACCCATATACTTTATCTTATACTTTGTATACTTTATCGTTGTCGTTACGGTCGCCCTCAGGACTTTATTTCTGGGGCAAAATGTGAAATGTAAATTAGACGATAGCCTGCTCTGACATAACTATAACTACATTTTTACATTATGAATAAAATCTAATGGAATTACACATTTTCAGTATATTGATTACTACATTAATCACCAACTACTTTGGTAATCGGTTTGAATTTGTGTTTTTATTAATTAATTAATGGTATTGTTATTATTATTATTATTATTACTACTACAATGTTTTGGATTTTTCAGCTTCTTAAATGTGAATAGTTTGTGGTTTCTTTGCTCCATATGACTAAAGAAAAATCATTAAAACTGAAAAAAGGGTTTTGGGAAACACTGATCAACATTTCCTGACATTTTTTGGACCAAACAGCTAATCAATAAATTGAGAAAAGACTCCATAGATGAATGGATTATGAGGATAATCATAAGTTGCAGCCTGAGAACAAACCTGAAACATAATGAGTGTGTTCTGACTTCATGTTCACATCACGTCCTCGTTTGTTTCCCTTTAATTCAGAAGGGAAACGCTCACAGTGAGAGTTAGAGAGGCGTCTTTTCACGACTCACTGATCTGTTTCCTAATCACAGATTCAAAGATGATTGAATTGACACACACACACACACACACACACACACACACAGTTACAGTTGTTACGTCTAGTCAAACTTCAAGTTCAAGATATCTTTAATTTATCCTAAATTGCAGATATCTGCATTGTCATTTTTAGAAATCATGAACGACGTTTCAGAGTCAGAATGAAGTTGATTTATTTATTACATAAGTAGTTAGAAAACTTTGAATCCAGTCTGAGCATAATGTAAACTGTGTTTAATAAATTCACTTTATTCTAAAAACTGATCGTCATCGTATTGATTTTACCCCACATTTTATTGGATTTACTTAACTTTGTGCAGTTGTTTCAACTTAAAAATCATGTTTAATTAACTTTAAAGCAAACCCTTGTGTATTTGGTAATCAGGATTAAGGTAATTCAGTTACAGATATCTGAATTGCAGTTATTATCTGAAACTGCTACAACTACGATTCTTACTGTTCACAATGATGTCACAGATATCTGTAATTCTGGTTATTCTAGATCAAAAAGTCAAACTTCAGATGTGTAATCTGGATCCACATCAGAACCACAATGGAATCATATCTTACATCTAACATCCCTGGAGTTTTTTTAAAGATTCTGCTCAGAAACAGACACAAGCGTCTAAAAATACGTCGTCCTTTGACAGAGTTAATAATAACAAACCTGTCTAAAAATAATATTCAGCGTTAACACACTGTTAAAACACTGTTAACACACTGTTAACACACTGTTAACACGTCTGTTAACTCTGGATGTGACTGCACAGGTCAGGACGACCTCACTGTGTGTGTGTGTGTGTGTGTGTGTGTGTGTGTGTGTGTGTGTGTGTGTGTGTGTGTGTGTGTGTGTGTGTGTGTGTGTGTTGTGTGTGTGTGTGCGTGTGTGTGTGTGAAGAAGATGTTTGATGTTTGCGTTGTGACATCTGTGTCTAGACTTCCAGGATAAAAGAAAAAGAAAAGAAAAAGCTGCTGCTGTGGTTTCTCGTCTTTAAAAGCCAGGAATAAAAAGCTCCAGGAGAGAATGTGAAGTGAAGGATTAATGGACTCTTGTCCTTCAGAGTCACATCAGCCTCAAAAACACTGACATCTAACATTTACTTAGATCGAGCTGCGAGCGTTCGTCGATTTATCGGCTGCTAAAGTTCTCAGAGTCGTCTTAAATGGGAATATTTGCTGCTGTTGTTTCTTTTGCTGTGTCGAACAATACAAGTTCATTTCAATGTTTGGTGTCAATATTATCTGACCTTTTATGAACCAAACATCTCATTTATTAATGAATTCTGAAAATAACACTTGGTTACAACAACAAAAAAGTAAGTTGTCTTTGACTTTTCAACTGAATTATGACTTCCATTTTTCTGAATCAGGTCAGGTTTTTATGCTCATTTGATTTTGAAAAATCTGATCTTCTGACTAAATTGATAATATTTTTGTGACATTATACCACATTTAATACCAAAATAAGAGCGCTTTATCAAACTTGTGCCTAGAGTCATAAATTGGCACATGCAAAATCTTCAGAATTTGTTTACTGCAAGAAATATAAAAGATTTTGCATCATATGATGTGAAAATACCCGTAAATGTAAATAGAAATGACCTGATTGAGAAAAACCCATGAGATTTTTGGATTCAGCAAATCAAAATGATCCTAAATCAGCTAAAAAAAAACGTAAACAATAAATTTGGTGTTGACCAGTGTAATCGTATAGATTTAGAAACTATAATAGTTTCCTATGCACTGTAGAGTTGCTCTAAAACATGTACAGCAATGCCTGTCTGCACAGAGTGGAAACCGTGGACTTGAACCATTTTCTTGTCAGAGCTTTTGTCGCAGGTTGGAGAGAAAAGATTCTCCTCCTGAGATCCGGTCACAGTAAATCTGACAAAGCTGCAGCGAGCGGCACAGAAGAGGACGTTAAGAGAGGGACTCCCCTAGAGGCTGGAAGTCCAATGAGCTGCTCGCTCTTCTTCTATGTAAATGTGGTGCATCGCGGAGTGAGCGGATTCTCCGGAGAGAAAAAACATATATATCGTGGGGGAAAGACGGTACATTGTTATACGACAGTGATCCTGCACACGCGTGTGCTCCATAAAAACAGTGTCGTCCCAGTTTGTGTCATGTGTAAAAGGATTGCGTAACGGCGGCGGCGGCGGTTGGGATTTAGCTCTGCTGTGTTTTTAAAGCCAAACTGTGTCCACCTGTGTCACTGCAGCTGTGTCTAATGAGGAGGAGGAGGAGGAGGAGGAGGAGAAAGAGGAGGAGGAAGAGGTGGAGGTGGGGAAAGTGCAGCTGAGCTAAAGGGCTTAGACTGATGGAGCTTATGCTGTTCAAAGGTCTGTGGGATGTGGGAGAGTCTATTCTGGTCTCAGCAGGAGTGTCACAGAGAGGCAGGAGAACCCATGATTAACCACTCACTAACTTTGCTGCTGTTTCAGCTCCAGGTGCTAGTCAATCCCTAATCTGAAATATAATCCAGCAGCAGGTGGACATTAAGTCGGAGAGGTTTCTGTTGTCCAACTCAAACAGAACCACAAGAGAAGTCAGAGGTCAATATGAGATCTTCTGGACAAGATAGGATGGAGAAAAGGGTTCCAAATTGAAATATAAGACATTTTTAATACAATATGTTAGTTTTACTGTTATTAAAATAGCTCTTTTATAAAGTTCTGTTGCCCTCTGTTTATAGTTACACCCACTTGTAGCTCCGCCCCCACCAGTGTTGTAATGTAACAAAGTAACAAATACTTTGTTGCTGTACTTCAGTACAAACTTCACGTATCCGTACTTTACTTTGTTATTTGTATTTGGAGCAACTTGTACTTGTACTTTTACTCCACCACATTTCTTCTAACCGTCTTCTTTACTCAATACGACCAAAACAAATCAGAAGAAGAAGAGTTGCTATTATGGTCTGTTTGGTTTGCTCAAGGACACATATAAACTAGCCAGGAAGTGAACCGACAACAAATACGATTACTTAGAAAATGACTTTTGATATTTACGCACAGTAAATGTCATGAACTTTAACACTTTTACTTCAGTAATATTATAAAAAAGTGACTTTAATGTCATTTTCTGGTGAGATATTTGTACTTTTAGGTTCTTTACTTCCTCTCTCTCTCGGTCTACAGTTGGAAACAATAGAGCAGTGAAGCTCCAGTGAACAGAGGAGAAATGTCGCAGGTGTTTGACTAAAGGCACAAACAAATGACCGAATATCAGGTTTTATCTGAGAAAATAAAGGACATGGACTCAAAGAATCTGTAAATCTGTCGTGGAGCAAACACCTGGACACATTTCACACGTACACTTTGACCTGTGTGGTACATCAGTGCGTTTGTATAAGACATTAAAAGTCCTTTTTACTGCTTTAGTTCCTCGCTTTTTCTGCTGCTTTGAGACCACTTCATGTTTCATCAGCAACAACTGTCAGCTGAGATGAACCTTGGCCTTAAAGACGCTCATTAAAAAGCCTTTTCCCTCCTAAACTAAAGCACACGCAGCCTTCTAAAGCTGCTGGGACTCTAAAGATGAGGTAAAGTCAAGCGTTAACGACGGTGAATAAAAAGTAACGCAGCGCCCGTTTGTGCAAATGACCCTTTGACGAGTTAAGTCTGTGAACGCAGGCTTTTACTCGCCCTTAGCCGTGGTAAAATTAGCAGTGAAATTAGACTTCACAATTCTGCTCCCTGAAGAAAAGCTGGACCAAAAACGCTCCATTTACGCACTTTGACGCTGATGATGTGTGTGTTTTCTACGGTTCTCGTTCCTGTGTGGGAGCTTCCACGTCTACAGACCAGTGACACGCTGTCAGAGGTGGAGAAGCCTCAGAAAACCAGAGCTGTCGCTCCTCATTTCTGCTGCAGCGTCTGAACGAGTCCTTCTCTGCTCTGCGTAGGCTGAAGGCCTCGCTGTTTGGCATCATGTCATAAGACAGCGGCTCACCCACTTGGCACTAACGAGCAGTCGCTGTGACACGGTGGATATGATCGATCTTTAAACCATTAGAAACACCTTAAATGGTACGGAGAGAGAGAGAGAGACCGTATTTGGTCACGGTGGTTTTAGGGTTTTCTGACCTTCTCTGTTAAAAATAACTAAAACACATTGTCATGCTCTTATAAGCAGACAATCTGCTTATAAGAGCATGACAAACAAAACAACCCCACATTTACCTCACTATTATACTATTTTCCTTTTCCTAAAGAAACAGCTGACCGTGGATCACTCTTCTTTTTGTGTAAAATAAAATAAAATAAAAAATGTGGTCATCTCACATTATTATTTATTATTATTATTTATTATTATCTACAAGCTTAAAGTTCTCTATAAGTTAGCTTAAAGTTTTCTATCTGTTAGCTTAAAGTTCTCTATCAGTTAGCTTAACGTTATCTATCTGTTAGCATAAAGTTATCTATCAGTTAGCTTAAAGTTAGCTATCTGTTAGCTTAAAGTTATCTATCTATCAGTTAGCTTAAAGTTATCTATCAGTTAGCTTAAAGTTGTCTATCAGTTAGCTTAAAATTATCTATCAGTTAGCTTAAAGTTATATATCAGTTAGCTTAATATTATCTATCTATCTATCTATCTATCTATCTATCTATCTATCTATCTATCTATCTATCTATCTATCTATCTATCAGCTTAAAGTTAGCTTTAAGTTATCCATCAGTTAGCTTAAAGTTATCTATCAGTTAGCTTAAAGTTATCTATCAGTTAGCTTAAAGTTATATATCAGTTAGCTTAATATTATCTATCTATCTATCTATCTATCTATCTATCTATCTATCTATCTATCTATCTATCTATCTATCTATCTATAAGCTTTAAGTTATCCATCAGTTAGCTTAAAGTTATCTATCAGTTAGTTTAAAGTTATCTATCAGTTAGCTTAAAGTTATATATCAGTTAGCTTAATATTATCTATCTATCTATCTATCTATCTATCTATCTATCTATCTATCTATCTATCTATCTATCTATCTATCTATCTATCTATCTATCTATCTATCTATCTATCTATCTGTAAGCTTTAAGTTATCCATCAGTTAGCTTAAAGTTATCTATCAGTTAGTTTAAAGTTATCTATCAGTTAGCTTAAAGTTATATATCAGTTAGCTTAATATTATCTATCTATCTATCTATCTATCTATCTATCTATCTATCTATCTATCTATCTATCTATCTATCTATCTATCTATCTATCTATCTATCTATCTATCTGTAAGCTTTAAGTTATCCATCAGTTAGCTTAAAGTTATCTATCTGTCTATCTACCATCAAAATGAGTGCACGATATTGTCACTGATGTTATTGATTTGCAGTTCCCGTAGAGCTCTATACGACGTCACATGACTCAGTTTGTTTACTAACCCTAACCTTGATCTGTGAAACAGAGCCTGAACGGCAATGTTTGTGTCTGATATTGACATCCAGTTATATATGGAGAGCCCTGGTTGTGGTTTTGACTCAGTCTTGGTCCCTAAAGGTTGTCTTGGTTAGTGTACAAAACTATAAATTGCAAAAGTGGTTGTGCAGCAAGAAGACTTAAATCAGAACAAGGGCTTCCTTTCTGCATGGAGTTAGCATGTTCTCCCCGTATGTGGAGGGGTTTTCTAAAGGTTCTCCGGTTTCCTCCCACAGTCTGAATGTAATATTTGTCTCTGTGTCTTTAGGTGTCCTTGTGATGGACTATACCATCTGAGATGGGCACCAGTGTCCCTCTCATGTGGAAGATACCAAATGTGTCCTCCCCCTCTTCTGCTCCCTCCTCCTCATTCATCTCTTTGATTACTCGTGGATTGTCCGTCCATGTGTCATTGGTGAGCAGTCAGTCGCTGTGTGGACCTCAGTGTAAGTGTGTAGGTCAGAGTAATGGACTGTTTAAGTGTGGACATGACTCTATAATGAGAAGACAAAACCCTTCAGTGACACACACACATCTGTCTCACTCATACATTTCTGTACACGCCTCATTTAGTTTAACTAATGGATAGAGCGAAAAAAGAAGAAGAAGAAGCTCTATTTCCTAGGATGGACTGTAGTGATTTTAACACGGACACAAAACCCTCTGGTGGTTCTAAAGTCCAGGCTTAAAGTGATAGTTCGGAATTTTGGACATAAGACCTATTTTTTATGTACATTGATAGTCTGCTGTTACAATTGATTTGCCTCGGGTGCACTGTGGAGTCGGTATGAGTGTTTTTAATGCCATGCTAACTTGTATCATTGACTTGTGCTAGCCATAGCATCAGCGAACTCGGCAACTAGAAGAACTGAATGAAATTTCTTGAAAACGTCTCCAGACGTCTCCATCACACCGGCTGAGTTGGAAAATAGGTCTTATGTTCAAAATTCCGAACTATCCCTTTAAGGGGATGATACTCAGGGAATTAGTGACTTCTTTTAAATAATTTCTTATTCATTTGACCCTTTATATTTGATCGTTTTTATATTATTTCATACCTTTTAACCTTATTGTTCTGTTTATTTTAAACCTTTTTATAACCACTTGAATTGTACTTTTATTCCTTGTTGACTGTAAACACTGGTACATTGTGCTATATAAATAAAGTTATCATTATTATTATTATACAATCAAAAGGTCAAATGATCACATAATTATTTTATCCTCATTAATGTTTTTCCTTCTTTTTGTACGCCTTGTAATTTCTCTCTGTCTTCATAATAAAGGTGAAATAAACTGACATTCCTGTTATTTAAATGCTGTGTTTGAGCGTCATGGTGATCGTGGTGTTTTTGATAACTGTCGTGTACGCCCCTTATCTAAATCTTCTTCTTCTTCCTCACATAAAACCGCAGCTCTTCTCCTTCTTCTTCTTCTTCGTCTCAGCCGGCGGCGTCTTGTAATTCCTGTAATTAGCAGTTTGTGCCGTTTGTCGTGGCTCAGCGGGGATTTGTGCCGTGGCCTCTAATTGGACAAAGAGGAAGTGGATGGTACAGTAAACGGCCTGAATTTACACATCATTACTTAGCAAGGAGGAAAAAAGAAGCCTCCTCCTGCAGGGAAAACATACAAACAGCTATTAATTATTGAGCCAAGGAGAGGGAGAGTGTGTGTGTCATCTTTTTACTCAAATATAACTAAATAATGACCCTAGGGTCGGATAAAACCCGTTTTATTCCTTTAATTTAATTGTGATTTTAATTGAATTATCGGTTATTGAGTCCCTGAATCGTTGGAGTGTGACTGGAAACACAAATAAACAGTGGCGTGCACAGATATTTAGAAGAACAGGGAGTGTTTGAATATAAAAGGACACCTGCTGCACAGACACGTCCTCACACACCTGTGTGTGAAAACCTATAAAGGGACGTCTTTTACAGCATCAGCGTCACTTTATATCACTGAAATATACAGCGCTGAATATCATTTCCTCTAAAGGACTCGCTCTGGGACACTAAGGGCAGTCGGAAACCTCATAACGACATGTTATAGGACACATAAGATGTATTTATGTTTTGCATTAGAGGCCACGAATGAATGGCAGCCAGCAGAGGCTGATGTTCCTCATGATTTTACCCCTCTAGAGGGCGCTTTACTGCGCAGTGTTTGTGTCCATGAGGACACCACTGTAAAGGAGTGCACATTAAAAGTTTAAGAAAGGAATTCTACTGAAATAAAACTGATAAAAGATTTTAAAACTTTCACTGTAAAAGGTCAAGAACTGGAAGAAAACTTTGAAAATAAAACAAGATTGCGCTGACTTTTAATACGTAGTCTGAATAAGGTCAGACTGTTGGACTGTGGATGAGAAATAGGTTTTATGTCTGTGTTTATACTGTTTTATATTAGTGTCATTTTTACTGTACATGTTATACACTCTTAGAAATAAGGGTTCCAAAAGGGTTCTTCTACAAGGGCTGAGGTTCTACCTGGAACCATTTGCTTCTGAAAAACCCTTTTCCCGAAGAAAGGGTTTTGCAAGGGTTCTTGGTAACACTAATGGTTCCAGTAAGAACCATTTTGATCCAGAGAACCCTTTAAAACCCCTTTCCTGAATAAAGGGTTTTAAAAGGGTTCTTGGAGGAATGAGGACAAGCCTAAGACCTTATATGGTTCTACTTAGCACTTTTATTTTTAAGAGTGTACTCAGTTTATCTCTGAAAAGCCAAGCCAGGGACTAGAGCTAAAACAATTAATCGATGACTAAATGAACCTTCAACTATTTTAAAAATAGATTAATCGGTTCAAAGCTTTTTTTCATGATTAAAACAAGATTGTTTTCGCTTCTTAAATAAAAACAAAGACATTGCAGAACATCGTCATTTCCAGGTTTTTTAAACATTTTCTGACATTTTATGGACCAAACCATTCATCGAGAAAATAATCGATAGTTGCAGCAATACCACGGACAGGATTTGAAAACTTCAGTGTACTTTATATGTTCAGTACATCAAATACACTTTATGTCCACTATGTCTCACTGCATTGTCCCCGATAAATAAAGTTAATTGAAATTGAATTGACTTTGCTGTAAACACACAAACAGTCCCTCAGACAGTCAGCATAAAAAGTTACACACTGCAGCTTTAAAGTAATCCATTATATATATATATATAGATGTGTTTATTGTTTATTTCTTTACCTTTCTTTTACCTATTATTGCTCTCACATACTCACATACACAGATGGCACAACACACACACAGTTAGTTAACTTGACAGAATCTTTTGCATTATTTTGAGCTCATTAGTGACTGATGTCAAAAACAGCTGGTGCTTTAGCTGCAGTTTAGCGAGCTGGTTTTATGTTCCCGCCTCGGTCTGTGTGTGTGTGTGTTCAAAATGATAATTACGGCGGAATATTGTGTCGTTTGTGGAAGCATCTGTTCCTGAGAGCAGCTGTACGCCACGGACCTCAAAATACACGCGTCATCCGGGTATATCCAGGAAAAACAACATTTTATTAGCAGGGAAAACTACAATTATTGTCAGTAATGTGACATTTGTATCATTTCTCTTGAAGGAAACACAGATTTCTGAGAGACACTCAGGTGTTTTTGTGATGTAGGTGAATTGTCGAGACGCAAAAATCAATCAGTTCTGGACTCTGTGATTAAACATTGATTCAATCTAAAAGATCAATGTCCTGCAAATCAGCGTCGGCATTGACTGAACACTTAGCGCTGTAATGACACAGCATTATACGGCTGCGTGTAATCAGTGAGATATATAAGAGCTGTGAATTACAACCTTTCAGAGCTCGTCTGACTCTCACAGTCAGGACTAAGATCCCGGCGTGAATGGATCCGCAAATATCAGCTCAGACACACAGTGAGCTCACGTTAGTCTATTAAAAATGAACCGACTCTGCTCAATGAAAGATTAAAAGAAGTCGGGGGAACTTTAAAAAGGTATTTTTGACATCTAATGGTGACACTGCAGATCTGACGTGGGCAAGTTTTATTCTAATGCTACAGAAACCAAACTAAACATTACCCTCTGTACCTGCTTTTTGCAGAGTGTGGATGCACTGAGACGATTAAACACTGAAATGACCTGTAAGAACATCTGCGTCTCAGGGGAGAGTCGGCTTTATACGTTCATTCATTTTCTCTTTCTCTTATTTCGTGATACGGTCACGGAGGAGGAAGTAGCAGCAGCAGAACACTACGACGCTACAGGCCGGGCTTTCCAGATCCACATTTCTAAGCTCCTCCTGAGGGATTTCCAAGGCTCTCCCAGGCCAGACAAGATATATAATCCCTGCAGCAGGTTCTGGGTTTACCCACTGGCTTCCCCCACTCGAATGGGACGACCTCCAGAGAGAGAGTCAACAGGAAGAATCACTGACCAAGAGCCCAGAGCTCCTCACCTGGCTCCTTTAAAGCTCACATAGAGTGGTCCTGTTGCACATATATGTTAGTTATGGAGGTCTACTTACATACATTAACTTGTTTTTATGCTCAAAAACCTCCTAGTTGCTGTAAACAAGCCGATAGAAATCCTTCTTTTCTGACGCTGTTCCCCAGCCGCGATATTTCAGACATAAATCTCACACCCAGAAGACAGAGTGTGTTGGGATTGGCCAGCCAGCGTAGAGGCTTCTCAACCGTCTTATGATTGGCCAGTACCCGGAAGTGACATATTCAGCACACCCGCTCTCAGAAGCACAGCTCCCCCCTCTGGAACGGTTGATGCACTGCAACTCATTATCAAAACATTGTTTTAAAGGGACACTGTGTAGTATTTATGGGTTTATATAACCCAAAATCCACTCTTTTATACATATTATGTGCTCCTGCATTGTCTAGTCGCTGTATAATAGTTTTTGTTTCATTTTCATAGTGTTTCAAAAAGTCATGTAAAATAACATGGTCGCGGGCCGCGGCTCGCCCTCTCCCTCGCCCTCTCCCTCGCCCTCTCCCTCGCCTCACGAACCTCATCTGCTGACACGGAAAAAGACGACGAGGACGACATTTGACCGGCTGAGGACACCGTAGCGCTCAGAGAAGGGAGGGGGTGAGCAGAGGAGCAGTTCTTTGTTGCAAGTTTCAGCCTCTCCTCTAGATGGCACTATAAACTACTTACTTCACCTTTAACAGTGTTTAAAAATAGCTTCTTCACGACTCCCCGCCGCAGTCCTTTTGACGACCTTTGACCCGGAGTCAGAAGACACTGTCGCTCGTGAAACACCTCCACAACGGACGTTATTCTTCTTCTGCGGTTCAATGTACGCAACCGGATGTGCCCGGACTAGTGCCCGGAGCAGGAGGATCTTCTGTTCAGGAGAACCGCTGTTTACGTAACCGGACCGGGTTTTTTCAGAGATCTCGCTGAGCCCGAGATTACAATAAAACACAGAGTTCTCAGCAGTGGCTGAACTGTTTGTTTAGAACCTTCAGGGCTTCGTAAACAAGGTAATGACGCAGATACACACTAAAAAACAGCATTAATTGGAACTTCCGGTCTAGGTCCGCTTTAAGCATGAAGCTCCGTCAGGGACTCTGACTTCACCACAGTGGTTCGGTACAATGTCTACATCACTGCTACATCACAGCGCATCAACCTCCCTCTCCATCTTCATCTCCAAGTCCAAACGAGACATGCTTGAACCACCGGTCACTTGGGGCAGCAGCAAGTCACCGTTTTGTGACAGAGAAACACGACCTCAGGCCTTGAGGAGCTGACTCTCATCACAGCAGCTTAACCTCAGCTTGAAGCGCTGGAAGTCACAGTTGGACGGAAGCAGCCGACCGAAATAACATCATCTGCATAAAAGTAAACCGTGCAAATCTGCCGTGCACAGTCCTGACTGTGCCTTTACAAACAGCAGAAAAGACAAAGAGCAGCGCTTAGATAAAGAAGAACCGGTGAATCCTTCAACCAGAACAGTGAGATTACAGGACTCATATCTTCCTCCCGCTCCACGAGGAACAACTGTTACACATCTGATAAATCTGAGACTCAAAATACAAACAGGCAAAGGGCCAATTCTAATTCCTATCTTAACCCTCAAGCTCAACCCTTAATCTTAACTGGCCCTCAAAACCAAGTGTTGAGGGTTATTTTGTCACTTAGAAATGGGACACCCCTTAAATGCAGATACGTCTTCAGACTGTAGGGGGCAGAATAATGCCAAAGCTGCGTCCAGTCTGTCAACTCCAAAAAAGAAGAAGAACACATTTACGTCAGGATTATTTATTCCGTTTGTCAGTCAAGTTATTAGGTTGTCAGTTAGTTATAAGATGATACTCATACAAATATTCAGCTGACAGTTACCACACACCACGACTTATTGAAAAGTAAACCACACCGGCCGACTATTGACAAAAGATCGTAAAATAAAAATAAGTCTTACGCAACAATGACGTCAGTAATCCATAATATGGGCCTAAACTAATATAATACATTGGTTTTCATCATTTTTATATCTCTACTAACAAAGAAAATACTTCATTTGTAGCGTACTTGTTTCGCTGCTTTCGACGCCATCTTTCTTATGTGAAAACATGCAATGCATTCTGGGTAGCCCTTGCTCCCAAGGGGGGTCTCGGAAAAAAAATATTAAGGGCGATGCAGCCCTTAAACTTGGCCTCAACTTAATTTTTCTGAGAATCGGGACAGCACTTGCTATAGAGGGAGAGCATTTTTGAGATTGAGGGTTAAGATTGAGGATTAAGATAGGAATTAGAATTCACCCAAAGTGTCGTCCTCAATGTAAAACAACAATAATATGGATTACACCATGTGACACTGTGCTCCCTCGTCTCATCGACGTCTGGTGTTTGTTCTTAACGTCAAACCTGCTGCCTGTGGCACATTTTCTGCCTTTAAAGTTCCTTAAACCTTTCTTTTCAAACACTGATTTCCAGCTCTGACTTGTTTGCATTTATACACCTCCTCACCAGAGAATTGTCCTGTTTTCCAGTTTCCTGCATTCATTTAAATAGAACTGTGTGATGCACAGTCACACCTGGCTTTTAAAGTCAAACTCTGATTGGCTTTATTGAAGTTGTGCCCAAAACATAACCACGAATAATTCAGAAAATAAATACAACCCCCCCGGCACCTTTCGTCTCACTTTGTGCCAGGATTACTCACTCACACACTCACACACTCACTCACTCATCTTCTACCGCTTTATCCTCCACATGAAGGTTGCTGGTGCCAATCTCAGCTGACATAGAGGTGAAAGGTGAGGTCACATGAAAACTCCTAATTCCGACAAACCCAGAGTCACGGTCACCGGCCGTGTGGCCCTGCATCAAGATTACACACCATGTAAAATCGCAGAATTATACGCTGCACCACATGCTTTAGACCAGAGGTCTCAAAACTCACAGCCTGTTGCTTAATATCACATTAAAATGAATATTCCACAGCGAAGTTAACACTTTTATTTTGAAATTTAGTGAAATGTGGTCACAAATATCATTATTGTGATGAAATTATGGAATATTGAGATATGATAATAGTATAAAATAAATAATAAAAGCTAATATTACACACCCCTATTGAAGAGTTGTCTTTTCACCCAAAAATTGACATATTTGTCACTTGACTGACCTCCTCCTGACCAAACTATAAGCTCAGCGGTCCAAAAACACCTGATAATCCAGCATAAGAAATGACGAGAGCCAACACTTAAAGGGACACTGTGTAGTATTTCTGGGTTTATATAACCCAAAATCCACTTTTTTATACATATAATGTGCTCCTGCATTGTCTAGTTGCTGTATAATAGTTTTTGTTTCATTTTCGTAGTGTTTCAAAAAGTCATGTAAAATAACATGGTCGCGGGCCGCGGTTGCATAGCCACTGTTCGCAGCGGGACGCCATGTTTCTACCGGAGCCTGTAAGGACAAACGCAAGAGAACAAATCAAGCGTTGCTTTACTTGTAGCAGAAGTCCCGCCTCCACTCTCTCAGCTTCGTCTGCTATGGCCGCGGTAGCTCGCCCTCTCCCTCACCTCACGAACCTCATCTGCTGACACGGAGAAAGACGACGAGGACATTTGACCGGCTGCGGATACCGTAGCGCTCAGGGAAGGGAGGGGGTGAGCAGAGGAGCAGTTCTTTGTTGTAAATTTCAGCCTCTCCTCTAGATGGCACTATAAACTACTTACTTCACCTTTAAAGGCGCCATATGTCAGAATGTGGCCAAAAACGGTTACTACGTTCAAATTCAAAATACCGAGGTCTTTTAGGTTTCGTTTTCAGACGTAACAGGCAACCCGTGGTTGCTCGGCAGCTGAGACTCTACTGACTGCAATGATTGGTAGACGGCGGTAGGTGGCGCCACATGACGCCTAAACATGATTTCAAAACATAAACATGATTTGCAGTCTGCAAAATATTTTGTTTAATGCAAATATTTTGTCTGTACTGTTGTTGTTGGTGAGTTCAGTTTGTTATATGAACATTATTCCTGAGTCTATGTGACATATTAGGAGGATTTTACGGCCAGTTGATTTAGATTTATTACATAATGCACCTTTAAAAGTCTTCTTCCCTCAGTCATGATCACATCTTATATTTACTGGAAATAGCACACCTGCTGCCGCATGATGAGGTGTGTATACATATATATATATATATATATATATATGTGTTGTTTTATTGCTGTTTCATGACAATGTAAAGTCTAAGGCAAATTTCCCACTGGGACAATGAAGCCTGTCCTGTCTACTACATGCTGATGATGATAATAATAAAAATAATAATAATAATAATAATGATGATTATGCAGCAGCAAAGAGTCATGTCTCTTCTCCTCTTATTTATTCATGGATTATCCTGTGTCATCATCATCATCTATTAGGGAGAACACACTCAAGACCTATTGATCCAAAATGGCTGCACTCATGACCATTACCACAGAGGTGACCTTGAGGAGTGACCCTAAAATGAGGATTGCACGACTGACTCTGGTCTCTGAATGCTCACATTCTCTACAGCTGAGGACGTTTTTACTGCAAATGACATGTCACTAAATGGCCGCGTGATAAATGTAGCGTCACTAAGTAACGCGTGTGCGTTTAGACACACCAACGCTCACCAGCTTCCATCAACGTTAGCAGAGGTCGTACAGTATCTGTGTGTGTGAGCAGCTGCAGAGAGGAATTGTGTGTGTGTGTTCATTTCCATTCAGCCATGAGAGAATATTCTCGCGCTGTTGGAAAAAACCTCCAGCTCTTCAGCCGGGGAGACGCTGGTTTCACTCGACTTGAAGTTTAATTTAGACGCTAATTTGCCGCAGCGACGACACTTTGCTGTTCAAATACTCACAAACTGTACGACACGTTCACTAATGCTCTGCATATTTGTGTCAATAAGAGTTTCATCATGACTGAAGTCCGCCCAGGCAGCTGAGGCCACACCCAGACGAGGATGTTATAATTTGAAAATCAAATACTATCTGCATCCAGGCCAATGTTTCAGCTCATTTTCAGAGGTAACTTAGTATCACATGACTATACGGGTACACTGGAACAATCTTCTACAGCATGTTAGACACGCCCCTTCACGGTTAGACACGCCCCTTCACTGTTAGACATGCCCCTTCGCTGTCCACTTTTAAAACGCATCTTAAATGTTTACTCTTTGGCTTTTGACCCAGTATGAGACGTTAGTTTTTCATCTTTTTTATAGTTTTATTATACGACCTGTTTATTTGTGTTGTTTTTATATTTTCTACAGTATTTTTACAGTTTTATTGTTTGTTTTTAGGTCTATTAGGTCACACGTTTGTATGTTTTATTGATTTATCTCTGATGTACAGCACCTTGTTTCAGCTGTTGTTGTTTTTAAAGTGCTTTATAAATAAAGTTGGATTGGATTGGATTGCATGTGCTGCTGTAAACAGGCGGGCGATACTTTGCTTATATTTAATCGTGGAAATTAAAAAGGTAGGATTTCTGCTATGAGATATGGAGGACGAAAACTGACATAATAATAAATAAATAAATACGGGAATAATATTAATTAATTAATACAGGAATAAATAGATAAATAAATACAGGAATAAATAGATAAATAAATACAGGAGTAAATAAATAAATACTTAACGTGTTTCTACATTTCTGTTCACCGACATTTATTTATTTTTGTGTCCATATGTTAATGAGGTAGGAGGTCCTAACCTCAGTCAACAGCATGATTGGTTACAGGTGTGTGCTGGGGTCTACTACTTCTGCCTTACTAGGACTGTTGTTAGCTAGCATGAAGGCTACGTTCAAATGTTTCCATTTCCAGGGTTTGAAAATGTGGACGATGGGCAGAGAAAAACTGACTGGTGTGGACCAAAGCTCTGCACACCATTCTATTCCAGGATCCAGCGAGGAGGCGGAGCCTGTGGCGCTGAGTGGCAGCCAAGCTCACAGCAGATAGAGGACGGCGTGAGGGGGCTGGACGACAGCCACAGTGCATTTTGGGTACATGTCCGTCTCCCATGTCTGGACAAGCCCGATAAGGACGGAGAGAGCTGGCTCGGGATCAGGGTGAGTGAAGCCTCCTCTGTGTTTACAGCTTCTCTCCTTCACGTTCATTATCAGCTTTTCTCTCTCTATCTCTGACCTGTCTGTGATTCCTAACATCCGTCTCGCTCACTAATCACACACGTTTTTCTCGTCCTCTTCCCAACTCTCTCTGCTCTACATTATCGGACCTCTCGTCACCGTCTTCCCTTTTTTTACCCCGACGCGTCGTCACTTTTCCCGCTCTCAGGAACTCATTATCTCCGGTCCATCTCTGTGTGTCACCTCATCATCATCATCATCGCCTCTTCCTCCCAGGCCTCAGCTCTCTCTCAAACTGTGAGGATGTCACTCGACAGACAAGGAGTTCACTGAAGACAAACTCTAAGACGGAAGGAAGGAAGGTACGGATGACATGGAGAAGACGAGGATTGGAAAACTCTTAGTTATCCACAGTGCGACTGTATTTACATTCAAATTAACATCTGTATCTTAATCAGGGTCTGGCAGGTTTCAAAAAGTCACATTCAAGACTTTTTAAGACTTTTTTAAGACCATAATAAATACAATTTAAGACCCATTTCAAATCCATACTGGCAAAAAAGTACAAATGACATGAAGGAAAATTGGAGCCACAAATTGTTGAACTTGCAATTCGGCTTTCATTAAGTTTTCTCCGCTGCTATGCTAAGCTAAAACACACCGCGGCGCGCGCACAACACATTAGCTAGTGGTGCCCGCCTTGATAAATTGTCCCCGGGCAGCACAGGTGGCCTACTTTAGTTCCGTGTTGTAGTTATTGTTATCGCATCCTCAAAAATAGAAACATTTCAAAGCGAGACTGAAGTCTATGCACGTTAAATAAATAAAACTAACGTTAATAGATTTTTAAGACCTTTTATGAGATTTTAGGAGAATTTAAGACATTTTAAGGCCTTAAATTCAAATTATTGGATTTAAGACTTTTTAAGACCCCGCAGATACCCTGTTAATGTATGACACTTAAAACACAATTTCCTACGACTATAAAGAGTGATAACTTGTGTGCAGATGTTTATCACAGGCATGAAAAAGGTATTATTTTCCATCAACGTCAATACAAAAGAGTCTGTAAAGCCAGAAACTTCACACATTTATAGGAGTGAGCTCTGTCCTTGAAAACATGATGAATTTACATTTATTTAAATGTAGATTTGAAGAAGAAAGACTCACACAATCACAGCGCCACGACCGACCTTATTATAAACACACGGCACACAAAGAGATTTGGATCAATGGAAAACAAAATGATTTAAGTTCAGTATTGACCTGAACTGCATTACGTTGCCATGTTCTGAACTTTATCTTTTTAATCTGTAGGTTTTCCATTCGCCTGCTTTTATGCACACATTGATTTGACTCTTTGATAAAAAGGTAAATGCAAATAAGTGCAATGGAAATAGACGAAGTGAATAAAAGAAAATAAACATTATTGAAATGCAGCTCCAGCTTCCACATTTCACTGGATATTATCTGAACGCTTTTAAAACGTTTTCTTTTTGGTATAATTGTGAACTAAGTCCGAATATTTGCACTAATATTGTTTGATCTAACATAGGTGAAGGAAAATCTGCAATTTATTACACTGGAAACCAGGATAAAGGTCCTTAAAGTAAGAATTAATTACATATTATGGTGAAAACACACGTTTACACTGTTCACTGCTGCAGAAACTTGACCACTAACGATTATTTTCATCATTTTGATGAATATGTCCATTATCTTCTCAATTAAAGGTGCCATATGCAAGAATGTGGCTAAAAAGGGTTACTACACTCAAATTCAAAATACTAGGTCATTTAAGATTACTCAATTGACTGCAATGATTGGTAGACAGCGGTAGGTGGCGCCACATGCCAAAACGTGATTTGCAGTCTGCAAAAGATTTTTTTTAATGCAAATATTTTGTCTGTACTGTTGTTGTTGGTGAGTTCAGTTTGTTATATGAACATTATTCCTGAGACTCTGTGACATATAAGGAGGATTTTACAGCCAGTTGATTTAGATTTATTACATATTACACCTTTAATCGAGTACTTGTTTGGGTGTAAAATGTCATAAAACGTTGAAAACTGTTGATCAGAGTGTTTCCCAGACTTGGAAATAATGATGTTGGCAAATGTCTTGTCTCGTTTACAAAGCAAAATTATTCAGCTTTAATGATTTCTTTGTTACATGGAGCAAAGAAACAAGAGAATATTCACATTTAAGAAGCTGAAAAATCTGAATAATCATTGCAGCCCTACCCTTGTATAGCATATAAATAAAATACTTATTCTAAGGTTACAAAAACAGCAGCGATTATCCACTTATACAAACATACTTAAAGGGAATATTATTATTATTCAAATATTATTCGATCTATGTGTTGATAGAATAATATTTGAAACAAAACTAACGTCGCATCGCATGAATTTTTGAGAGACTACTTTCTCAGCACTATACTTCAGGCAGCGGAATCAGTCCGCCTCTGCCGGAAGTATGACGCGCTGCTGCTGCTGCTGAGACATAAATCCTTCAAATTGCAAGGTTGGTTTTATTTCAAACATTCTATCAACACAGATATGTACATCGATAGTCTGCCGTTACAATTGATTTGAATCGGGTGCACTGTGGAGTCGGTATGAGTGTTTTTAATGCCATGCTAACTTGTATCATTGACTTGCGCTAGCCATAGCATCAGCGAACTCGGCAACTAGAAGAACTGAATGAAATTTCTTGAAAACGTCTCCAGACGTCTCCATCACACCGGCTGAGTTGGAAAATAGGTCTTATGTCCAAAATTCTGAACTATCGGTTTAAGTGTTATATCCTCGTTTTCTGCCATTAAACCTGACAAAATGTCACACACTGGACCTTTAAATCCCTCCACTTCACCTATTCAGTGTTCAAACATATTTTATTTAAACACAACACCGTCATTGCGTCACATTGGTGACATCACAGTCTAATGACAGCATGACACCTGTCTGCTCTCACATGTTTCCCGGCCTCGTCGGCTGTGATGTGATGACACATCTCGTGGTGAGGGCTCTCGTGGCTGAGCGTAATTAATCCGGGGACTGAGTCTATCCGAGGCTCTGCTTCACCGCTGCCATTCCACTGCTACTTTAATTGCTTTTCTTCCCTCAGCTCCGAGCTCACGAGGCTGCCCCGTCCTATCAATCTATTCAACTCCACAGGGACGGGAAAGGCCTGCATATAAACATGAACATATATATGTGTGTGTGTGTTATGTACTGTATGTTTCATGGGTGTGATAGTACACAGTTTTTAAATTCACCACACACACACACACACACACACACACACACACACACACACACACACACACACACACACACACACACACACACACACACACACACACACACACACACACACACACACACACACACACACACACACACACACACACACTTTCCTTTTTCTACATGAACTCATGAGCGGACGCCTGTCCATGAAGTGTGTGTGTGTGTGTGTGTGTGTGTGTGTGTGTGTGTGTGTGTGCGTGCGTGTTCCCCAAATAGCTACACTCTCATTTCCAGCCTCTCTGTGGTCTCGTCTTTCTTTGTCTGCCTGTCTCTTGGCAGCAGCATCTGACCCTCTTTTATACACTCACACACATGTACTTATACATGTAACACACACACACACACACACTTTCTTATACATGTAACACACACACACTTTCTCGGGGAACATAAAGCTGATTCTGTAAGAGCATGTCATGGAACATGTGATGTGTGTCTCGTGCGGCACAGAAGAAGATAAAAGCGTCCATGCGACGCCACCAGGGAGGAAATGAACAAACCCTGGTGCATGAGTGGCTGATATATACGTCTGAACTCACTGTGAACTCTCTTTATCTCTTTTATTATACTTTTTAACCCCAGCTTCAATCACGCATTACAACCAGACCCTGTCCTGACCCGGTGACCCTGAGCTGAAATAAGACAAACAAACAGAGCTGCAGACATCAATAAGAAATCCTGACACTTTAAGCCAGTGGACCCCAAACTACGGCCCGGGGGCCGCATACGGCCCGCCTCCACATTTGGCCCGGCCCACTGAACAATACCAGAGACCATTATGATTTTTTTCTGGCCATGCGAATCCTGGCTAGCCCCTGAACGGAATAATTGCGAAAAAGTTTAGGTAAGACCTTTTCTTCTATGAAGAACCCAGAGAGGGTTATTTGGTTATTATTTATTTTATAAATACTGTTGTAATATATTTCCTGACTTTTTTTTCTGTGAAGATCCCAGAATGGGTTATTAATATTTGGTTAAGTGTGGCTTTTGGAAAACAATAAATGTTTACGTATAGGCACCCCTGCGATCGTCAAACTTTTTCTCTTACAAACTGACTCCGGCCCCCATCCGAGAATGGAAAAGTTATGTGGCCATCACAGGAAAAAGTTTGGGGACCCCTGCTTTAAGCTCTAGTGTGACAACTTTTAAATCTAAACAAACGACTGCTGCTGTCAAACCTTTCTCAGATAATAAGATAATAACTAGAAAAGCACTCGGAGAGCGCAGACCTCCGCCAAGGCAGCTCAGTGCCTACAAAATGCACCCTGCCAGCGTGCAGTGTATACAGATCACGCCCAAAGTTTAATCACTTGTTCCTGGTTCCGTTGCAGACATTTCCTGATAATTTCATCCAAATCTGTTTGTGACTTTTCGAGTTATGTTGCTAACAGACAGACAGACAAACAAACCTAAGGTAAAAAGAGCTTTTCCATTCTACAGTTCCAGCACGGCTCGAGGACCTGGTCGACGACAGCAAACTTTCCCTGATTCTCTGAAGTGAAACTAAGGTTTTAAAGAGAACTTTAGGTTAAGGAATCAATCCCAGAAACAGGTCTCTGAAACACGAGTGTAAGGCAGAGAGATACCACAACAAATACTGAAAGAGAACAGCTGGAATGTGGACTTTCAGAAGCACTAAGAGTGTTTCGGCAACAGAAGTTACACAGCGGAGCTTTAATGCACATGAAGGGTCTCATTAGTTCATAGTTAAAGCTCATATTTAAAAGTTATGAACTACAAGTTTAAAAGTTAAAAACTAAAGTACAGAGAAAATAAATATTAATTTAGTTCTTAGTTTGCAAAATCCAACTTCTAACGACTGTAAAGTTGTTGTAATTTGTGGTCTTCACAGTTCAGAGGTTTGATGTTGACTCCAGGGCCACACACAGACACATTTATTTACTACTTTCACCAAGAAGGTCATGGTTCTGGCAGAGTTTGTTTGTTTGTTTGTTTGATTTTTATCACAAATAAAGCTCGGATCGCGGTGAAATCTTCCGAGGACGTGGGCGACGGCCCAAGACGAGAACGTGGTGGATGTTGATGGTAATGTGGTAAATGAAGTGACCTTGGCAGAGGTTTGTGTTTTCGCTGAGTGATTCCCCGGGATGTTATTTAAAAAGCTGGCACTGGGTTAGGCACGGGAGAGCCAAGTAAACACAGTTTGTGTTGTTAGTCTGTGGTCAGCACTGATAAACATATTAATGTAAAGTGAAGACTTAATAGAGTCATATTATATCCTATATCTCCAAGCTAGCCTAGTTCCCTGGTGTCCTAATGAACATGTCTGTGACATGTTTTGGTCAAAATACTATAAGGATGAAGCACCACAGCAGTTCAATCATCCTGCCAAAACACTAGTAGTATCTCTTTAGGTCCACCTTAAAGGTCCACCTTAAAGAAAAACGTAAAAACCAAACTTAAGGGACAGGAAATGACATCAGCCACAGAGGCTACTGGGAGCTAACAGCAGTTAGCATCTGTTAAAGTGATCATTAGCAGGCTCTAGCAGGCACATTGCCGTCATATATAACATGTATCCACTGGACAGATAAATCCTCTGAGGCTGGAAGTTTGTGTAGAACTCTGTGCTGCACTGTGGAGCCAAGAATAGAACTTTTCTCAGATTTCCAGTTTTCGGATTGCTGTTGCCCTCGCCAGCCCCTGGACTTCAGATTTCAATCACATTCTTGAAGAGCTGAAACGATTAATCGATTACAAAATTAATCGCCAACTTTTTGATAATCGATAATCGGTTTGAAGCTTTTTTCATGATTAAAACAAGATTGTTTTAGCTTCTTAAATGTGAATATTTTACTTGTTTCTTCGCTCCACATAACAAATAAATCATTAAAACTGAATCATTTTGGTTTGTGGACAAAACAAGACTTTCGATTAAAAAAATAATCGTTAGTTGCAGCTCTACATTCGTGATATAGTGTTTGCAAGGACAGAGAAAAACAAACTGGATCCGCCTGAATGAAAATAGTCGAATTCTACCACTTCGAATTGTCATAGAACATGCAACATAGGTCAGCACACGTTTGTTATGTTCACTAAGCTAATTTGCATGTAGTGGCGTCCCAATACCACTTCCCTCAACAAGAGGAATTTACAATTGAGGGCACTCAAAACCAAGGGGAAATTTTAAGGGTTAGAGGTATTGGGACGTGGCCTTGGACTGAGGAGGACCACTAAAACATGAGTGAGTCGTCTTTTTTCACACTTTGCCGACTGATAGGACCTCCATAGGTGTCTGAAATACAAGGATTTAAATGATTGAAAAGTTGATTTTGCATATTGTTTAAATGCTGTTAAACTGAAGTTCATTTCCAGAGTCGCACTACGAGACGCAGCGAAGAAACTGAGCCAGCAGCAGCAGCAGCAGCAGCCATTAGGGCTCTCCTCTCTCCATATTATTTCTTTATGGCTCTTGCTCAGAGCGAGGGCGGCGCTGCTGTAGCTCTCCTCCTGCTGGAGTGATGGGGATAAAGCTTCATTACATAAGGTTTTCTGGCAGAAGTGGATCTGCTGCTCAGAGACGCAGCACCTGCCAACAATCCCACAGAACAGCAGCAGCAGCCACGCATTCATCATCACTCACACACACACACCAGTCCTTATACATCACATTTATGTGTCTCATTCATTCATTTCTCCTCAGAGTTTTCGTCTCTGGGAAAAATAAGGCATTCCTACTTTCTTCCTAGCCTTTTGGAACGAGGCAGAGAAAGAGCTGTTTAAGTCTCTGTTTACACTCATAATGTGTATAATCCTCTGGATGCTACGCTCTACAGGGAAACACATCTTCTCCACGATGTAAGAGCTGCATAAAGTCTCTGAGAGCTGGAAGAAGTGGTGAATATTTAGAGGAACAACACAAATACTGTATGTACTGAAGTTCACTAAAGATGTGGACGCTGTTATGGCAACAAATGATCGGTCAAGGCTGAGCGATACTGGCTCATAAATGTTATTTTAACATTATATACAAGATTTATAACGGGACATAAAGCTGCACACGGGTCATAAAAAGTTTTCTTTTGAGAAGTTGATGCTTCTCAAAGAGCGAGACTGACAATAAACTGTACGGGCAGGCAAATATTCACAGTTAAAACCTTTCATTTATTATTTCTTTGGCTTTTTAATGTTAAATGAAGGATGTGTACGTGTCAAATATGGTCACATTTTGCCATGAAACAAATAATTTAAATTAAAGGTGCTAAGAAGTGACTTTTTTCATTATAATTCTGTCGATTCCATTTCAGTTTTAATCAACATATACATTAGTGCTGTGCAAAAGGTTAACGCACATTACCGCATGACACGTTTTCATGACGACTGACCGGAAAAAGATGTAAATGACCTCACGTTTACGTGCCGCGACACCGGAGTCCAGGCACCGTTTACCAGTTAGATCCGTTAGCTGCATTAGCTCCTTTTAGCGCCAGTTAGCGTTAGCCTACAGTTGAACTGGAGCGATCTGTTTATTCAAGGAAAATAACAAATAACCAGCGTACCTGTGTACTGCCTATGTGTGCCTCTGTTTTTAAAGTTCAGCGTTACTTTAGAGACTCGTTTTAACAATCAGGAGTCACGTAAACATGACGTCGCGCGCGTCTTTTTCCGCTCAGTCGTCATGGAAACACGTCATGCGTTAACGTTGATGCCGTTAAACGCCGTTGACGCGTTACGTTTGACAGCACTAATATACATATATAATATTGAACTCATACTATTAAGTTTATTTCACTCCTTTATTCAAGATGACATAATACATATATACGATGATTAACAACGCAATAGCCGTTAAAACCAGGGAAAAGACATTGTGATGTAATGATATCGTGTAAAAAATAAGACCATATCCTGTCTAATGTTGTAATATCCTGTAAATATAATATCAATATATTTCCCAGGATGGATTTAGGATGATATATATGATATATAAATATAATTCTCTGGACTTTATACTGTGGGTGTTATCATACTATAATATTTCAATATTGTTAGATATCTAATATAATGACAAGAATAAGAAGAATTAGGCAGATATACCAAACAATACACAACATACTCTAAACTAAACTACCTCAACAATCGCCTAACAGTTACTAACTGGTCAACCACAGTGACCCTCTCCTCTACACACCACACACACGTTAAGATCTTCTCTAACAGTGGCTGAGGGAGACATTCAAATATTATGGAATGCACAATAATTCACCACAAAAAGAAGAAGAAAAAAAAAAGAAATGCAGCACGAGGTAATCCTGCATAACAATTGGAGAATTTTCCAAAGATTAGCCCTCAGGGTCATAACAACGGTTTATCTATATATATATATAAAGAATTTAATACATAACTAAATGTCCTGCAATAACAGTGCGGTTTTATCGTGTGATATGTTAAAGGCCTGCGTGTTTAAATGATTAATGACAGGACTACAGAGACAGTTTTAGACTGACGACGATGTGGAGCGCGGCTATAATAACCTCTGAGATGTAAAATGACAGTCGTCCCTTCAGGGGAAATCAGCGCTCTATCGCTGCAGCCTGAGAGAGAAGTGTGACTGCTGACGATGATGAGAGAGGAAGAGGAAGAGGACGGGTTTGATATGGTTGATATGGTGAAGAAGAGAAAGAGGAGAGAGATGACAGAGGGAAAGAGAGGAACTGAGAGAGCGTGAGAAAAGGACTGAGAGATGATAGAGGGACGGAAATAGACCGAGTGTCCAGGCTGTTCACTTTCATTCTCCATGTCCTAATATCCAATTTACACACACACACACAGTGATATATTCTTTTTTTATAACACTTCCACACTTAAGTCTTTTCTTAGTCGCCTCCTCCGTCCTTTGTGTTAGTAGCAGATGGTGATTAGTACCTTCACAAGCTCTGGGAACACATTGATATGGAGACTCTGAGCTCTTATGTGTGGCTGTGGATCAGTGGTAAGAGTTGGGTCCTCTTCAAAGTGGTAGAGGGGGGTTCAATCCCCCACCAACCCCCCACCACCCCCCTCCACCCCCCTCCACCGCCTCCCCATCGCTATCGTCTACATGCCAGTTCCTCCCCGAGCGTCTGAGCGAGACACTTAACCCCGTTCTGCTCCTGACAGATTGGGTTTGATAGATGTGTGTGTGATAGATGCTGCATATATGGGCCGTGTGAGTGTGAACGCACGAAGTGTAAAGAGCTTTGAGTGGACATCAAAACTAGGAAAGTGCTATATCTATATACACACACACACAGGCTTTATCCACATGACTCCATTTTGGAGTCATGCTGTCCACACTCTACCTTATTTTGAGTTTTAGGCTGTGCTTTACACGACAACGCTCCCGGGTGAAACCGACAACATATTTGATCAGATGTGCCTTTCGTTTAGACAGCGACAGAGTTTTTGGGGCTTAAAAACTCAAAAAAAAAAAGAAATGAAGCCACCCTCCAGAGTGGAAATCTTAAATACGCTCCACCGTGGCGTTCCCGTCTAAAGGGTTAAAAACGCAAAAGTGTTCTCTGAGCTGCTCACGCTGGCTATCCTCCTGTACGCGTTGACGTCAGATACATGTGCAGTACAGACAAACAACAACAAACGTGGGATTATAATCCATCAGTCGGACATTCAAGTCGCCTTTAGCTGCTACTTCGCGCTACGAGAGAGAAGTAGAAGGAAGTTTCAACGCGCCTGCGCTCCTGGTGTTGTTGTATGGCAGTGCTTCACAGCGCCACCTAGCCACCTGGCATGCATACTACATCAAATTTCACACGCTTTTGCGTCACTTTTGTGGAGTTTTTCCTGACTTTACCGTCACAGTCTAAGCCACAGAGTGTAAATCCCTCGACTTCATTTTAAACAACTCCAGGATGCATCTTAGTCCAAACAGTGAGATCCAGAAAAGCTCTACTCACCCTCACACTTACTGTACTTTCACTTTCAATTTCACTTAAGCCCCGCCCCTACACTAGAGGAAAATTGGCCAGATTTTGAACCCGATCTGGCTCCATTCCGACACTCGTTTCAGGGTGATTTGAAGAGATTATCTGGTTTTACAGTGTGAGGGATTAACTCACGCCATTTTAAGTCTAAACGTATTTCAAATATTTGATATTGAAACGGATGTTGCATAGGCCATGTTGACAACAACGACAACAGTCCGCCTCCACGTCTGTTTATGTTCTAAAGTGACGTTAAATCACGCAAGTTTCTGTGAGATCCCAAATCCCTGGAATGGTTTGGTTAAACATCAAGTGTGTGGTCTAGTATGTGCTTTCTCAGGATTAAAACGTTAAAAATCAGTTACAGAGTTCAAAGTTCATCATGTTTGTGTTTCCACAGCTCGTCAATGCCCATGTCACATGATTACATGTTTCACAGGTGTTGAAATGAAGCCATTATTGCTCAGATGAATATGCAGCAGCAGCAGCAGCAGCAGCAGTGTGGACACAGACACACAAACACACACATCAAAAATGCAGCGGCAGCAGCAAAGTTTCCTCCAGGGTTGTGTCCTGTAGCCGTGCAACGAGATTTAAAGATGTTATCTGTTTAAGAGAGTCAGTATTCTGAGTGAGCGGTGGTTAGAGATAAAGGAGAAGAGACGAAGAATAGGAGAGGCCACAGAGTGCAGGAGAGGAAAGAAGGAAACGAAGGCAGCAGCGACACGGACAATACTGCAGATTTAAAACAGCTGATCTTTAGGGTGTGTGTGTGTGTGTGTGTGTGTGTGTGTGTGTGTGTAGATACGAGTGCTGCATGTGTGAATAATTTCAGCTGATGGGAAAAAGCCCTCATGAATGAAGTGGGTACAGACACTTTACCCATTTCCTGCAGTTTGCTGGAGAGGGTAATTCACCACTATTATTATTGTTATTATTATTCTGAGGCAGACACACACAACACAACACACACACACACCCCCACACACACACACGGCTTCCATTAAGGTGTGTCACCAAACTTAATGGAATTTTCCTCAATGAAGGAAAGTCTCTAAATGTGTTCATTGAGGAAAAGCTGTAGCAGCTGCAAACCTGACCTACATAATAATAATGTTCATACATTCAGACAGAGTTTACACCGTCATATCTTTATATATAGCTGCAACTTTGTATATATGTATGGAAGTAAATCTGTGCCATCTGAGTTTGAATTCGAATTTCTAACACTGAATTTTTTTGCATCGAAATTAGACTTTGAATTTTAAAAACCATCAAATTTCAAGCACTGTTTTTTTTTTGCCATTGATTTTTTTTCAACGTTGAAATACATTCAGTGTAAAAAAATTAAATGTCTCAAAAAATTCACTTGCAAAAATTCAGTCGCAAAAAATTCACTTGCAAAAACGTCAGTTAATATCCGGGTCACCAGAGAGAAGCAATCGATCCCTGTCTCAATTCATCCAAGTATAATTTAAGTATCTTGAAGCAGAGCCAAGTGGTCTGCTTTCTAAATATGGTCATCCTAATTAAAGTCCAGTAACTTTTAGCTGTTTAAAACACCATCTTTTTGCTACTGGTTTGTAATATCCTAATTTTTCTGTGCTGTTTGTGATGACAGGGCCAGGCGCTTATTGCATTTACTCAGTTCGTCTGATAGACAACAAGGAGCAGCGAGTGGTGGTGCCACAAATCAAGTTATGAGATTTAGTATTAAACTGTAATTCATGTATGGCCAATGGAGCGTACGTTGATTGGTGTTGGATGAATTGAGACAGGGATCGATTGCTTCTCTCTGGTGACCCGGATAATAACTGACGTTTTTGCAATCAATTTTTTTGCGACAATTTTTTTTCTCATGTTCTGTGCCTGTTGTTGTTTCTTCATTAGTTCAAATTCTCATCCTCTCGTTTGTGAGTTAAAAACTGGAAGATTTGTAATTATATAGAATATTTTTATTCTTATAAATGTGTTTTCAAAAGTCTTATTCACATTTATCTTTTGTGAATTTCTGTCAAATCAATCACAAAATTAACCGTCAAATATTTTAATACAAATTAATACAAGTTTTCAGATTTTTCAGCTTCTTAAATGTGAATATTTTCTTCTTTTTTTTGCTTCCTATAACAACAAAATTCTAATTTTACATGACATTTTGAGAACATAATCATAACCAAGGTTTTGAAAACACTAATCAACATTTTTCCAACATTTCCTGACATTTAATGGACCAAACTGTTACTGATTAATCCAAAAAACAATAGTCAGATTAAAGGATTATGAAAACAATCACGAGATGCAGCCCTAATTCAAACATTGATGTGATAACACACATTCCTGTACATACAGTAGAGTAGTTTATGGTCTGTGTATTCAGCAGAATGATGATTTTTTTTTTGTTTGGAGGTTCTTTGGTGTTTAAGAGTTGATCCACGAGAACAAGTGGAGGAAGGGTTAGTAAACCTGCTCCCAGCGTGATTTAAGACGCCCCAGGACACAGCTAATGACCCGAGTGAGATCGCTAACACTAACACACAAAAACCCTCTCCACACTGTGTGAGCTGCAGAGAATAAAGGGGAGAGGGAGATGAATTATTGTCGAGCAGGGACAGGAAGCCATTTAGAAAAAGTGGAACATCTGTTGTAGAGAGAAAACATCAGCAGCCACATGTGACACACACACACTCCCAATTATTACAAGAACAACACGGAGGGGAAAACCGCAGCACACTCACTGTCTGACTGTAACAGGGTTATTTAATTTAAAGGTCCCATATTATACCCTATTACCCCAAGTTAAACTAGTTCCTGATGCTCTAATGAACATGTCTGTGTCATGCTTTAGTCAAAATATCATAAGGATGAAGCACAATAGCAGTTCAATAACTCTGCCAAAACAGCCTTTTTCAGAACGCTCGGTTTTGTGCCTGGTCATTTACATGTGAATGAGACCTAGGTGAACACACATCCACTGCTTCCAGGGGAGTGTCGATCCAACTTATTATCCACAGCCATACTGTCGCCACTTATCACCTATTGTCATGCACCGTCGTCACAACCCCCGCTCCATATTACCCATAGTAATGTCCGTTTACCTGTTGTTATTGCGTTTCACCGTAATGCATAGAGTGACCACGATTTTGACTTCTCGCGATCATAAAAACATTAAAATCAAAGAAAAACGATTAATGTGCCACGCGGCGTGTATGTAAATTCCCATGCTAGAAAAAGACCCTGAACGCACCAGTGTTACATCGGCTGAAAGTGAGGAGAGAACGTGGAAACACGACAGAAAGGAAGCCTTTGGTTGAGAAGAAATGTAGGACAACATCTACATCTTTCTGCAGTGCTTTCAAACGCGTGCTCCTCATATCACCGATCCACACACGCCACTCGCTAACTGCAGGCATGTAACTGGTGCGTTCAAGGTGTCCCTCCAGCATAGGAATTTACACACAAGATCAACAACAAAGGGCTTGTGAAGCTTGTGAAAAATGTCTTCATAAATAAAATATATCCACTGGACACACAAGTCCTCTGAGGCTAGAAGTTTATGTATAACACTGTGCTCCGTTGTGCAGCCACTCTTCCTCCCTCGCCTGACCTCTCGTATTTCACAGGGACAAGGGGGAGCTACGGTGGAGCTGTGAAGTACTCTGCCTGGCGGGGTGCCAGCATTCGCGGTGAAATGTCCGCACTGTCGTCACTTGGTCGGGAGGTGTAAACAACGTGTGTTTTATCGCCTATACTTACACAAAGTGGAACCACTAAAACATGACTGAGTCTTGTTTTTTCACATTTTGGGGACTGGTATGGCCCCCTGAGTCCCAAATATAAGTACTAAAAGATTAAAAAGTTGATTTTGCACAATAGGGGACCTTTAAAGATTTACATTCTACTATCACTTAAATACAACTCTGTCCTCACACTACTGTGGGAAAGTTAAAGCTTCCTGGCTGGATTTCCTCTAAACTTTTCAGAGTGAGGATTTGTCCAGTGGCTTCTCTCGTATCCCCTGACGTATTCCCCTGCTGGCTTTAGTCTGCTGAACAGAGACAGGAGACAGAAGTCAAAGGGACTCTGGTGTTGGAGGATAGTGAAGGAACACTGAGAGATTACAGATCAGTGGAGATAACAGCAGACAGCAGCCAGTGAGCAGGTGACAGTGTTCTGTTCCACTTCTCTCTCTCACAACAAACACTTAAAGAGAAACTCTTCCTGTCAACAGAGATCTTGTTTTTCCTCTTTCAACAGTTCTAATTTTATAAAAATCCTGTGTTCTCGCCTCTGTGTTTGGACGTCAACATAGAAGCTGTCTATTAATAATATCATCTTTATTTATATAATTGATGATGATAAAATTAATACAGTTTAAATTGTATTGCATACATTTTATAGATAAACAATTGTTTTTCTCCCCTTTGGCTCCTGTAGTTTACGATAAGATTCCAAGAAGCTGGGACAATATTTGAATCAAGTAGAAAGTTAACTGAGGCTATATTTTTGTTGTCGTTTAAAATGCTAGTATCTGCCATCTTGTTTTCATGTTTATTTCACGACTTTTTGATGCACTTTAACCTTTAGGCTAAATTTTGTTCAAAGTTTAAGCAAACTTTAATAATTTTTTTTGTTTTTTAGGAAGGAAAATAAATCATACGTGGAGTTTGGCGTGATACAAACACGCTATTGGTAAATTAGTGTTAATAAAGTTCCTTCATGCAGTGCTGCACACAGGAAGTGATGCAATGGCAACATTGTGCCAAAGCATGATGAACGCAAACATGAAAAACTACTGCTCAAAATAACCCTGTCGTTCAGAGTTTGTTGTAAATAAACTCTTCTTGTTCCCATCCTCCTATCCCTGCACTGCTGTTGTATAGACACAAACGCTCCCTCAGTCAGGTCTGATAGTATTGCTACACATCACAGAATCAGATCTCCTTTCTGTTCACAAAGACCAAAGAGAGTCATAAAGTTACAAACTGTAGCTTTAAATCACCACAATATAGACTTTCCATGTTTGTCTTATGAAATAAAGCTGAACAATTACATGAAAAACAAAAAAACACGATTTATAATTCATATTTTTCACATTCTATAGCAAGAATATGAACATACACGGAAGAGGAGCTAATATTTGGATGGAAAACCATGTGTTTATCTTCCATCACACTTTAAATATATGACACACATTTTCAATCTTCTGCTATAAAACCACACGCGTGCATATCATCATTCTACAGCTGCAACCAAAAATATGAATATCTACATATATATATATATACAGTCTTTGTTATGGTTAATATGCAGATCATAATCTGACTGCAGTCATAGCAGCTTTAAATGTGGGGAAAATGGGGGCGGAATTATCTCATTTTCTTTGGTATGGTCCAGAGTATCCTCTGCGAAAAAAAAAAGGAGCTAGGAAAGGAAGCAGTGGAGCTTTCCTTTCCTCAGGGGTTAATCGCTGCTATTATATCTGTCAGTGAGAAACTTCCAGTTCACGGTGATCGTTGAAGAATCCTCTCCTCAGCAGAACGTGAGCGTTCTGATGCAGAGGGACAGAGTCGCTGTCCGTGGTGCTGATTCTTCACAGCTCACCACACTGTTCATCGTGAACCGCGGCGTGATGGATTACACCAGCCTCAGCGACAATATGGCTGCACATCTGATTATAGAGAGCGTCTTATTTTAGCCTGCTGAGCTGCAATTTCAATATTACCCTCCCACCACCCTCTTCTCCTAACCCCCCACCCCCCACCACCTCACTCCCTGCCTTCTCATTATCTTAACAGTGCCGACAATAACGCACGAGAATAATTAAATGGAGATGTATTGATTCGAGGATTCATTGATTCACAGTGACCTGAGGATGAGCTGTAAATTACCGCCCGAGTGTACATGAATATATGAATGTACAGTGTTGTAATGTAACAAAGGACAAATACTGTGTTTGTTTTTTCACTTTATTATTTATATTTCTTCTAGTAACTTTGACTTTTACTCCACTGCATTTCCTGAATACATTATGTACTTTTTCTCTTTGTTACTCGTTACTACCAAATACAAGCTACGAGCTACCGCAGCCGTAGCAGACGAAGCGGAGAGCGTGGAGGCGGGACTTCCGCTACAAGTAAAGCGATGCTTGATTTGTTCTCTCGCGTTTGTCCTTACAGGCTCCGGTAGAAACATGGCGTCTCGCTGCTAACAGTGGCTATGCAACCGCGGCCCGCGACCATGTTATTTTACATGACTTTTTGAAACACTACGAAAATGAAACAAAAACTATTATACAGCGACTAAACGTGAAATTTGGGTAATTTAAACCCATAAATACTACACAGTGTCCCTTTAAGTACTTTTGTAATATTATATATATAAAAAAGTGACTTCAACTACCAAGGTCATTTTCTGGTTATTCACAAAAACCTGATGGACAAAATCAACAAAAAGAGTGCGTTTACAGCCTTTGTGGTAACCCTAGGCCACCGTACTTTCCTAACACCGTTGGGTAAAAGGCAGGGCTGCACTTTGCAGTCTCACCATTAGATGTCACTGCGTTCTTAAACTGTATTTCGGGCCAAAAAAAAAAAAGAAGCAGACTTTCATATTCCTTTCACAAATATTAGAGCCCCAGGTTCGGTGTTTGTTGAGGACTACGGCCGATGGTGAAACACTTCAAAGCTTTTGTTGTGCAACAGAAATCAAACGCGGGTTCAAAGAAACATGCGGCACCTTTTAGTTTTTGCTACAGTGTATATATAAACACACACACACACACTCCGATGCGTAACCTTGGCAACGGTCATAAATACAAACTGCCGACTATAAATTTACCCACTAACAGTGTCAGCGTCCCGATGCCAGTAAATCGTGCAGAGTTCAGCGAGTGCATGAGGAGGAATCTATGACTTAGTGCTCGTATCCATTATTAAAGAGCCCATCATCACCCACTCACAATTCCCTGTGACAGTGTGAAGGTCAAAGGTCGTGTGTTCTGAGTGCATTACTCCACTGCTCGGGGGTCACGGAGGCCGAGTCTCTGACAAAAGACCGAAGCTGTGAATTGTGCAGTTTTACCACAGTGAAATGATACGTTTGAGCAGAAACTGCAGCGATTCTCATCAATGATTCAGCAGAGAATCATCGTTTCGTTATTAACTGTTGAATTAACTCAGCGCCAACGAAAATGCAGCAGGGAAAAAAAACCAAAAACTAAATTGTATTCCTTCATGAAAACATTTCCGTTTTGCTGCTCGGTCACATCTGCGAGCGGATCGTTTCCTGGCGACGGGCCGCGTGCCAAACGTCTTTGTCGCGTGTGCGCTCAAATAAAAGGAGAGGAAGGATGGCGCTAATTTGCAGCTAATGTTCTTGTTTTGGCTCATTAGCGAGATAATGTTTAAAATGAAAAGTCACGACGACGGCGTTTGTGTGTTAACTGCGAGTCTGTGTTCTGTCGTTGTGACGTCTGCTCACGTACCACAGAAGAAGAAGAAGAAGAAGAAGAAAGAAGGAGGAGAAGAGCAGTGACACACGTTTGTGAATGTTGTGTCGTTTCTTTCCCATTAAACTCGAGAGCAAATTTAATCACATTTTCTGCAAAGGAACATGTTTGGATAAACAATATTAGAACTTTACTGAAAAGACATTTGAGAACACACACTGATGTATGAATGTGAATATTTTCATAATCTCAGAATGTGAATGTTTTCTAATCTCTGAATGTGAACGTTTTCTAATCTCTGAATGTGAACGTTTTCTAATCTCTAAATGTGAATATTTTCTCATCTCTGAATGTTTTCTAATCTTTGAATGCCAATGTTTTCTAATCTCTGAATGTGAACATTTTCTAATCTCAGAATGTGAATGTTTTCTAATCTCTGAATGTGAATATTTTCTAATCTCTGAATGTGAACGTTTTCTAATCTCTGAATGTGAACGTTTTCTAATCTCTGAATGTGAAAATTTTCTAATCTCTGAATGTGAACCTTTTCTAATCTCTGAATGTGAACATTTTCTAATCTCAGAATGTGAATGTTTTCTAATCTCTGAATGTGAATATTTTCTAATCTCTGAATGTGAACGTTTTCTAATCTCTGAATGTGAACGTTTTCTAATCTCTGAATGTGAAAATTTTCTAATCTCTGAATGTGAACGTTTTCTAATCTCTGAATGTGAACGTTTTCTAATCTCTAAATGTGAATATTTTCTCATCTCTGAATGTTTTCTAATCTTTGAATGCCAATGTTTTCTAATCTCTGAATGTGAACATTTTCTAATCTCAGAATGCCAATGTTTTCTAATCTCTGAATGTGAATATTTTCTAATCTCTGAATGTGAACGTTTTCTAATCTCTGAATGTGAACGTTTTCTAATCTCTGAATGTGAAAATTTTCTAATCTCAGAATGTGAACCTTTTCTAATCTCTGAATGTGAATTTTTTCTAATCTCTGAATGTGAACGTTGTCTAATCTTTGGATGCCAACGTTTTCTAATCTCTTTTAATCTGATTTCCAGGCTGATCGTCATTTCCCCAACATTTTCCTACATTTTATGCACAAAAGAATACTCGATTAATCCAGAAAATTATCTACAGATTACTAAATTCTTTGCATAATTGTAAACTCATTGTATATAATCCATAAAGCGTTGTTTAAACAACAATTGCAGTGGATTTTAGCACAGGGCTGTATATTTTGAGTATAAAACCCTGAGCGTTTCCATCTACATGATGATGAGGCCCTACAACAGCACACGTCTTTTTATATAACACAAATGTATTTATAGCGTTACACAGTGATGTATTTATTTTTAAGCAGCAGCAGCAGCTGCATGTATTTTGCATAAGACTGAGTGTCATCAATGCTTGATGATAACAGGAGGCAATGGGATAAAAGGAAGAGGCAGACAGGACATGACGGCACACACACACACACGCGCACACACACACACCTGCCTTCACAGGGTGAAAACACGTGAGATGAAAGTCCTTTGTGAAACTGACAGACGAGTCAGTTAAGACAACTCAAAGTGCGTCGTGATGATCAAAAGTAAGATCTGTGTCCAAAGACAAGACACAAGAAACACAACGTTTTTTCTATTTCTGATTCTCTGACACTCTCCTCCTGATCCTCCATATTTTATTTAAAAACCAAATCTCACCTGTTCATGTTTGTAATTATTTTAAGAACGAGACACGAGCACTGAGTGTTCTTGATTTTATGAGCTGTTCTCTCTCTCTTTATGCTCATCTATCTCTACTTTGCTGCACTGAGGAAACATTTATTTCCTGATGGTCCAGAAACAAAAGAGCACACGGTTTCAAAGGAGCAATAAAGTAAAAAAAACTGGATTGTTTTCCACTGAACTCTGAGCTTTTTTCTTTGCTTTTGTCGTACTTTGGAAAACACCCAGTTCCTCCTCCCGTCTAATGGGGTTATTACTCTTCTGTCAGGCAGTACCTGACCATTTTAAAGGTCAGTGGTAAGTTGTTTTAATGAATTTAATCACTTGGTGAAAAAGTCGGTGTCAGCACAAACTTGATTTATCGTCAGCTCTGGATCATTTATAACAGAGCGTGAGGCTGCTGCTGCTGCTGCTGCTCTCACAGACCTAACAAGTGTTCTGGGGGATATTTTCATGTATATTTTGCTTCAAATAAGGTCAACTACATTTATTAAGGATGTTCACATGGACAAAGTCACAAGTTTCTGCTCATTAAAACTTCACAGAAGCTCTTTGTCTTCATTATTCAAACACAAAAAGTGTGAGCGGAACTTTTTAAAAGTTGTGTAAAGTTTCACGAAAAGCCTCCGAGCAGAGTTACACAACCTGAGCTGCTGCTGCTGCACAACAACAACAACAACAACAAAATGTTTCCCGACTTCTTCACCAGAGACAGTTTGGCAGCTGTGCAGGCTCAGCAAGAATCAAACGATGGAGTTTAAAAGAGTGCTGACGTGAGTGAGTAAATCGCATTCACACAACACATTTCACAGCACCTCAGTGTTCGTCCTGTGCAGCTTTAAACTGTGTAACTGTTACATGAGTGGGGTGTTGTGAAAGTGCAATTGGAGGCAGACAAAAGAACAGAAGGAGCGCTTTAAGGCAAAGACCTGCTTTTACTTTGAGTTGTTTTTGTGTCAGAGCCACCATTCTTTTTTTTGGGGTTTTCTGCTTTCAAGTACAACTACACACTAACATAAACTAATAAACAAAGCAATCCCGAAAAACCAACTAAATCTAATCATTTCTTCCTTGGGGCAAAAACCCACTCCAGATAATTTCATCAGATTCCGTTATTTACTTTTTGACTTATGAACAAACAGAACGGAGAGACGCCACCACAAACATAGGCCTCTTTAGCAGAAATAATACATACTGTATGCAAAGTAAATAACTTGTACACCACGAAACATTTCTGCAGAATCACACAGCAGCAGCATCTCAGTGTGGGAGAGTTTTACTGTCTTACATCATCAGTTACTTCATGACTTTATTGCATTGTAAAGTCGTGGCTTTAGTGATTCTTAGACAGACTAATAAAGAAGCATCTTTAGCTGCTTCACTCAGCATTACCCATGTACACACATACACGCACACACACACACACACAGTCAGCTCCACATAAAGAGCAACATTCACTGTGTTTACCGCTGTGAAAAAATCCATAAGTGTGTGAGCGTCAGGTTCGTCTCTAGCACACAGCTACATAAGTAATAGGTCTTTATTGACTCGAGCCATAGAAGATGGTGAGGTAAGATGTGCAGGACACAGACTCGGACTGAACCATACAAGGAAAATATCTCATTATAATAATTATAGTTTGATTTGTGTACGTCAGCTTCGGTTTAATATTAAATGTGATGGAACTCGACAACAAGACACCAACAAAACTAACAAGTTTAGCTCCAAACACAGGCTCCCTATTTAAGCAGTACCAGATTCCAGCAGAGGGCGCACTTAAGGTTTCCTATCACGTCACATGACTTAATGTCATCTGCAGGCGCAGCAGCGACAGCAGAGTGGAGATGCAAGGATACAGAATGAGTAATGGGTGACTATAAATTGGATTTTTGGAACAAGTGAAAAAGCTCGACCAGTGTTTGGGAATCAGTGCCAACTATGGGGGAAGTTGTTTATTGCAACCAACTCAATCCAGAAACAACAAAAGCAGACACTAAATATTAAATATTAGACTATTAAATTACTGCTTTTTTGAATTGCTAATTGTAAAAATTCAAAGTGCTATTTGGCCTCAACATCTTAAAGGTGCAGTGTCTAGTTATTTTCATCTTTAAGTTAAAAACGTAGTTAATAAATAGTTGTTTTCCATTGCCCTAGAATGGGCCTTTTATTCTGAAGTTTTGATGCTAACTGAAGGCTACATCCTGTAGATTCAACAACACACCTGTGAGGGAGGTGTGAGATGAGGGACGTTCGGTTAAAGTCGACACACTGTACCTTTAATTTAATATCATACATAAAGGTTTTTTCATTTTAATCAAATGCATTGTTTGTCTTTTTCCACCTCAGGCGTCAAATCAACAGCTCACACACACACACACACAAATGTTTGCAGCGAACAGCGACGTGAACTGTGCCTGCGGCTCTGCATCATAAATGCACATAGTAATAAAGAAACGTGTGCACGGACGCACGCCGACGCACAAATATTTCTATACGTGTATATAAATATAAATACAAACACAAGCTGTTGGACATATTCTCCTGCTCAGAGAAGACGGCAAACATCTGCTGTCACACTGCGAGTGCTGCAGTGTGGCATCATAGGGCAGGTGATAAGTTAGAGGGACACAGTTAGAGGAAAGTGCTCGTCGTGCAGAAACTCCCCCGTAATAATAACAGGTCTATTAAGTTAATTTCACACTGACAGGCTGATATCGCCTGAGGGAGATTCACATGCAGACAGACACGCAGCGTCAGGACAGGAAGTATGATCCACTACAGCTACAGATTCAGCTGTGTACTGGTTTTACTTTTTAGCGCACTATAATTATACAGTTTTTCTCTTTTTAAACACAAGCTCGACAGCTGTGAGTGTTAAATAAATAGAACTTGTTTTGGGGAGTGCTGCACGAGGAAGGTCGAGGATATACAGAGCCTTGTGTACTCACACTGCACCTGTGTTTGGTTTGTATCTGTCATCTTATGAGAATGTGTACAAATATAGACATTCTGCACTCTTAGAAATAAGGGTTCCAAAAGGGTTCTTCTACAAGGGCTGAGGTTCTACCTGGAACCATTTGCGTCTGAAAAACCCTCTCCCGAAGAAAGGGTTTTTCAAGGGTTCTTGGTAACACTAATGGTTCCAGTAAGAACCATTTTGATCCAGAGAACCCTGTAAAACCCCTTTTAAAAGGGTTCTTGGTGGAAAAGGTTTCCAGGTGGAGCCAAAACCTGGAGCCAAAAAGGGTTTTCCTATGAGGACAAGCCGAAGAACCTTATATGGTTCTACTTAGCACTTTTATTTCTAAGAGTGTGGGAACATCAGTAGGATAATGTCACCTGTTTCCTTCTGATTCCTTTTGAAAATGTGGCCAAATACAACATATATTATGCAATATAATTGTAATTATTGTAAAAATATGCTTTACTATAGCATTTTTAGCTTATTGGTGGGTATTTACTGCCTGTAATCTACCTTTGTTTGGTTTGAATCTTTGAGAAAATGTGCTGCCAAATGTCTGTGAGGCAACTGAGATCCTGCATCACCAGGGCAAACCACTAGGGCTGTATGTTGGTGACCCAGTGAAATATAAACCATTGTCTCCATTTATGATTTGTCCTGTTGATGTAAATTCACCATCATCATCCATAATCTGAATAAAACACAGCCATGTCTTTATCAGAGTGTTCACAGCAGTGGAGAGTGTCATCCTCTGCTCTGTAACATGTGCAAATGTAATGTATAATCTTTTAACATCTCATGTAAACATCACCGTCCTTCTATGAATACGTTCAATAATCAGATTATTTGCTATCCACGTAAAAGTCAGTGGAAATCTTAAAAAAAAAAGCTCAGAGTTAACGACATCACGTAAGCCTTAAAGCTCGGGGATTCAGCTCGTCTTAGAAAAGCAGAGAAAAAGCATTTCAATGAATCTCATTTGTGTAAAAACACTTGACTTTTCCCACGTCTTCACAGAAGACACTCAGAGTTTAGATAAATGGAATACATTCTGCCATGTTTACAGCACACACACACACACATACTTATTCTTAAAACACTGCATTGATCCAATCAGCCTCAGACTCAACATTAACCACGACCACAGTTCAAATCTCAGGCCTAAACTTAGCCAGTTCCTCAGGAATGAGGTTCTGCCTCATCAGGACCAAGTTCCTGGGCTCCATGAGGACCACTGGTCCCAACAAGATCAGTGTTTATGCCAGAACAGGGCTCTAAAAAGGTAACAAACACACACACACACAATCCTCATAATAGGGATATCCATTTAAAGCAGCTATACAAATGCAAATGTGTGACATGTGAGCGCAGGCTCTGTGTGAGGATGTGGTTCAACATCACAGCGACACTTTGATAAAGCTGCATCAAAGCAGAGTGAAAGAGGAGAAGAAGAAGAAGAAGCACCGGGGACCTCAGACAATAGCCCCCCCCCCCCGGGTGTGACTGTAACTGGCTTATAAAAGCACATGAATGAATAAAGATGAGGTTGGAGGCAACACAACTGTAAACACAAAGCATCTCACACACACACACACACACTGATGATTGTAAACCTGGCGAAGTGTTAACACCAGGCTTCATCAGTGGATGTGTTTGAACACCTGTCCACTGTCACTCTCCCTGCTCCTTAATCCCCTCATTTTCAATTTTAGCATCCGCTGACAAACCCTCTCTTCTCTTCTCAGAATACTCTGCCTCTTTCTTTAACTTTTTACATCTCACATGTTGACCTTCACGCGTTGTGTAACTGTATCTCTGCGTGAACGAAGAACCTGGATAATCAGAGGCTATAATTTCTTTCCATCTGCTGTCGTCTACGCGCCTGCATCATCATCATCATCTCTGTCACTGCGCTCTACATCCTCATCCTCTGCTCTTCACCTCATGCACACACTTCCAAACCTTTAAAAAGGATCTCATTCCATCTCAGCGAGTTTGTTTTAAGCTGCCAGATTAGGCACAAGGATCAGTTTCAACTGAATGAAGCCAGAGATGTGGCAGCAGCAGCTTCTCCAGCGTTCATTTTGTGTCCCCTCACCTCGATTAATCTTCCTTCAGAATGCAGCAGGATACTGATGCAGTGCTGCTGCATGACATATTTCATCTATTCTTTTTTAGTTCATTCTCACTTTCTTGTGCCAGTTTCTTTTTTTTACCTTTAGCAGGCGCACGGATGGCAGGAAGGCAGCGTGGCACAGTTTTCTGATGGTCCAGTTGATTGGCCGTGGTGCGTCCAGCTGGTTCATGGTGCCCACTCTTCACCGAGCGGCCACTGGTGCCTGGCAGCTTTCCCCGGCACCGGGTTCAACGCTGCCCCAGCGGGGGGGCAAAAACAGGAGAGGATCTCCAACTCCGACTGCTGCAAAGCACACAAGTCCCAGGGCATGACCCTCGATGGACGACCACCGACCGCTACTGCCGCCGCTGTCGCCAGCCTCTACGTCCACCTGGGCAGCTCTCCTCCTCCTCCTCCTCCTCCCTGCCTGCCTTCTTCTTCTTCTCCACTACGTTCCACACAGATCCAAAGAGTTGGAGGAAACCCAAACCTGGAGCACCAGGAGCATCTGAATCCTCCTCCACTAGTAGCTGGAGATTGGAGGCGCAAAAAATATAAAAATACCAAAACCCAGAGTGAAAAAAAATCCCAAACAACGGAGTGGAGAGTGCAGGAATGCTCGGCAGATGTGAGGAGGAGAAAGAAAGAAAGAAAGAAGGAGAAGGAAGAGAGAGAGAGAGTGAGATGAGAGGAGGAGAAAGGGATGGAGAGAGGAGGTGAAGAGGAGCAGTGCAGTGCGCTGCAGTATAGCGCAAAAAAAAGGGCTAGAGGAGAGGAAAAGGAGAGCGACGGCGCAGAGCGCATCAACCAGAGCAGCAGCTTAGATTTGAGGCTGAACGCTCACTATACTGTCTCCAAGATGAGAGGGGGAAGAGGAAGAGAAGAAGAAGAAGAAGAAGAAGAGAGGGAAAGAGAGATGGAGAGAGAGAGAGAGAGAGGATGGGGAGAACAATTGATGAGCAGGCTGAAATTGAAATGATGGCAAAGAGATGCAAGAGAAAAGATTGGTCCTGCACACGGGAAGAAACTGAAGAGAGAGAGAGAGAGAATGTGGAGGGAGGGATGATGTGATGAGGCACTGTATGGTGGTCACAGGGAAGTGTGTGAGGCAGAGTGAGAGCTCTGTCTTATAGAGAGAGAGAGTGGATTCACATTAAACCAACCACAACGACCTACTTTACGCGTCTGAACATCGACAACATGTGAAACGCAGAGGAGCTGAAGACGCTCGCGCTCGCCTTAATAAATGTCTTATTACGTCCCGCTGCTTTTTAGTATATCTGGGTCTCCTTTTCTTTTAAGACCCAAAAGAGCGTTTTTCAAAGTGAATATATTATAACCAGTGAATGTTGCTGTGCTAGATGTGTTGTTTTAGCAATGCTGCGTTTATCGTACAGTATCAGTGTTTCTCCGTGACTTTATGCAGTTTTAAAATAAGAAATAAAAAGTGTGACATACACCAACCTGACTCTCTTTAACCTGGAAGGAATCCTGAATTAATGTTCCAGGTACAAACCTGTGTATTTGACTTACACCAGGCTCATTGAGCTTAACATACACACGTACTATGAGTTAAACCCGACCAAAGATCACAGAATTTGGCCGAAATAAAAACAACAATGCTGCAAAGAATGTAGTTTTTCTGTATTCAAGATTCTTGGTCAGCCATTTGCAGGTACACTCTTAGAAATAAGGGTTCCAAAAAGGTTCTTCTACAAGAGCTGAGGTTCTACCAGGAACCATTTGCTTCTGAAAAACCCTAATGTAACACTAATGTTCCAGTAAGAACCATTTTGATCCAGAGAACCCTTTAAAACCCCTTTCCTGAATAAAAGGGTTCTTGGTGGAACCCTCCAAATGGGTTCTCCTATAAGGACAAGCTGAAGAACCTCATATGGTTCTACTTAGCACTTTTATTTCTAAGAGTGTACAGATGAAGGTGTTTGTAATGTGTTCAATTCATACATTAAAACTGATTCTCTTCTAGTATGCGTGTAGTCAGAGAGGTCAAGAACTCTATGAAGAAAATGTAGTGAATTTGTGGATTTCAGCGTGCAATTTATCACTAAACGCAAAAACTTTTGTTTTTACAGCAGCTCAAATTTCAGTATTTAGGGCAAATTACAGTTTAAGATGTGGAACATCTAACTTGTCTAGAAATCTAGCAATCTAGAAATTTTGCAAACTGAATTCTCTGTTTTTCACATTTTTCAGATTCAGATGTCCTTTAAATGTGTACTTTCTCTAACTGTGAAGCTGACTCATTGTTATCATGTTTGAAAATGATGAGGCACAAAATTGCTGACTATAGTTTATGGTCTGTCTCTCCAATCGGCAGTTTGTGTACAAATACAGTAAATATAGGAGGCTGCAAAAACAAATTAAATTCTGGGAAAATGAAAGTGCTGGAGAGCATGAAGGCAAGGAAGAAGCAGGAATCTGAATCTGAGTCTGAATCCGAGTCCATTTTAAACAAAAAGAATGTGCTAGCTAAATATTAAATACATAAAACAGGTCAGAAAAGAACTAACAGCAGTCAAATGCAGTAACCTGTATACTCTACACTGTCTATGATGAAGTTAAAGTCTTGTATATTCTATGTTTGGTCCCAATGACAAATACATAGTCACAGTCAGGGTGTAAAATTATCACTGGCACTCACCACACACACTTCCCACCAAGTGTAACACTGCAGTGCTTATGTATTGTTCTGGCTGTGGAGAGCGACAAACTGAAAAACACACGTTCATCACAGTTCTTCACAGAGATACTGAGGAGGAAGAAGAAGAAGCTGATAAACTCTACAGCACGGACACTTTTCACTGTTTTCTGTAAGAAAAAAACAGGATCTAATCTTCACCAGCTCACAGCAGCAGCAGCGAGTGCACGTATTCATCTCACTTTTCCCTGACATTATACATATATATATTATTTATTATTACATACACTGCACACATGACATTTGTCATTTACTTGCGACAAAAGCCTGGGATTATAGAGTGAAGATAATCATAAAAGGCATATCGATCATTCTCAGAAGATAAACTGTGAATGTGATAAACTCACACACACACACACACACACAACCATCCACATCAATACTGACAAACCTTTACTGACTTCAATTCTCCATTGTGTCCTCTACATTTATCTCTGAGCCGAGTGTGTCTTTGTGTCTGCTCGGAGCGACACACACACACACACACACACACACACACACACAAACACACACACACACACACACACACACACACACACACACACACACACACACACACACACACACACACACACACACACACACACACACACACACACACACACACACACACACACACACACACACACACACACACACACACACACACAAAAGAGATGAGAAAACACAAATTAACTGCTCTCCGAGTGACGAATCAGACATGTTTGGGCAGATGATCCAACTAGAGCTGAAACGATTAATCGATGAATCGATTATTAATCGATTACTAAATGAATCACCAACTATTTTGATAATCGATAATCGGTTTGAAGCTTTTTTCATGATTAAAACAAGATTTCTGATTGTTTTAGCTCCTTAAATGAGAATATTTTCATGGTTTCTTTGCTCCACATAAACAAAGAAATCATTAAAACTTAATCATTTTGGTTTGTGAACAAAACAGGACTTTCGAGAACATCGTAATTTCCAGCTTTGACAAACACTGATCAACGTTTTTTTAACATTTTCTGACATTTTATGGACAAAACGATTCATCGATTGCGAAAATAATCGTTGCAGCTCTAGATCGAACTACAGCAACAAGTGTCCTAAATGGTTCTGGATTAATGTCAGAATAGCTTAATCTGAATGACACACGAATTAGTTTGTGAAGTTTGTATCTCCACACAGAACAGAATGAAGGACAGATTACTGGACTCCAGAAATAACCATTTGTTGCAGCTCTGGTGTGATACGGACAATAACTGCTCTAATATTAGAACTTTCGTGCCAAAAAAATACTTTTCTCTGCAAAGCAAGACGAGCTGTCAATTATCCTGCAATACACAAGAGTGTTTTTCTCCCATTGATCGAACAACAAACAAACACGACATAAGGTGAAGAAGTGAGGATGATACCATCCTCTGCACTGCTTTTAAATAAAACATCAGTCTCATCTTCATCTCTGTAAGTAAATGCACCTCTGGAGTCACATCCACTCACAGTTAGTGGGCGTTTGGCCCTGACAGTCAACCACTGACATTAAGAATCTCCACCTCACTCACCGCCAGGTCCCTGAGGGACTCTGAGACCTCTGGGGGAGCTGTCTGTCAACCCGTACTCTCTCTGTGTGTGTTTGTGTGTTTAAGTGTGTGTGTGTGTGTGTGTGTGTGTGTGTGTGTGTGTGTGTGTGTGCGCACTTGTATTTGTTACCTCTATAGAACCCTTGATGGCATAAAACACTGACCTTGTCTTAATAAGGCAGAATCTAATTTCTGAGGATCTGGTTAAGGTTTATTGTTGTTAGGTTAAGGTTAAGGTAGACTGAGTCCTTTAAAGGACAGCTGTATGAACCTGTGTGTGTGTGTGTGTGGGTTGGGGCATAAAATGTGTAAACACAGTCACATTATGGGGACTTGTCCATTCCAAAAGACATGTTGGCTTAGAGTTAAGACAGTACTAGTTATGGTTATGGTTCGATTAAGTCTCCGGGAAATTAATGCAAGTCATTGTGATGTCCCCTGAAGTCAAGGCAACCAGACTGTGTGTGATTTATATCTTTGTGAGGTCCAAAAAAAAAAACATACAAACCTATCTTTGTGGGGACATTTTGACAAACCTTTAAAGAGCATTTTCAGAGTGAAGACCTGGTTTTAGGGTTGGATATTTGGCTGTGATGGTTAAAGGTTATTATATATCTATATATATATATATATATATGATGTGTCCTTGCTAAGATATAAAAACAAGCTTGTGTTAGTCTGTGGCCCCTAATCTCAAAACTACAAACAACACACAAATACAGCTGAGTGTGCACCATGCTGCACTGCCTCTATCCCGCCTCTAGATGGCGACCTTCTAATACACAATACCCACACGTCCACCTGCTTGTGCTCTGCCGCTCAATCCAAAAATCCCAAAATAAAAAAAAACACACAGCCACAGCCACTGAATAATAATAATCATCACACCACAGAGTTATTTCAGTGTCACAGGAAGTGACTTGTTGTGACTAAATGTGTCCGGAGAGTGAAGGAGAACAAGAGTGTGTAGGTCGCTGTGTCCTGCTGCCACGACGACAACCTCCACACTTCAGCCACCAGAGAGCATCGTCTGAACGAACACACACACACACACACACACACACACACACACACACACACACACACACACACACACACACACACACACACACACACACACACACACACACACACACACACACACACACACACACACACACACACACACACACACACACACACAGAGGAACAGAGCCTTTGTTTGTTGTATCCTCTCACTCTCAGAGCGATGCTAATTATCACGGCGCTGAAATTTATTAAACACTCGGAAAACAAGACGAGACACGAGGAGATTTAACACACGCACACACATACACGCACACGCGCACACACACACACACACACACCCCCACACAGACACACGGACACACACACACACACACACACACACACACACACACACACACACAGTGATTCACGTCTTCCAATGGGAGCTGGACTTGGCTGGGGAGGCAATTTACTGTTAATTACTCAAGTGCCTGAGAGTGAGGGAACATGTTGTCAGATGGTGGAAGCAGAAGAATAAATTTCACCAAAATGTTTTCAAATGAAATCAGAAAAAAACAAAAAAAACTGTTACATGAACAAGTTATAAAAGAATAATTCTGTGTCAGTGTGAACAGTCACGGACGAGCACTTATCTCACGATTAACTATAGTACAACTGTGTGTGTGCACATGAGCGAACACTGTACGACTTATACGCTGATGTGTCACGAGTGTTTAGCTGTGCAGGAGCAGTGGATTCCTTCATCAGTATGAATGAGTGCGTCTGAGGAAGGACACACGTCAGGGTAATAGAGGAGTGAGTGGGTGATGTGATGTGCAGGGAGATCTCTCTCTGCTGCACTTAGACGCGGCGACGTCGCCTATCAGCGCCGTGACAGGAAGTGAGAAGGAAGCCCATTTGCACCTGTCAATCAAGAGGAAGACAGACAGGATTCGCCCGGCGACACATTGGCCAAACGCCCGCTAAGACGTGAGTAAGCATGTTCAGATATGAGGACGATTACCTCAAATAAAAGAAAAAGAAATGAAATGAGCATGTGACATGAATCAAAAAGAAGAGAGTAAAGTATCTGCAGGTGCCTGACTGAGAGAATGTGAGAGAATTAAAATAAAATAGGGCTGTCACTCTCATCCATCCATCTTCTAACACTTCATCCTCCTTTATCAGGGTCTATGTGTCCATCACAGGGCCTCACAGAGACAAACAACCATTCATTCTCACACCTATGGTCCATTTAGAGCAGGGGTTCTCAAAGTTTTGATACCTGAGGGCCTATTTAGGAACCCAACATTGGGCTGAGGGCCGCCAAAGAGAAAAAAACCAGAAAGAAATCCCATTTGTAATCATTTAAGTGACCAGATTGCAGTTCTACAGTTTAGCATTAAGTAATATAAGCGTTAATATAATGTAATTTAAGCGTTAATAAAATAACGCTTTATAATTTAATGGGTAATTACCCAGTATTTTGGCCATTGTTCTTACCTTCTAATTACAGGTTAATACCAAGTAACACATTTCTGTTACAATATATTTACTGGGTAAATGGCTAGTAATTGGGGGCTGTAGCTACCTGCTTATTACCCAATAATACACTAAAATTCATTGAATTTGCATTCAATTTGTTTACACTTATTGGTCTGTATCCAGTAATGTCCAATAAACATTTAACAAGCTTAGTAGCTCCTGGATTAAAACTATCAACTGTAATTAATTGCGGGCCGCCAGAAATGTTTCTGCGGGCCGCCATTGGCCTGCGGTCTGCACTTTGAGAACCAATGATTTAGAGTGTCTAATTTACCTAATTCTCTGTTAATTGCAAGTTTTTGGACTGTGTCAACTTTTGAACCCTAACCCTTGTTGTTATGCAGCACGCAGTTATGCCACACAACTCCTTATATGGTCATCCTGGGTGTGTGTCAAGTCAAAATTATGATTAATTCTATATTACGCATTTTAAAAAGTAATGTAGTAGTGATAATTGTGCAGAAGTCTATTTTTGTGAACTTTTAAATGTACTTGTCCAAAGGTGTGTTTATATAGGAGGTGAAAATGGGGAAAAACATGAATTTTATCAGATTGCCTATAGATTGTTTTTAAGTAAACTCTATTATTGTAGATTATCGCCTCTGTGTTACTATGTTACTATAGTAGTGGAAAAAAGCAGCCTCAAGGCTCTGTGTTCTAAGGGTTAAAAAGCCTAGAAGTCCATCTGTCCATCTGAATTATTAATGTGCAGTCCAGCAGAGGGCACTCTAAGCGCAGCTTGGCAATTTTTGAAGTGGGAATTTGAATGGTATATCCCACAATGTTCATTCAAACATAATTTTTGGGTAAAAGTGAGAGTTAAAAATATATAGTATGCCAATATTAGTGGCCTCTTCTTCAGGTTCAGATGGTAAAACGACTCGTTATCACCAATCACAACGTGGGGCATCAGGAAGATGGAGATCTGGGATTTAAGTGTCATGATCATTGGTGAAGATCTACTGGGATTTTCATGGACAAACATCTCTAAGGTTTGCAGAGAATGGTCAGAAACGTCCAGTGAAAATGACTTGTTGAGGTCAGAAGAGAACGACCAGACTGATTAAAAACACTCGTTAGAACAAGGTCAAGTAACACCTCGTCAAACCTTGAAGCAGACGAGCTGCAGCAGCAGAAGAACACGTACAAAACAATGCTGCATTCAAGGAGATTGGTTTGCTTTAGTCCACCAGAGAATCTCTTTTGATCACTTCTCCATCATGAACATGATGTTTTCCTAGCACTGTATATGTTGTCTATGTCATGATTACATAGTCCCACTTGAACACAACAGCAGACAGAGCAGTAAACAGCAGCTCTGCAGCGATACAATGAAGATCAAAGCGTTTTCCACATGAAAACGTCTCTTTGGATTGACTTTCAAAGGAACTTCAATCTATGGCCAGAAAACAAGGCTTCAGACAAGAGCGAGAGAGGGAGAGACGATAGTCAACATTTACTTTACAATGTTTTTCTGTCTTTTATTTGTTGTTGTTCTGTTGCCTGTGTTCTAAAGTTTGTTTGTTTTAAAGCGCCCATAGACCGGAAGTTCCAATTAATGCTGTTTTTTGGTGTGTATCTGAGCCATTAGCTCCTTTATGAAGACCTAAAGTTAGGAAACAAACAGTTAACTTCAGCCACTGCTGAGAACGCTGGGTTTTATCTGATGTCACAGAGAACAAAGGTCATAAAGTCGATGTATTGAACGTGGATGGAGCATCTTTTAACGTAGCTTTTCTCCACCATTATCTCGCTGTAAACTCCACCAAACTTCCACCAAAGTTTCCCCTCGTTTGTTTGAGCAGCGCCACCGTGAGGAGACACTAAGTAGTAGTGAAACTTAATATGTCCATTAACCCTTTACGTTTAGGCGCGCACACTTTGCTTTACCGTAATTACGCGACGGTTTGCGGCATCAGAAAAATTCCAGCGGTTTCTGAAAGCTGTGGTTATTATGGTAATTTCACCCCGATGTTGCAGGAAGCCGGCAAATCTGCGCTTTGTCGGCAGAGAGGAGAGTTGGAAAAACGGCTGCCCATTTTTTGGCCTGAAGTTTAACATGCAAAATTTGGTCTTTGTGTACAACTAAGGTGTTTTTTCAAAATAAAACGTGTTAAAACAGTATGTTGACATGTAGTAATAGTTTTCCTTGAAAAATGCAAAGCAAAACACTTACTCACAGGACATTGTCTGGTCCTTTAATGGTTAAAATAAGCAACAAAAAGAACTCCAGACTGACATTTTGAGCAAAATATCAATATCTGCCTTGGCGTATCGATTATCATATTGGACGTGGAAGGACAATGACGATAGATCACAAATTCAATATTTTGACCCACCGTAACGTGACGGCTTTAGCAACGCTAGGAAGTCAGAAGACTTTCCACCAAATTGACAACGAGTCATTTTTATTTTACAGTTACACAAGTCAGTAAAGGTGTGTGTTAGCGACGCCGTCTTCTGTAGATTGATGTAGCCAGAAGAAGTCTTTATCTAATTTGGCTTCCTCCATCTGCCCTCAATCGTCAATCCTTGGAGATTTTGTTGCATGACAGATCAATACATCCTTTCTGTGTGTCTCACGCACACACAAACACACACACAAACTACCCCCTACGTTCTTTGCCCTAAGGAAACAGGAAGACCTCTGCTGAGTTTGGTACGCTCCTCCATCTGGAGAGAAGCAATGATTATTAGCCTGCGGGACGGAACCACACACACACACACACACACACACACACACACACACACACACACACACACACACACACACACACACACACACACACACACACTAAGGCTCTGAAGATGTTGTCATTTTCTCCACATTTTCCTTGCTCAGCCACCATCGCTCACTGTCGTGAACTCAATCAAAGTTACTACCCCGTAAAGCCTCGACCCACAAAACCCGGAGCGCGTGACTCTTCCCAGTCCACGGCGTCCGGGGCCAGGCCGTGTTTTCCAGCAACTGACATTCAGTGTCTCTCGCAGCTCCCGCTAAACGTTATTGGCAGGTGAGAACGAGTGTTGACAAACAGCGGCGTTATCAGTTATGCCAGAGGTAACGAAGTGAGACGCTGCCACTGATTAAAAATGATGGCCTGCAGTGGGTTGTCAGTCACTTAAACTGTCCTTTGTCGCAGACTCACATTATCCTTTTCCATATCAGTAGAACTGGATCAGAATACATCATAAACTAAAGACAATGTTCACTTTGTCAAAACCATGTAAAACATCAAATACAATATTTAACCCTTATCATGGTGATATTATTAAAGTGACAGCATGAGAACAACAGAAAAAAATCCACAATAAGCTTTGTTTTTGCTGTGTTTATTCTCTCCCACAAAGAGAAGAGGTTATAAGGGGATTGATTTATTTTCTTAAAGAACTTCATTAATCCATATTTATAACACTGCTGAGAAACCACATTCACACAGTGGTCCAAACACACACACACACACCCAGGGGTGTTTATTACACCAGCTCTCAGAGAAGCACCTCATTACTGTTACATCTTTACCACAATGGAGTCGTCTGTTGTCAAAACTTGTAATGTCAGGAATTTACATTTTTACAAGTGAAACCTTTCAGAGACAATCTTAAAAGCACATTATGTGCATTAAAAATGTTCTGCACAACAGTAAAGCAGCTTTATGTGTGTGTGTGGTCATCAAGACAAAAACCACAATAAAGATTCAGACCATTAAAGCACACTGTGTGTGACACATGGGTCTAATAAGCCTGGTTAGGACATCAGGTATGAGGCATAAAGACCGCATGAAGAAATCAAAGGCTACACCATGCAAGTCATCAGGTGAACCGCAAGTCAGTAAAATCATCAGTGACATCACAATGTTATTAGCATGTGATCGAGGAGTGAAAACAGCAGATGGATCGCGTTCTGACCATCGATCTGTGCATGTGTGCAGAGAACAAAGCAAAGAGGCGACAGAACACACTCGTAATATATTGTACATCAATCCCATATAACTGTATTTCATATACATTTTGCCGTCAATGTTTTTGACTAATTTCACTAATTTTATTGAACTTTTAAGTAAGAAAAAGATGTGTGTTCTTATAAGATTAATGTCGTATCTTTTGTTTACTAAACTAATGGCTAATGAATGGAAAATGCGTCTAATATTCATTTATTTAGTCAGTAGACGCCGTACAGTCCTGAATGTTAAAAGCGCCATATGTAAGAATGTGGCCAAAAACAGTTACTACACTCAAATTCAAAATACCGAGGTCTTTCTAGGTTTGGTTTTTCTCCGCCATCGTAGCTCAGACGTAACCGGCAACCCGTGGTCGCTCGGCAGCTGAGACTCTACTGACTGCAATGATTGGTAGACGGCGGTAGGTGGCGCCATATCATGCTGAAACATGATTTCAAAACATAAACATGATTTGCAGTCTGCAAAATATTATTTTAATGGGAATATTTAGTCTGCACTGTTGTTGTTGGTGAGTTCAGTTTGTTATATGAACATTATTCCTGAGTCTCTGTGACTTATTAGGAGGATTTTACAGCCAGTTGCTTTAGATTTATTACATAATGCACCTTTAATATTTGGTACCACAGTCCAAAATCATGCAAAGTATCCTGGACACTGGAGAAAAGACGATTCTGTGGATTTATCAGTAAGTTTCACTGACTTATTTCTAAAGTGTGTGACATGGACAGTGTTGGTAAAAGGACAGGTAATAGTACAGCAGCAGCAGAGGCAGATACTCAACAGGGTCAGTAAGTAAGAGAAAATGAGAATGATATAAAGAGAGGGCCAAAAAAGACAGAATTGAAAATTGAATGATGAATGATGAAAGTTTGCAGTCATGGAAAGAAAGAGGAGACAAAAAAAATCTTCCCCTCAGGATAAATCAAACCTTTTAGTTTAGCTTGCATCGCTTCACGCTGTGAGAATCGTCCAACAAAAGGAGCGGCGAGAATCAATCTCCTTGTCTGTGCACTAGAAATTATTCATGTGGATTTTTTTTTTTTTTACATTCCCCTTAAGAGAGAGACATAAAACCCACAAATAACTCAGCTGCTGCACAAACGCAGCAGAACAAAGACAAACACCATTAAATTCATGGTTTGGAGACACGGGATTCACCCTTCACGCCCCTTTAACACCGACTGAGGCAAAGTGAGACGATGAAAAACTGGAGCTGCAATGTTTGGCAACGAGGTGACATTAAAATTAATGTTTAAATGAATCATTTTTCCACAGCAAAAGCTAAATACATTTAGACATAAAGCACTTGTTGTAACTTGTTAAATTATTCAGCGCAAGTATGACCATGAATGTACTTTGTGATGTGACCTCGTACCAACCTTTGTTTGGTTGTATAATGACAATAAAAGATCCTTTTTAGTGCTGGGCGCGTTGACACGATAGCGGCGTCAACGTTAACGCACTTTAACGCATGGCGCGTTTCCATGATGACTTACCAGAAAAAGACATGCTTGATGTGGGACCGTATCTATGTTCCCCAGGGTCCTATGTTCCCCAGGTTCTATGTTCCCCGCTCACCCAAAAGGACCCGGGTTCCCCTTTTTTTTAAAAAAGGGGAACATAGGACCCGGGGAACATAGGTACGACCCCCTTGACGTCATGTTTACGTGACTCCCGATTGTTAAAATGAGTCTCAAAAGTAACGCTGAACTTTAAAAACAGAGGCACACATACGCAGTACACATGTACGCTGGTTATTTGTAGCCCAGCTCTTTTCCTTTAATAGACAGACCGCTCCAGTTCCACTGTAGGCGTGCGAACGGCGCTAAACGAGCTAATGCAGCTAACGGAGCTAACTGGTAACGCGTTGTGCGTTAACCTAGTGCCCAGCACTAATCCTTTCCGTAAGATTTTGGGAGTTTGCCTCCTCGCAAGACTACAGTCAATAAATGGAAATAAAAACTTTGGTTCAAGTCTACACGGTCTGGTGTTTAAAATCCAGTTTCTCTGGAAGTGCAGTTCGGTCAAATCCCTGTCTTCAGGCCATCGAAGCACAGAAGTGTGACGAAGAACCCTGAAAATCCCTGAAAACTCTCTGGAACACAGCAGTCTGAAGGCTTTTCCACATCAACAGAAACACATAAATGACCAGAAAGTGCAAATAATTCAGTCATTTCCTTTCCGCACACGCTCTCTCGATAGAGATAATAAATTATAAGCAGGATTATAAGTGTGTCAGCGCAGCTTTGCTTGGTGTGATGGACATAACATTACCATTCAAAAACACATGTCATTAAAGACACCAGCACTAAATCACTCTGCTGGCATTAAAGCAGCTGAAGCACTTCCAGCCACAGCTGCAGCAGAAAAAGGCATCTTATCCATATTTAACAACAACATTAACACTGATTATGACAGATACGCATAAATAAAATCTAATTTGACACCTAATGTCTGTCATTAAAGTCTTTTAGAGGCATCAATGTAAAAGGGAAGTGCACCAACAGTAATGGCTGATGACACAGTCTGAGAAAAATAAAGCCATTTTCAATATGCTCTTCATTTATTTCTACTCTTAGAAATAAAAAAACAACAAGCACAGCCAAGCCCACTCACTTTGGATTTGGACCAAATGACGCCGTGGTGTGGTACTATCACACGTTTATATTTATTCAGACTACTCCAGCAATGCCCACATTTTTAAGCAAAGAAAAAGGTCAAAAAACGTCCCGATCCTGCGAGGTTACAGTTTTTCTCAAATGCTAAAACACATTTCACAAACGTTTCCTCCATGTTCCCCAATGTCTTAACACAATACCCTTTTCTAAAGCTACATAAGCACAACCACACCTTCTCACTTCAAAACTCAAACTTTCACACCAAAAGAGCAGCTCGAAGCTTTCAAAAATGTAAACACTATACACATCATTACACACTACAGCAAAACAATTTACAACACAATGCTCAATTTGTGAGAAGGTTCTTTGTTTCATAACTGCCAATGCATATTTTTAAAAAACTTTAGAGTAACGGATCTTCTTAGCTCTCTGCAGAGGATTAGGCATTTAGAGTTGTGAGTTTCATATGAAGAGTACAGAAAATTCTGCAAGTACACTACTGTAACACAACTCAATGCAAAAAACAGAATCTATTGCACACAACTGTACTCTTGAAAACATGATCAGGGTGTGACGTTTTTTTATTTTCTTCATTCACACCACACACCTCATCCACATCGCAGGCTATATTGTCTCTTGCTAGGCACCGCGGGAAAACGCCCGCTTTTATAGGTGTGGTCACAGCATTAGCAACAAGTGTCTTCAATTTGTAGTCGTTGTGTGTAATAAATGACGCCAGGTGTGTTCATTGTGTTCAACTATTGCTGACTGTGGCAAGCATTTTGCATCACATGAACTTTCATTTGAGAATATGTTCTTTAAGTAAGGAAACGTGTTTAGATTTATGAGAACGGAGGATTGTGGTTTGTGAATTGTGTCTTCATGTGAAAATTTCACAATTAATGGGTTTATGATATTGGAAAATTATGGCTAGATTTAGTAAATGTGTTTAGACAACTGGTCCTTTGGTTTAGAGGATTGGCTTTTGTGTTTTAGCATTTGACAAAAACTGTAATTATCCATTTAATGAAATCCTGATTCCAGATCAGTGCCAAAATCATCAAATTATTTCACAACCCACACCTGTAGCCACATTTCACCCCAATAACACTTTGACTTTTTGATTTATGGCGCTCGCAGACAACGAATGCAGCCAAAAACATTGGTAATTACTGTTTGGGATCAATAATCAATATCCAGAGAGTCGTCGTCACGGTAAACAGTCGCTGTTCACACTTCATTTGCAGCAGTGGCTTCACGATGTTTATACTATTACCCTCTTAGGTAGAAATGTGTGTATCATTATGCAGAAGAAGAAAATTAGAGGGTGTTTAACTGTGGATATAAATGTAAACAAACTATCAGGTCTGGATTTAATGCTCGCGCTGTTGTTAAGTGTGATGTGAAGGAGGAGGAGGAGGAGGAAATGATGTGATGGCTCTCAAATGAACCGCTGAGAGTTTATTTGTCACACTAATGATGCTGCATTTCCACGTTTCGCTGTACAGTTCAATGCTGCTCCTGTTCATATATTTAAAATATTTATTATTTTTTACAAAGTAAGCAACAGCATATTCAATTATTGGAGAAAGCTACGTCAGGAGATTCTCCGTCCACGTTCAATACATAGACTTTATGACCTATGTCTCTACGGTTGTGGATAAATAAACAAATCCTGCACTTTAAACTAGTTATCTAGTTGGATATCGTGATGTATCGCTCTACGATTGTATTGCAATATATCGATTACCACAGAATCGATGTATCGTGATATTATCGGTATCGTGAACCATGTACTTCCATCCTTACCAATGACAATATATTTGCAGAAACTGTAAATCAAAGATATTGCAATAATTAAAAAAGATCAATCAATCTCTATTCTCGGTAAGATTTGAGCGCCGAGGTCTTTGATAGGAAAGGCAAAGGTTACAAGAGAAGCACTAACTTAAATGAATCTAGTGTCAATAAGCCATGGAATGTCCTTTAAAGGTTACCATAGTGACATCTTATGTGGCCTTCACACGGCTGAAAGGATGTAAATACTCTTTCACACACTCTCTGGAAAGCAAAAGCTCTGTTAAAAAAACAGTTATTATAAAGCTACGACAACCAGAAACTAAAAAGTGTGTTATTATACAATTAAACAGACCTAAATGTTACACACTGGACCTTTAAGATGGAATATAAACTATTTAACAAACATGTTTCCTGTAGTTTGGGGGTTAATAATAATGTTGTCTTTCAGGAGGTAACAGGTGAGTGAGGCTGCTGAGGCTGAGCAGGACGTGTTGACAGTTTGAGAATGAAAGATAATGCAATGACTGCATATGAAAGAGCCTGAGGGAGGAAATATAAAGATGGAAAACTGCTGCACTGTGCAGCTTAAACAAGATCTACACAGAGTCCCTGTGTTGCCAGCGGAGATAAAGGTCTCACAAGAAAGAAAGAAAGAAAGAAAGAAAATCATTGAGTAGATGTGTCAGATGTTCAGACCTACAGCTGGGTTCTTCATCACAAAACCAATGTTAACTGTGTCAAAGGCTGCTGTCATTGACAAAATTGCACTTTGCACTTAACGTACAGAAGGTAATAGATAAAACTAAAAAGCAGGAGATGCTCAGATGTCAAAGGAAGCAAAGATCCTGCTTCAATTTGTCTGAAAAATATTATTTTGTGACTGCTACTTTCACCATCTTTTTATTTTAATTTTTTTTCACTATTCCACTGATACACCACTTAGGCAATTATATTTGTTTTTTGCATATTTCCTGAACAGAGAGCTGGAGAACGTTTAAAAATCACATGACTGGTCTTCAGATTTCACTGCACTGGAAAAATCAAGCAACCATGGGATGAGAGAGGAAACCACAACAAACCATTTAGTGCGAGAAGCAAATATGACAATGACTGTAATACTAACAGATGAACGCAGCGACACAATGTAACCATGCATGAAACACTATCATCCTACTGATGCACTTTATCAACATAATCAAGTGCTTTCATTTCACTTTTTCTGTAGAAGGCGACCTGGACTTATCTCTTATCTCTGCAAACTATAACAAAACTATCTCTGTGTACTCTGTAGGACGTTCTCTGGCATAAACACTGACCTCGTCAGGACCAGTAGTCCTCATGGAGACCAAAACCTGGTCCCTAATGAGGAAGAACCTCACTTCTAAAGAGGTTTAGGGCTAAGATTTGAATTGTGGGTTATAGTTAAGGTTATAGATAATGGTTTATTTATTTATAGGCTGTCCACTTATATGAAAGTGTCCTGGGAAGAATAGCTGCTCAAACCTGTGTGTGTGTGTGTTTCTGAGAGATCCATAAAGTCCAGATTAGCTTTAGCGATTGCTGATCTAATCTTCTGAATCAACAGAGCGATGCCGTCACGGCTCAGTGTCAGAACACACTTTAATGAACAGTCAGTCACTCACGCTGCACTCTTAGAAACCTCTGATTTACTTATAACATATAATAAATAATAAAAACAGTGCCCTCGTGCAGTCATTCTCCATGGTAAATGGCTGTTCCTTTGTACATTAAGAGCTAAATATACTATAATCCTTAGTTCCTCATTATTGTGGACATGGTTTGGTTTCCCTCTATGATTCTTAACTTCACTCGTAAATTCTGCTCAGCTATAACTTTTTTAATGCAGGTTTTCTAACTTTGAGTCTAAGCTGAACAGCTGTTGACAGATGGTAAATTACAATCCGTTTTAGGTCTAATCCGACAGTTTTTTGTATTTATTTACATGAACGTGCCTGAAAATCAGGGTAAACAAGTGTTGACCACGTACGACACGACGCAGCTTATCGATTACCACAGCGGCATCAGAGTTACATGGCTGCACTAATTGAAACCTTAATGACCACATTTCTATACCTGCTTTTTTTACACAGGAGGTTTTGAGGACATGACGTCTCCTAAAGTTTGGATCAGGATCTAGTTCAGCATGAGTGGACGTGGAGTGGAGTGACGAGGGTTTCCAAGGTTGTCCTGACGCCCGGGCGTCAAACGCTCAGTGGAAGCAGCGAGGTGAAATAGCAGATAATAACGCTAATGGGTCAACCTCCTCCCCTGTGACCCTCCCTCTGTGAAATGTGCCCATGTTACACACACACACACACTCGTACAGCTACAAAAACAAAATGCCACACTCCCCTGACATAAATAGTGCATTAGCCATTGAGAAGCCCAGTGTTGCCGCAGCAACATAGACATTGTGTAATTACTGTCTTACGGGTCGGTGTAATAAAGCGCAGAGCCGCAGCCCCCGTGGCCCCCGAGGCCCCCGGTAATGGCTTTTATGGCTCAATCATTATAGCCACGCCACTACACACGGAAATACATAACAAGGATATGCTTAACCTCAAAGCCCAGAGCTCATGGCTTCAGACAGGAGATCTTCAAAGCCGTTGGTTTCAAAGAGAGCTACAACAGATCTCTATTCAAAGATATGCACATTAACATAAACAGGAAAAAAACAACCACATTTACATTAAAAAAAGAGTCACCTTTAGGGGTTTCCCTTTGTTCATGGTTTGGCGACACAGTCCACAGATTGTTCGTCCGCTCATAAAATATGAATATTAACCATTATCATCAACATTGAATAATATGGTGGAACAACGCAGTGTTTCATACATATTATAGCAAAATATGGTCCACTGTTGACTCTCTGTTAGTGATCAATAGGTGTTCCAGGGTTTCTAAGCCCACATGGAATTTTGGAGCACTTTGGGCACTTCCATGGTGTGGTAAATGTAAGAACAATAAAGAAGAGGCAGAGGAACAAATAAAACAAGATGAATCCAGACTCTGTAAAGCAGATTCACCATTTCACAGCAGCACTACAACAATGCAAGAGCATCCCAGGATCTGTAATGTCTACTCTGACCCTGACTGATGTCGTTTTGCCGACTTTGAGTCGCTTTCATACGTCGTACATCTTTCATTTTCAACGATTTGACCACTGCAATGTAAATATTTAATATATTAAATAAAAATATTATATATTTAACTCTTTGAAATGTCTTGATACAAATGTCCATTCAAAATAATAGGTGTTAGAGAAACGGCAGCTAAAATAGGCCATTCGGTGCATTCAAAATTGCTGCTGTCATGTAGGGCTGGGCGATTATGGCAAAAATAATAATCACGATTATTTTGATTGATATTGAAATCAAAATTAATAAACACGATTATTCATTGATGTCAAAACTTGAAACTTGAACTTCCTACCTTTGTTACATTTCTGCCATGTTTTCAATCGCTCGCTCCTCATATTATTGATACACACAAGTTACTCGCTTGCTGCAGCTGCACTTAACACTGGTGCATTCAAGGTGTTTTTATAGCATAGGAATTTACATACACGGTGCGCCGTGCGGCGCATTAATCGATTTTCTTCGATTATAATGTTTTTATGATCGTGAGAAGCTAGAATCGAAATCACGATTAAAATTCGATTAATCGCCCAGCCCTACTGTCATGATATACTGTATATATATATATATTCTGAATTGGTTTGTGAAGATAAAAGTTAGAGAAACGCTGAGCAGAAAATGAGGGCTTTTGTTCATGACATCAACACACAGCACAAAATCAATGAGGGGGAAAGAGAATGACTCATTTTTTAAAAGGAACGGGAGAGTTGAAAATATTTCTTTCTGTATGCAAAGACACTCTAATCTAATGTCTAATGGAAGCTGTTTTGGCTGAGGCATGACTGAGCATCACTGAGAACGTCTCCGTTCGTCTCCCTCTCCACTTCGGCTCTGACGATAAATTAGCAGAAGGAATTTACGGAGACGCTTCCGAAGGGGAAAAAGGGCTCGGAAAAAAAGCTTTGATCAGGAAACCAGACTAAGAGTAATCTGACAAATCCGTACGGGGAGAGACTTAGAAGCGATATGTCGACGATGTGTCATGAACGTGTTGTCGTCTCTGTTCTTTAAATCCCTGGAAAACAACATGCCTACTTCAGCGTTCATATGTTGTGGACATGTGTTTGTTATCAGTGGCATCTGCTTAAGTATGAACTGTTAGCAATCCCAGAGTACAGTTTGTGTGTGTGTGTGTGTGTGTGTGTGTGTGTGTGTGTCGTCCAAACAGCTGTGGAGTAGATAAGAAACCCCCAGAGACACAGTTTTAATCCCGCACACACCAGGTAGAGCGGATTTCAGAGTCTGTTTGTTTTTTCACTTACGAGCGATTTCACCCCTATATCTTTGCCACGGTGGCAGGAGAAAACACAGGGTGTGGACAAAGAAAACAGAAGGACACTGACACACTTCAATCAGCGTGATATTTACCGAGAAAGGGCTTTTTCACTTTCAAAATGTGAAAGCCTCGCAGATGGAAAAGGATTACAAAAAGCACCATAATACATTTCCCTCGTTTAAATCTCACAGAGAGAGAAGACAGAGACGGAGAGACAGAGAGGAGGGGTGGATGGATTTGGTACAATAGAACAAAGAATTGATAAGTGAAAAAGCAATTAAACAGAATTCTGATGAGGTTTGGTCTCATATTTTGGGATATCTGTGGCTGCGTTCGTTTCAGCCCGACATCTTTCCCCGATACCATCTTTGTCTTCTTCGTTAATAATAAAAGTTTTTTCCGTATTTATTCAAGAAACTTGTTCATACACTTAGAAATAAGGGTTCCAAAGGTTCTTCTACAAGGGCTGAGGTTCTACCTGGAATCATTTACTTCTGAAAAACCCTTTACCAAAGAAAGGGTTTTTCAAGGGTTCTTGGTAACACTAATACTTCCAGTAAAAACCCTTTAAAACCCCTTCCTGAATAAAGGGTTTTAAAGGGTTCTTGGTGGAACCTTTATAAAAAAGGTTCTACCTGGAGCCAAAAAGGGTTCTCCTATGAGGACAAGCCGAAGAACCTTGTATGGTTCTACTTAGCACTTTTATTTCTAAGAGTGCGGAAAATTATTTCTCTGTATTCCTTTAAAATGTAGATTTTAGTTTAGATTAAGTCTATGGTTCTCAAACTGCAGCACATGTATATGTGAGGTACACTCTTGGAAATAAAAGTGCTAAGTAGAATCATATAAGGTTCTTCGGCTTCCACCTGGATCCCTTTTGGAGGGTTCCACCAAGAACCCTTTTAAAATCCTTTATTCACGAGAGGGGTTTTAAATGGTTCCCTGGATCAAAATGGTTCTCAATGGAACCATTAGTGTTACCAAGAACCCTCAAATAACCCTTTTCTTCGGGAAAGGGTTTTTCAGAAGCAAATGGTTCTAGGTAGAACCTCAGCCCTTGTAGAAGAACCCTTTTGGAACCCTTATTTCTAAGAGTGTCAGTCCTTTCGAAGTAATTTAAATACTAAATCAATTTTGCATATCTTTAAAATCAACAATTACAATATTATCCAAAAAAAAGACAACAGATTTTCCGACTTATTCACAACTAACCAATCAGAAGTGAGTGTTGTTGATATTCCAGTGTGCAAAGACCTTCAGTTGTTTACACAAACACGCAAGATTTTCACTCTGAGACTTGTTTTCCAATCGTCTCCCAAAACACCAGCTCTGTTCTCGTGTCTACAGGGCCCTCAGTGGTGTAGGACATGGCATTTCAGCTCATTGTTTTACTGTTTTTAGAGATTTTACCACAGTGCAGACAAAGTTTTCACAGATCAGTGAAACTTTTTAGCCTAAAGTCAACTGGAACCAAACAGCGTCAACGACGCGTGGTTTTTAAGGTCAGGATACGCCTCCCGTTAGGCAGGTCCACGTTTGCACACACGTACCAACACATACCAACACACACACACACACACACACACACAGATAGCATCTGTCTGTGGTCATTACCTCGTCCAGGTGTGTTTGAGCGACCATTGCCACGGCAACAAAAGTTTGCCATGTGACCTTATCAAACCCTGTCCCCTTGCTTCCCTCTCCCATCGCCTTCTCCTTTTCAAGACCACACTTTATTTTGCCCTTTCTATTAGAGCAGCCTGAAAAGTTCACCATTCACATCAGCTCTGTGAATGCTATCTACAGAAAAGATCTGTGTGTGTGTGGTTAAAAAAAGAAAACACACACCCAGCTGAACCACACCCCACTGTGTGTGTGCGTGTGGAGAAGCCTCTTTGACAGTAAACCTAGCAGCGACACAGAGGATTCTTTAACCCGGGTGAACCCCGTGAAAACAGGCAATTAACAACATTTCTCTTGGCAGTGGGGTCGCCCCATTCATCGCCCCGTGTGTGGGAATTGTGACGTCGCATAAGAAAAACAAGTCTGCAGGAAAAAGCAAACAATACAATGACGGCCAGGCAGAGGAGGAACCTGTGTCTACAGAGGGAGAACAAGAACGTTGATGCCCCAAACAACGGTGCCATATAATGCAGAATCACCACGTGAACAACAACAATTCTGGAGTCTCTGTGAGAATCCAGAACCAGGATAAGAGCACATGAAGACTGGACCTAACAAAAACTGTCACAGTTCCCCCTCCAGGGTGATTACATGGTGCCACGTCACGGTTGCTGACCAAACCGATCTACTGGACCAAGCCCAGTGTCGTCTATGTGACACACAGGTGTTCAGGGCCAGGATTTATATGTGCAAGGACACTTATTAAAGCGGAAGTTCCAATTAACGCTGTTTTTTAGTGTGTATCTGCGGCATTATCCTGTTTAAGAAGCCCTGAAGGTTCTACACAAACAGTTCAGCCACTGCTGAGAACGCTGTGTTTAATTGTAATCTCGGGCTCAGCGAGATCTCTGAAAAAACCCGGTCCGGTTACGTAAACAGTGGTTCTCCTGAACAGCAGATTCTCCTGCTCCGGGCACTAGTCCGGGCACATCCGGTTTGCGTACATTGAACCGCAGAAGAAGAATAACGTCCGTTGTGGAGGTGTTTCACAAGCGACAGTGTCTTCTGACTCTGGGTCAAAGGTCGTCAAAGGGACTGCGGCAGGGAGTCGTGAAGAAGCTATTTTTAAACACTGTTAAAACAATGTTTTGATAATGAGTAGCAGTGCATCCACCATTCCAGAGGTGTGCTTCTGAGAGCTGGTGTGCTGAATACGTCACTTCCGGGTATTGGCCAATCACAAGAGAGCTGGGAAGGCTCTGGCTGGCCGATCACAACACAGTTCTGTCTTCACGGGGTGAGATTCATGTCTGAAATATCGCGGCTGAGGAGAGTGTCGGTAAGGAGAGATTTCTATCTGCTCGTTTACAGCAACTATTTTTGAGCATAAAAACAAGTGAATGTATGTAAGTAGACCTCCATAACTCACTCATAATGTGCAACAGGACCACTCTATGTGAGCTTTAAGACAGAACTTCCACTAAAGTAATATTTGTGGTCATTTTCTTTTGCAAACAGATTAAAGACAATAAAATCCATCATGTTATCACTCCACTTTTGCAGGTAATTGTGCAAATGTGACAGGAGTAGAGTGGGCTGCAAGGGCTCGACACGCTCCACCATAGCACTTTACTAACACTGCACACTAATGCATCGCAGTTATAATCACAGAGCCGAGGTGAAACGAAACAGAAGCAACGCTTTTGGAGTGCTTTCAACGTGTCAGTACAAAAAAAAAAGACCTGCAAGACGTTAGCCCCGACACATGACACCACTGCCCTTTACTGCAAGTTACTCTGCAAACTATTCACATCCATACACTTCACATTTATACATATAGTGCCCAGAATTCCTCTTTATAACAGCACTAACATTCTCACCTTCATTACTTTCACCTGTGTTCTGTACCTGCAGTATTTAGTCAGTATGGACAAAAGTCATTGCCATTGAATAATATGGTAATAATAAGTACTTTAATATAGCGTTGGTCCTACCTTTTGCAGCTAAAACCACTTTCACTCTTCTTGGAAGACTTTCCTGATGATTTTATATAGTGTTTCTATGGGAACATGTGTCTGTAGAGCATTTATTATGAGGCTCTGATGTTGGACGAGAAGACCTGGCCCACAATCTCTGTTGCTCATGTCTCTAAAGTTGTTGCTTTGTGCACTGGGACGCAGTCGTGTTGGAGTAGAAATGAGACTTCCTCAAACTGTTTGAAGCATTGCATTGTCCAAAAATGTCTTGGTACGATGAAGCGTTAAAGATTGTTCTTCGCTGGAGATCAGGAGCCTAGAGCTCAAAGCCTGATTGAAGCGCCTGTGTGTGTGGCCCTTGTTGTCTTTTAGCCTCGTGATGTGCACCATGTACTATAATCTTCCTATTACTTAACAACTATTGCTCACGACCACTTCCAGCTGCAAAAGGCCACAGTATAGTCCTGTGTAAAGTGCTCTACATAGGTTACGGAGACCCCTCTACGTCGCCTGAGAGCCTGTCGAAGAGCCTCGCCGTCGTCTCTGGCTGCACGAAATATTTTTTTAAGTGTCCGTCACCTCGTCAAGGGACAACAGAAATGGCAAGAGCTCCGACAGGCCGACAGACACAGGCCGAGCTAACGCTGCTCTGTGCTTGCCACAGTGCGCACCGAGCGTCCACAGAGGCGGAGCTGATCACCGCCGACAACGTTGCTGCCAAACTATAAATACGTCATATCTTGTTCTTCAGGTAAGAAACGACCACTGTTTCAATGTTATTCTGCTGAAACAACAACAACAGTCTTTCTCTCTCAGACGCCATTGCTTACCGTAGCAAGAAGCACAACAACCTTGCGTAGCGACTAGGGCTGAACGATATGGACAAAATTTCATATCTCGATATTCATGCCAGATATCTCGATATCGATATGATACGATATGACTACAGGTTCGGTGAAAACCATGCATTTTTCAGAAAAATAAAAACATTATACAAAAGACTGTGGAAACTTTCCACATGGAAAGTGCAGTTTTATTGATGAGAACTCACTGCCAGTCATCAACATTAACATAAAGTTACCAAAGGTTAAATAAAAAATCATTTTTCATCATCATCACATTTTTTACTGCAGCTCCGCTTTAATGTTAGATGCGTTATCAGTCATCACGCAAACCTGTTGGTCCCACTTCAAGTCCCAGTGTGCTAACCGTTAGCAGCTAACGCACCTCTCGTCTCCTGGGCTATATTATCACCTGTATGCTGCCCGGGGAAGAAGGACGTCTGCAGTCAGCGGGTCTTGAGTTCGGAGTTTGTTGTAATAAAATGGATCGTTAAACTGATGTAAAGTTCGGTTGTCCGGCGTGACCACAGGTCCGTGGTTGCGGCGAAATGATGGATGATTTATGTTTTGGCACAAAATCGCCACCGGCCTCATTATCTTCCGCACTCATGTCACTTTTCTTTCTTTTTTTTAGATTTTCCCACTGTATGTCGTGTGTGTGAGTGCGTCTCAGTCTCCGTCTCCCTCCCGCTCTCCTATGTTTGTCATTGGTTTGCTTCAGCTGTCGATCCACAGCAAGCATGAAATAAGGTTTGTGATTGGCTGGCCGTAGTGGTGCATTCAAGGGCAATCGTAAAAAAGATGTTTATTGTGACTGCCGGAGCTTTACATGCAGGGCGAGCGCGGGGGAAACTCTATATCGTTTATATCGTCGCTTTTACGATATTAATATCTTGAATGTACATATCTCGATATCGATACGATAACGATATATCGTTCAGCCCTAGTAGCGACCCCTACTGATCGGGCGGGGAATTGCAGTGTGTATACGGCACCACGACGGAAAACCATAAAGGCTGGAGGTGTCCGTGGTTACGCAGTTGGATAACGCATTACGCAGTCGGAGAGGTATACTGTGGCCTTAAGAGAGTGCGAGCACTCAAAAGAGAAAAACTACCACTTTCACTTGTGACACCTACAGTAACATCCATACAAATCCCTCACACACACCATCTGAATCACACACACACAGGCACTAAAGCAATCACACACACACACAAATAGGTGCTTTCAACTTTTTCAAAAGATGCTTTGTCTCTCCGGCACGTTCTCGCTCTATCCAAGAGAGCCACCCACTGCGTTCACTGCTTAAACAAACTCTACATGATACTTCTGCCTGTTTCCAAGCTCCTGTTGCTACGGATGTCAGTCAACACCTACACACACACACACACACACAGCCATCAGATAACCAGCTTATTTGTACTTCTGGTACACCACTGTAACATGTTTTAAGCAGATTAAAGTGTTGAGGACTTAGCTGCGGTGGCATGCCAGCAGCTCAGAGTGAGGTTTTGTTATGACTCAGCCGCATCGGCACGCCGACATCAAGCGAAGTGAAAAATAACAATTACTAAGAGACCAATTACAGAGTTATGAAAGGAGCCGACTCTCAAATGAATGAAAATGAACTTTTTGAGGGGGGTAATAATCCGGTCTGGATTATTATATAAATATGTTCACGACGCGTCTGTGAAGACTCTCACATTCACCTGTGAAGAAAAGCGAAGGTGAAATAAAACTCAAACAAGTCCACTTACAGCTAACCTTTAACACCTTCTGTCTGCGAGTCTGACACCAATCAACCTGTCTTAAGATGGTTCTCTCACATTCCCATTTTTCACTTCGACGTTTTATTTCTCCTTCTCTAGTTATTATGAAATGTATCATGAGGCCAATCTTGCGTTTGCAAGAAGAAAACCTGGGGTTTGCGAGCCAGTCTTTCTGCACGGCGTTTGCATGTTCTCCCCAGGTTCTCCAGTTTCCTCCCACATTCCAAGAACATTAAGATTTGGGGATTAGGTAAAACAAAAAATAGATGAGTTCTAAAGATTGGCCTGGCCAAATGATCCTATAGTGTGAGGGGTTAAAGTCTGAGAGCGAGCTGACTGGACTGCCCACAGTGAATGTTAAGACGGTATAGAAACAGGACAAACTTGTGGGTTTATGTGGGTTCAACGGTTTGACTGCTTGTTTAATGATGTCCTGTGAGACGTACCACAACACAACAGAACAGAGTTTCTATGATACCAAATCCCTGGAATCTGCTCCGTGAAATGGTTTGATTAAACAATAATCTTTTGATTTATCCGTTTGTCTCCCACGTTTGTGTTTTAAATCAAGTCAAGATTTGAAAATCCTCTAGTGTGGGGCAGGCTCTGTAAGGAAAATGATGTCGTTACCCCATTCCCCCGAGCTTTCTGAACTCCAGGTCCATATTCAAACCATTCTCTTCGTTATCTCACGACAACATTTCATGTTTCAGAGAATGAGGGAGAGAATAACCTAAGAAGAAATTGTAATTTCAAGAATTTTCCCCCACTCACTATTATCACAATAATGCAGAATGAACCACCATCGACTTCCTGAAAGACTTTTACTTTGAAAGGTGCAGTCAATTAGATGTGGGCAGCACAAAGCGTGAGCGCGGTGACCAAAGACAACCGAGATGCAAAGGTCTTGCAGTTAATTAACAAAGTGAATTAACTAAATTATCGATCAGATTATGTCAGACTCATATTGATGATGGTGCAGGCTCGTTTTTGGCGTAGAGCTGAATCACCACAGTCACAGACGTGCCAGCCTGACACTGTTTCTGACAGGAAGTCTCGTCTCGTGAGAAGATCCCTGCTGCGTTAGTGGAAAAGAAAAAGCGAGTGCATTTGTCAGTTTATCAAAGCTGTTCTGACACCGACAGTCTTAGCCTTTTCCACGCTGCCGATGAAGCATATCGACTCTCTGTGGTGTTTCTCACTATAACGGCTTTTTGTTTTCCTGTCTGCGAGTGAGTGAGTGATGTATTTTACATCAAAGGTGATGGCGCGAAGGCAGAGACATAACAGCCGTGCGAGTAAAGCGAGACGGAGGCAAACGCGAGGTTAAGAAAAATATCCTCTGGTTCTCTGAAACTTCAGTGAGGTAGTGAGATACAAAAGAGAGTCATCCATTTGAAAGGACGTGGGGTAAAGTCTGGGTGGGGTTAGTGACACGAGCAGTGTTTTATACCCTGGAGCTTCAAGATTCTTGGTTTGTACTGTATGCCGTGTTTCCATCAAGTAGTATAGTATTCCATCATAGTATTATCTCAAGGCTCTGTACATAGACAACATCATGCAGAGCAGAGAAACCCAATAATTCACACAATGAGCAAGCACTAGGGGGCAGTGTAGAGGAGAGGAGAAAAACTCCCTTTTAACAGACAGGAATAAGAAATCTCTGACAGAACCAAACTCAAAGATCTGCCTCAACCGATTGGGGTGAAATGAAAAGACCAGGAGCAGATATACAACAACTGTTTCTGTTTGGAACGGTAAAGCCTTAGGTCCTACGTAACGTACTGTTGTACCGGTACAACGACAGGTAACCACAACATTGAATGCGACACAGCAGACAACAAAGGAGGACATCCAGCAGCACAGTCGCGACAACACGTCAAGCTTTCTATGAGAATAGATGCCGGTCGTAAGCCAGTTACATTTTTTCCGTCACTATCGTGTGCATACTGTGCCGATTTACTCTGGTACCCAAAGGAATGGAAACGCAAAAGAATGCATACCGTACCAAACATGGCTTTAGAATGTTTACTTGGAATAAAATTCTTTATGATCATTATTCCCTGGGGCCGGGGAAGCCCCCGACCATTCCGCTGGGTCCGAGAGGAATTCTCTGAGAATGATCTCCAACCCTCTTCCACGTCTACGACCTCTGTGATGTCCAGGACGAGCATCTTCCCAAGTTCTCCATCAACCACACACTGCTCTACTAAAGCTAAAAATACATGTTGCATGGCTGTTTCCAGGCACCCGACAGTGCTCTAGATCTGCTTTTAGCTCCGTTGAACAGTGTGATTTTCTTTGATTTTGTTGTTACATTCCTCTGATAATTGCCACAGACTGTAAAATAATTACCTTGGCCAGTATTAGCGTCTTTCAAAACTACAAAGTCATAATTTGCAAACGCCAGATCCCCCTACTCCCAAAAATGCGCATTTTTAAGTACTTTAGGAGCCACTGATATTTTTGTCCTAAAAACATCAGTCAACACAGGAATCGCTGAACCATGCAGCGTTTCCATAGAAACCAACAACATCTTTGCTTCTTTCCAGTCGATGCATTATAAAGTAATATCACACTTGGGTTCATTGTAATGAAAATTTAACAGGAGAGTCCACACATTATCAGTTTTGTTTCCCTTGGGGGGGAAAGGAATCAAAAAGAAGTGAACTTTCAACAACAGCAAAGAAAAACACACAAAAAAACACAAAAATAAAACGTACAAATGAACCGTGCACGAAAAGACATGAAAAAGATAAGGCAGTCTGTTGGGTTTGTGCTCTATAAAATGTGAGATATGGTTTATAAATAAACATGATCGTCTTATTATCACATTTTTATCAAGGACAAGAACAGTTTAATTTTTATGACGTTATATTCAAGACATAACAATTGCTGCACATGAATATTTTGGTTTGTTATTTTGTTCATAACTTTAGCTTACAATTTTCTTATTTTATTGCTTTTTGTTGCTGTTTTTCCAGATATATGATGACTTTTGTCACATTTTCGGGTACGTAATAGGGTTGCAGCAATAAATAGTATTATCACGATAACAAAACACATTATCGTTAATATTCGACTTGAGTGACTTGAAAATTCGGTCTAGTTTCGCCATCATACAGTCCTTGTGACTTAATTTAACATGCCAAAAAAAACATTAATTGATCAACATTAGCTGATTATTTACTTTCAAAGATTGTTTTTTTTGGTATGTCAGTTTGCACATTAGAAAATAAAAATAAATGTTGCGTATGAACGACAACTTAATTTTTTCATGCGTAAGTATTTGAAGTTTATACTTTTTTTTTTTTTTTTTAAATATGTAAAAAAGTTAGCAATAGCAATTCTTCTTATTATTATTAAACTATGGAAGAGGCTTTGGGCCACAAAGGGGGATTGACATTTAAAAAATTCACAATCCGACAAAAACGTCACAATTCTAATCTCAGAAATCAGACCGTCTTCCATTTTATTTACATTTGGCCCTAATCCTAATTTCATCAGATTGAGGACAAAATAACACATAAAATATTAGACTAATACAATATCAGATATCTGCTGCACTGGTTTCTAAAAATAGACGTTGGCATATAAAAAACTCACACTGGTCAACCCTCTAGACTACACAGGGGCCGACGGGTTTTAAACATTACTGTGTCCCCACTGTGACATGGGATCAGGCTCATTACAGCTAAAAACATGAGTGCTGATGTGAAGCTTCAGCTGGAAGACTCTGATAATAACATCCCATTTCTAATGGTCATATCCACAAACGGAGAACCTCACGACATGCTGTTTGACACACACACGATTTAAACCTGCAGAAAAACCCATTTCTGTCCTCTTAAAAGAGGGACAGGGGACGTCTGTAAATGTAGTGATTAGCAGCAGCAGCAGCATCAGCAGCAGGTCGCTAACATCCACAGATGGCTTCACGGACTGCAGGCCATTCACGCTCCGCAGTAAAGGAAAATGAGAACTAAGACGAGGACTCTGTCACAGTCTCACACACTTTGTAAGAGTCCCTGGGAAATTCAACGGTTCTCCAATAAAACTATTATTGTCGTGTTCATCTCCTGTTTTCTGGTGATGTCTTACAGTTATAATTAAAAGATGTTTTCATGTACAGTGTTTCCTCTAGGATTTGGTGACTTCTAGTTCAACATTATGCTCATTTAGTACTCGTTTTGTCACATAAAATCACATTTTACAGTATAGTATTACAACATATGCTGAGGGAACTCTGCACAATGTATTGTTGTGATGGCAAAATGTGTTGTGAAGCATAGATAGTGAGTTTAAAGTGATAGTTTGGAATTTTGGACATAAGACCTATTTTCCAACTCAGCCGGTGTGATGGAGAAGTCTGGAGACATTTTCAAGAAATTTCATTCAATTCTTCTAGTTGCCGAGTTCGCTGATGCTATGGCTAGCGCAAGTCAATAATAAAAGTTAGCATGGCATTAAAAACACTCATACTGACTCCACAGTGCACCTGAGGCAAATCAATTGTAATGGCAGACTATCGATGTACATATCTGTGTTGATAGAATGTTTGAAATAAAACCAACCTTGCAATTTGAAGGATTTATGTCTCAGCAGCAGCAGCAGCGCGTCATACTTCCGGCAGCGGCGGACTGATTCCGCTGCCGGAAGTATAGTGCTGAGAAAGTAGTCCCTCAAAAATCCACGCGACGCGACGTTAGTTTTGTTTTAAATATTATTCTATCAACACAGATATGTACATCGATAGTCTGCCGTTACAATCGATTTGCCTCGGGTGCACTGTGGAGTCAGTATGAGTGTTTCTAATGCCATGCTAACTTGTATCATTGACTTGCGCTAGCCATAGCATCAGCGAACTCAGGAACTAGAAGAACTGAAGGACTTTTCTTGAAAACGTCTCCAGGCGTCTCCATCACACCGGCTGAGTTGGAAAATAGGTCTTATGTTCAAAATTCCGAACTATCCCTTTAATGCGTCCTTTTAAGGTTTTAATGCGTCAGGGAAGCAGGAAGCCGTGATCGTATCTGTGTACAGAGGGTAGAGAGTAAAGTTGAATGTACCCAAAGGGCAATTTCGTAAATAATACATTCACGACCACATACAATGAACTGCTCAGCTCCATTATCCTCACACTGCTATCATGAATTATATATAACAATGGTAAGTATTTGTTTTGAAAGCTTTGCTCATAACCCGACTAAAGTAGTTATTTATTTAGAAAATCAATATCCTGCATGGAATCATCTGAAATCCTGACACTTTAATGAAAACTGTGGCTCCAAAACAAGTGACCTGACCTCAGAGGGTCAGACGCTTTTATGCGTTTTTATGCACTTTTTAAATCTCGAGATATTAAATAACCACCTTTTTTTTTAAGGAGGTGGAAAGGTTAGGGTGTCTAAGTGGTGAAAGTAAATAAGAGACTCTGCGAATAAATGATGACATTTAGAAATCATCGCTCTAGTTTCTACATTTCACTACGGAGAGTATAGGGCAGAAAAATTGGATTTATTGCATGTAAACATGACATTTCTGAACTATCCTTAAAATAACTTGTCATATATTGTATTATCTTTACTAGTTCCACTCCACATGTGACGCTTTATACTCCGCTGCTCTCGCAGGTAAATGATTCACAGCCTTTAGAGTCGCATCCGTTTTGAAGGTGACGATTCAAAAGAGACAAAAGTTAAATCCACGGAGCTGAATTCTCTTAAATCTCCTCTCCGTCACTCTCTCCGTCTCCCGCTGCCTCCGCTTGTCCTTGTCTTTCATTCGGTTAAGACCCAGTATTGGATTCTCAAATCTCAATCTCTCGCCTCTCTTTCTATTTTTCTCCTCTGCCGTCTGACTCGATCAATCATTCGTTTACGTAGACATAGGATTAGTCTGTCTATCTATCTCTATCTCACTCTCACACACACCTGGCCATTACAAATGACTAATGATTCAAAGTGTTTAATGGTTTGTTGGATTGCAGAGGCATTGTGGTAGTAGCACTCTGTGGTTCATATCTAAGCAACATAAATCCTTCAGGACTAAGCTGAGCTTCTCTTTGTGCGCGCGCGCGCACACACACACACACACACACACACACACACACACACACACACACACACACACACACACACACACACACACACACACACACACACACACACACACACACACACACACACACACACACACACACACACACACACACACACACACACACACCCACGAGAAACACACTACTGTTCATTTGTTTCAGTCACTTTGAATAAAAGCTGGCAGACAGCCCACTACATTACTCTATTTCTACAAAGTAAACAACAAAGAAACATCACCTCCTCCATGTTTTTTCCGTTACATTAAGAGTATATGTGCAAAAGCAAAACAGCACCGGTTACTGGGGCACAAATGTAAAAACCAGAAATGAATCTTTAGCCATGCATATCTGTGTCTCCCACACATCTCCCAGCTGAGCTACATATCGCTGCCAAGCATCGCCCCAGAGATCGGCTAAGTGTGATAGTTGATGAGTAGCAGCTAGCAGCCAGTTTAAGTTATTCTGACCCCGATCCATAAACATCACACCAGTGTAAAAATAGAGAGGATGGAACCACTTAAGATCCGTATCAGCCAGGATTTTTCATCCTCGCCCTGAAGCCACCACGGAGGATTTCACCGCCCGCTTGACAGGCGCTCGCCAGCAGACGTGGAGTTTGCCAATTTTCAAGCTCCGCGAAGCACCTTGAAGCCGCCGTGAGAGACTCCAGGTGGACTCGAGGTGGACGAACTAACGAGAGACGGCAAGACAGAGTTTAAGTCCAGGTGTTTAACTGGTTTATAGGGTCAGGGATTCCAACATCGCAATAAATCCACAGCAAATCTTATCTTTTAACTGCAATCCATCTTCTACTTGTTCATAAATTCTGCTAATGTCACTTACTGATGACGGATAAAGGTAATAATCTTGAGTGTTGACCTCAGCAGCCACATGAAGCTACTGAATAGACAGATATACAGTATACAGTATACAGTATATGTCCTCTTTCACTGAGACTGAAGACATGTTACATAAATACTGCAACAGAAGAATTTAACCCTGACTCAAATGATAAAAAGCAAAAAAACAAGGTAAAACCTAACGTACTCAAATGTGCTACATTATGCATTGCATTATAAAGCAATACAACCAACAGCTGTATTGCGGAAAATGACTTGTATTGAAAATGGTCGTCATTTCTCCTGTGGGCCATTTAATCTGGACTTTTAACAGGTTGTTAAATGTTAAAGGGTAAACTCATTATTGCCTGCTATTATTGCTTCCTGTTTCCTGTTAAAAATGACGCCTCAGTCCAAACACCGCAATCATCAGCAGCTGATTATCAGTGATTATCAGTATATAAACTAAAGCATATTAAATCACTGTGCTGCGTTTAGACTACAGTAACAGGAGGCTGTGTAACACTAAAAACCACTGAAGCGCAGCAAAAACAGTAGGTACTCAAAGTAAAAAAAAAAGGATCCTTAATTCAAATTCTGGCAGAGAATTTACAAGGATGTCTCCTGTTGTGTCTACTGTCAAACAGAGGGATGGCTCTTTATGCTTTTATATGCTAAGATTTTCATTGTCTGCCATAAATTTGTCGAACTGCAAATTCATATTCCATCAAAATAAAGCACAACACATAAATGCTGGTATCCACTGACATTGATACTCAGCCAAAAACTACAAAATGTTTTGCTGAAACGTTAATATGATTCATGTAGGACAGGTAATATATGCAAAGCTGTGTAATAAATAAAATAAACATTTACAGGCCAGGCTTTAGTCAATTATTCAATCAATCAATCAATGACGCAGTGACACACGTTATCAGAATAGGAAGGTGTTGCCTGATCTATTAAGGACGGGACTCAACTCATTAAGGATTATAGTCTTTGAGAAGCACCTTGTGTCTCACTTTAAGTAATATTCAATATGTCTTATGTTTAAATCCTAATTGCTTAACCGGCAAATGAATAAGCTTGTGCTAAAATATATTGGAATATTGCAAGGAAAATGTTGATGATGCAGATATTGATACAGATGCTACTGAACAGATACAGCAGCCAATGCTGTGATGGTAGTCTTGAGACATTGTCAACATTGCCTAATAATAAATAACGCTTCACTGAGGTCAAAGGCCAGTGGGTGGCAGCAGAGGTCACCTGACATATCTCAAAAGTTATTAAAGCAGTTGTGGTAGTAATACAAATAACAGTGTATTATGGCTGCACAATATTGGGAAAACAAATAATAATATTGTTGAATATAGCAATGATTTTTGCAATTAAAGTAAGTTTATAGCCAAACAAAAACACAAGCATGAGGAAAAATCTAATTTTATGTATATGTATTTTGCCCATATTAAAAAATATCAACAATTTACCCTGTATTGCAATATGTATCTTAACACAGCCTCTGTATTACATCATGGACCTACAGGAAATACTATCAACAGTCTCCTACCCATAATCCTCTGCTGTCTAACTCCCTCTCAGTGCAGGTGCCACCTCCACAGCTTTTCCTGTCCCACTTCCCTCCCAGCACCCCGAGCCACGGCTTAATCTCTGGGTGGAACACGTAGTGTGGGGCACATTATGTACCCTCAAAACATCTTACCGGTGGCTGCTGAGAGTTAAGCGCCCCCCTCTTGGTGGAACCCCCTCTGGAGCTGAGCCTCTTCCAGGACTCTGAGAAACGCCCCCTGGTGGTGGGACGCCCCGGCCCCGACGTCCCGGGCGCAGCAGATGGATCGTCCCGGGTGGAGAACGCCCGCTCCCTGCGCAGCTCCCTCCGCTCGGCCCACTTCTTCTTGGAGGCCATCGGCGTGGAAATGTGTGTTCAGAGAGAGACGAGGGGAAGTAGAGCAGCCACACTGAGTCGACTTCACTCAGACTGGAGCCACAGGTGGCATCTTCACTTACACTCTTCTAACTCTTCTTTCTTCTTCTTCAAGTCTCTCTGTGCTCCTTCTTTTATTTCTTTCTTCCCTTTCTTTTCTTCCCTGCAGGCTTCCTGAAGGATGGAGGAGAGTCACAGAGGAGAGGTGGTGAAGCAGAAGGTGATATCTTCACCCTGTTGCATGTGCCGTTACTGTGGCTCAGCCGCTGATGCCGTTTTCCCTCCTCACATGGAGAGAGAGAGAGTGTGTGTGAGAGAGAGAGAGAGAGAGGGAAGGCAAGAGAAAGGCAGGGATGGAGAAAGAGAGTTGGGAGGAGGAGAAGGAGGAGGAGGAGGAGGAGGAGGTTGGAGGGTACGATATTTAGATGATGGTAAATGGGCCAAAATATTATGAAAGGGGGAGGAAGAAGAGGAGCATGGAGAGACAGTGAGACAGGTGGAAAGAGAGAGGGATGAAATAAAATAAAAAGACAAGACGAGGTAAACAAAGAAACAAGCAGAGAGTCTCTGGAGTGCAGGGTTGTGCAGAGCTGACGCTGAGGCAGAGAGACAGACAACCCTGCTCTGGAAGTCACACTCTCACTCTGTGAACAATGTGCTTTGAATATCCACAGCGAGTAAACCTCCATCTCCTCCCTCTCTTCTTTCTCCCCAGGCTTTGAGTATCACTCTCTCGCTCTGTGCTCGTCGCTCCTCTCTCTTTTCTTTTCTTCTCCTTTCCTTGATGCTCTTGGTTCACAGTTCAGGACTTAAGCCACCTGAGCCTCCGTCTCTGAGATGATGATGATGATGGAAAATAAACCTGGCTGTTGTGAGGTTTTGTTTTGGCTTCTTCTTCTTCTTCTTCCCTCTAACCCTTCACTCCTCAGGTCTTCAGCTGTGATGAAAGCCTCAGCATCACGCTGTGGAGTTTGTGGAGTTGGGAGAAATGATATCTTCAGGTGCAGTGGTGAGGAAAATTAGTGGGGCTCTTAAAAATGTTTTCGAGTTATTTTTGCAACAAAAAAAATAATAATATTCTGAAGAGAAAGAGAGAGAGAACGACAGAGAAAGAGGGCAAAGACGGAGGGGGGGGATGGAGTAAGTAAAGGTGACAGTGTCAATACACTAAGGACACTGTTGTTATTGCTCCCAGCAATAACATGACACATGGGAGATCTGATCTACTGTGTACTGTGTTTATGAGTGTGTGTATGTGTGTATGTACATGTGTGTGTGTGTGTGTACTTGTGTCGCTTTAGGACATGTTCTGTCGGGTCTGGACCAGGAGTCAAAACCTGGTTCAAATGAGTGATAATCTAATTTTGCGTGCAGTGTCCTCAGAAGAATAGATGCTCAAACTCTCTCTCTCTGTGTGTGTGTGTGTGTGTGTGTGTGTGTGTGTGTGTGTGTGTGTGTGTGTGTGTGTGTGTGTGTGTGTGTGTGTGTGTGTGTGTGTGTGTGTGTGTGTGTGTGTGAGAGTGTGTGTGTGTGTAGGAGAGAGGGAGGAAGAGTGAACAAGTGACAGTGAGTGAGCAGAAGAAGGAGGGAAACAGTGGGAGGAAAATAAAAGAGACAAACTGGTTTCTATTGAACACAGAAAACCCCACGTGGACAGTAAATAATTGATTATTATTGTGATTATTTATATATAATAGGAATAGTCAATTTCATATGAGAACAAAAGTGTCTCAATACCATTGTGGTATCAACAGATTCAGACAAAAACTGGAGGTCCGATAAATCATTTTAAGCCAATTAATTGGCTCAGATAGGGTTTAGCAGACAGTAGCTTGTACCACACCTAAAAGAACATCTCTTCTGATGATTAATAACCAACATATCGATTTAAAGAGTCCATGAAACGGCACTCAAACTGTACTTCACTGTGAAGTTTACATGAGAGACAAAGAGAGATTGTGAAATTGCAGATGCTCCAAAACTTTTCCAATCCCACCCAAACGCATTTCTACGGCACGTATAAAAACAACAGAGTCGACTCGATGCGATCGCATAAATATATAAAAACAGACATGATACGAAACAATGTGAACTCAAAAAGAAACCAATATAAAACACAATAACATACAATACCTCGACGTACAGTCGGTACCAGAAGAAGTAGAAGTGATTTTTCTGCAGACCTCAGTGATCATGATGGTGAATAGTTTTTCTGTGATGGACAAACAATAAAAAAAAAAACAATAACCTACACAAAAGGCTGCGTCATTAATCTATAAAAATGTACTGTTTATCACAGTATACTTTTCCTCCCTAACAATGGAATGTTGCTCAAAACCACAATTGACTGATTTCACTCAAGAGGAAAAAACAATCTTTAGTTAGACTGCCTGAGATTTACTGATGTTTTATTACCAACATTATTCAGCCCGTTCTGCACCACAGATTAACGCAAAATATTTCAAATTTTCATATGAATATTTAGTAATATACCAATAAATATTGTGACAAGGACTTGTCACTCGAGTATTATCATAGTGTCATATTTTTATAACATTAGACTCCTTATACTGAGTCATAAAAACAAAACGGAGTGTGTTAAATGGTTTAAAAGGCGACTGCTAAATAATGCAACACTTTTATTGTCAATATTTGTAGTCAATATCATATTTCACCAAAAACAACACATTAACTGGCTTTAGTTTCTAAGACATGAGAGGTTTTGCTGTTATAAATTGTTGTAAAATGATTATTCCTGGGTTTCAAATCACTTTATATGCAGCAATTACAGAAAATATTTTAAATAATGATAGATTTAAGAATGTAAATACACTTATATACTTCTTGGACATACAGTAAGCCCTGTATAATATGCCAGGTGGCTGTTTATTCTGTGTACAAGTTTTAATTAGAGTCATTTGATGCAGAAAACGGTATTATTTGAAGCAAAATGATTTCCAATACGGACAATTGGTGGTTGTTTACTTACTGCACAAATTGTAGCGAATAAAATGTATGTAGAAAAAAATATTTTATTAAGATTAAAATCAAATGACATGGGTTTAATTCAGAAAAATGGCAGCTAGTCTGCATTCGCACTACTTTAGTGTTAAGGCAGCTATTCCGCGTGTGTATTTAACCATTATATAAACTAACTTTACTAATTCTGAAAAGTTAAAACACGTTTCCATTTTACTTGAATGAGTAACTGGGTCAAACTTTACACTGCTAGTGAATATAAAAGATAAGTTAGGTGAAGGTTTAACACATTTACGGGATAGTTTTGACCAACGAATCAACAAAGTACGTCACAGGTGTCACTGATTAGCTGCGGCTACGTTGTTAGCATGCTAACGATAGCCGACTGCAAAAAAAAAAACCTCCACAGCAAAAAAACAACAACATTTTTCCACATTAACGCGAGTACAGCTCACTATAAGAAGAAAGAGTGAGTAAACACACGAGTGTTAGCTTACCTGAGAGCACACGAGCCGACCAAAAAAGACCAAACGCTAACTTTCACCTGGGACTCCGAGACTGTGGAAGGTTTGCTAACTGTGGCCTTTTCAAAATGGCCGCCAGGAGGCGTTAGCTAATGTAGGTCACAGGCGGACACAATCACAGGTGTAAATAATCACATCTGATTTTATTATTATATTATGATGATGATGATGATAATAATAATAATAATAATAATAATAATAATATAATACATTATATATATATACATATATATATATAAACATAATAACATATATATTATATATTATAACAGTGCAAAATCACAAGTGTAAAATAATCGCATCTAATTGTATTATTATATTATGATAATAATAATAATAATAGTAATATTGATAATAATAACAACAATAATAATAATCATAATATAATACATTATATATATATATATATATATAAACATAATAACATATATATTATATTATTATCACAGCATACACTGAGTTTTCCATTTAGCTCGACTTAGATGAAGTGAACAGAGCCATAGTTCATGTTAATATGATCATTAAACTTGTTAAACCTGCTGAAACATGACAATTTATGTTGTTTCCAAACAGCTTTATGGTTCTCAAAGTAGTTGAGTCACCTTATCTCTCACTCCGTCTTCATTTAAATTCACTATACCAGTGTATAAACTATATTAAACTAAATTAAATTATTGTTATGGGGAATAAATCGGTGAAAAATCCGTAGCTGAGTGATAATCTCAGTATTTTCCTCAGGTGGCACTTCAGATATGATTCACATATTCAGAGAGGTCCAGAAATTAGATGTTAATTCTCCATAAGCCTATTACGACTAATTTATGTAAACATGACGGCAAACGCGCTCATTAACACACTAATTAATGTCTTAGTGTGCAGGCCACTCATTGTTGTTGCTAATGCGATTACTGTATTACTGAGTAAATAAATAAATAAATAAAGGAAATCACAATTATTTCACTACAATAACAAAGGGTTTACGGCAACATCACAGACAAACGGACAACTTTCCAAAATAATGTTGTGCGACGTCAACACAAAAAGACAGAGTGAGGCGTTTGTTTTCCCTTTAAATTAATCTGATTTGAAGTAAATGCTGGGTTTACTGGCTTCATGGAGTTGTGTTCAAAGTTTGAAGTGTGGAGATCGTCTGCCACCTTCCTTCTTTCCATCCTTCCTTCCTTCCTTCCTTCCTTCTTTCCTTTCCTCCACCCCTTTTTCCTCTGAAACATCAAAGATCCACCTACACAGGGCTGCGTGGTCGCCATGGTGACTAACCTGGATGCTTCATTTTAAGCCTCCTGTGTGTCACACCATGTGCGGTCGTGTACAATTTCACACCATTATATCCACACATTCCCTCACACCAACCACACACGCACACATATGCAACAATCCTGAATTATAAGTGAAGTTTCTGACCACATTATCTCACACTTGGCTTTAAAAATTATTTTTATAAACAATGACAGAAGTTTTAAAAAAAAAAAAGCAGTATGGAATCTGTTTCAGTTGTTGTTGTTTTTAAATAAAAACCTCCCCGATCACCTTTTCATTAAAAACAGTAACTTCGTCGCAGAGACTTTATAATTGGCTTCGTGATTAGCGCTCGTTTTTTCCCAGGGGTCGCGTCGAGTGTCGAGAAGACGACGAGATTATTATCATACGACAAACACTGTTCTGTTCGCCGAGGAAACAACACACAAAAAAAACAACACACACAACGCTTGACACCTTTTAGCTTTTAGTATTTTTTCCGTAACAAATACTTAATGACCAAAGTTAACTTTGTCGTTCCTCTGCTTCTCCCTGAGGAAGTGAGAACTGCACTGAATTATGCAGCAGATGCAGTTCTATTGTCAGTTATAAATAATAACAATATTCAAATATATAAAGATAAAAACAAAGCGGTAAAATAGATGTGTGTGAACACATTAACATGACTGATATAATAAAACAATAATACACACAAAAAAGCAGCTATGAGAGGATTTTTAAGGCAACTTTTAGCTCTGTTTACTGTGAGGCAACAGTGCTTTTTTATATATTCATTACGATTTGGCCTTTTTAAATGTATTACTATTTTCTATTGGCTTCTTAACAAACAAAAAACGATTATTGATGATTATATTACTCTTAAATATGTTTGTTTCAGTGTTTAATTGCTTTAAAACAAGTCTTAAACTGCTATAATATTTAAATACTCATAAATATCACAACATGGTATTACTATAATAATATTTTATTACTATTACCACTGCTATAATCAAGCTGAAAATGACTATACTATGTTCCTCCTTATCATATAATATTGCAGTATTAAAATACGAGTCAGTGTGGATTAGGGTTAAATTAAACTCTTTTGTATTAAAGTAAGACTAAAAGAGTTTCACACTCTGTGAAAAAGTTTTAAAATGAAGTTTTTTAGTGTTTAAGTAACAGTAAGAGAACACTTGTTTTTTCTTAAACTAAACTGTGAACCACTATGACTGTAAATTAAATGTTAGAAAAGTAATTCATGTTTTCAGAATAAAAGCCTAATTGGAGAAATTCTAATGCTGTGACTAATTTTTTCGGTGATTACAATTTGGCTTTTTTGAATGATGAGGTTTTACTGTATTATATTTGCCTGTTGTTTAAAAATCCACATTTTAAACACTCATTAATTTCATTTACTTGAATCTGCACTTAAAGAATGTGCAGTGTGTAACATTCAGGAGGGTTTCCTGAGTACACTACACATTATATATTACAGAGTATGTTTGTTTAAGTGTATAACTGCTTTAAATTCTGATTTATGTGTGTTTTTGCATCTTGCGTCGCCACTTTCTGGTTTCTATAAACCAACTAACAAAGAGGAAAGTGGAAAGGTTGAAAGGCGTGACCCTGGCAGAAGAGTTAACGTATCCTACCTTTATCTCTGTGCAGAGTGGGGTCAAAACTCTCCTGGTGTGGGATTTCCTCGTCATTTTCCTCTGAGAGAACAAAATCTGTGAAGAAATGAAACACAAAGATTTCATCATGTTCGTTGTTGCTGATGTTTGACTTCGACTGAACAGAAATAGAACATTATTTGTATGCTGCTCTGTCAAGCAACACTATCACACCTGACAGAGGGAGCGCGTGTGTCTATACAGCAGCAGCGCAGAGGCGGACGGGGACGTATGCAGCCATTTTGCGTTATTGTGCAATTAAAGTGCTCTTGCCATGATTTCTGTTGTGATTTCAGTCACAATACTTTGACATCTTTAAAACACACTTCATAAATAAAATAATTCCAAAGATTTCACTCGACTGTTGAGGTGGTGATTCTTGTTTATTCTGCTGTGACGTGATAAATTCACGGCATTTTCTTCTTCCCGTCGTCCTTGAGCCTGTGATGATCTGTGATAAATGACTCTTTCAGCTCATTTTGTCGCAAACAGACAGAAATCCATCTTTTTCCTCTGTTGAAACGTTGAATTTCCACAGATTATCAGTAAAATAAAAGGGTCTTTACTTGACTCGACTTTCCTCCCGTCTGCTGCCACATCTCTACACTAATTACTGCTTCCTCTCCGAGCGGCCGAAAGGTTGGGGATGCATTTTTAAGCAGGCAGATGCCATCAATAATTCACACGCAGCATCCACAGACAATATGTGTGCGCTTGTGTTTGCCAGAATTTGGGGAATTACTCTCAAGTGTGTCTTCTTCTACGATCGAGTACACGAGATAAGACGAGATAAGACGAGATAAGTCATCAGTGTGGAAATATACGGCGTCACAGACAGTAAAGGTGAAGATAATAAATAATAATCAATCATTTTCCCATCTGTGGATGTATAAAATAAGACATTGACTATTAAGATGATAAAAAAAATAGAAACAAATGTACAGTAAATGCATTAACCCTTAAACACACCATGGTTGCCATGGTTGTGCATTCTTAAGTAATGTGTGTTGTTTTATTATTATTATTATTATTATTAGTCTATTGTAAACTAAACTAAAAGAATAAAAGAATAATAATAAAAAATAAAATAAAAAATACTCACACTAACACTCCTATGGCCAAAAATGTGCCCATTGAAACCCATTCAAATCCCTCTTTGATGCATCAGGGCAAAAACTTGGCAGGTTAAGGGTTAAAAACTTTAAAAATGCTAATGCTAATGTTTGATGTGTATAATGAGGACTGAAAAAAGGAAAATTAAAACAAATATATAATTTATCATCGCTTAATTTTTCATGCACACGTTTTTTGAAGGTGGATCATCTAAGGGTTAATTAACCAAAATACAGTTTTACACTTCTTATTACTATTATTAGTATTACACTTTGAAGTGAGAGTGTTATATGTCACGTTTATTCCACATTATTCAGTGTTGTGTTTATGTTTATGTGTCTGTGAGTAATGTGAGCCAAAAAAAACAACAACAAAAACACACACTTTGCTGTTTCCAGAAAACAGAAAATCCCTTTGACTAAACCTTCATTAGAGGAGGAAGAAAAACTGAGAAATAAAAAGTCGAGTTGTTGTCGAGAAGTGTGCGTCGTCCAGTCACTGAAGCTCCTCCCCTTCCTGTTTGACAACTGTCAAAATAAGAAGCAGCAAACTCATGACTGTGTCAATATGCTCACATATAACCACGCATGACTAATTTATCTTCATGCCAGCGTGTGTGTGTGTGTGTGTGTGTGTGTGTGTGTGTGTGTGTGTGTGTGTGTGTGTGTGTGTGTGTGTGTGTGTGTGTGTGTGTGTGTGTGTGTGTGTGTGTGTGTGTGTGTGTGTGTGTGGGTTCTGTATTAGTCACCAGAGCTGACTTTCTCCTTCACAGCCTCACAAACACTAATGAGGGACAAACACAAACGTGGCTCGCTCTGAGACAACAAGCCACTGATCAGTGAATCACCAACACACACACACACACACACACACACGCGAATGCACACGCACACACACACACACAGTTCAGGTCGTGACCAAAACTTAGACGCGCCAGCATGAGAGATGAAGCTCAGAGGGTAAAGTATAACTTCTTCCTTCATGGCGTAGTTTGTTCATTTAAAGCTGAAAGTGTGAGACTTTTGAATAAACAAATAAACAAACGTCCCTTTTTAATGAGTTTTCCCTGAACGTCAACAAATGTGTCACAAACACACGTCCGACTTTGACAAACTGGTCATAAACTCGACTAAAAGCTGACAAAAACAAACTCTTCTGATCTCCAAACAGGTGCAGAAAACAGAGAAAACAGAGAAAACAGCGTCACTTTACAGCCAGGATTCACTCTGTCTCTGTCTCACACTGTTTGTGTGATGAGCTTCTGCTTCTCACTTTATTTAGAACATAATTTACCCTCGTGGACGTTTTTGTCCATAACGACTGAAGAGGGCAGTAAATTAAAGTGAAGCCTGATGAGTTTATGTTCTCAATCACTATTTTCATATAATGACCACCAGAGGCGCAGTTTGTGAACAGGCAGGGCAGGCAACTGCTTGGGGGCCCGAGCTGATAGGGGGCCCCCCGACACTCGGAGCCTGAGGGCTGTTTTTACTGAAATGTGCAGTGAGCAGCCTCCTCCCCGTCCCCCTTAAACAACAATGACATCTCAGTAGTAAACCCCCCTAAAGGGGCCCCACCTCACTTTAACCTGTGTGAAGTTATCGTTCTGCAAGTTGGAAAATGAAGAGGATTATTTACAGTGTAGTGTTACTCACTTTATATATCTTTTTTTCAGTTATTTACAGTATTTAATTGTTCTATATATTTATATTGTTTTATAATGTGGGTTCTTTACAGTGTAATGTATTTTTTACAAAGTTTATATAGTTTTTTAAAAGCTATTTACAGTATTTTATTGTTCTTTACAATTATATATTCCCATACTTTTTAATTACAAGGTTTTTCCATGTTATTTCATTCATTTCCGGAAAAAAAATGTTGAACTCATACATTTTTCGTTGGTGTCAGATTATTTATAACATAATGGTGATGAACACTGGTTGGAAGGAAGGGCCCCCTGGGAGTTTTTGCTTCTGGCCCCTACAGACTCTAGAATCGCCTCTGATGACCACTGAGGAACAGCTTCTATCGTAGAGTTGTGGCCTCTGTTACAAACAACACGTTTAAATAAATCGGTTCTATTTCGGACTGAAGTGCTGCTAACTGAGCTGCTAACTGAGCTGCTAACTGAGCTGCTAACTGAGCTGCTAACTGAGCTGCTAACTCTCTGTGTGTTTGTGTGTTTTAGTTTAAGAATAGGAGAAAATAATGTTATTGTACTTGATATAATGACAATAAAGATTCTGATTTTGAGAACTACGTTCCCATTTAGTTTCCTGTTAAAACAGACGACAACAACAACATTGCGGTAGTAAAGCGAGCCGGCTGCAAACAGGTTGGAGTGTGACTCAAAACATTAAAGGCGCCATATGCATGTGGCCAAAAACAGTTACTACATTCAAATTCAAAATACAGAGGTCTTTTAGGTTTTCGTTTTATGACGTAACTGGCAACCCGTGGTTGCTCGGCAGCTGAGACTCTACTGACTGCAATGATTGGTAGACGGCGGTAGGTGGCGCCACATGACGCCAAAACATGATTTCAAAACATAAACATGATTTGCAGTCTGCAAAAAAAAAATTTAATGCAAATATTTTGTCTGTACTGTTGTTGTTGGTGAGTTCAGTTTGTTATATGAACATTATTCCTGAGTCTCTGTGACATATTAGGAGGATTTTATGATTTATTACATAATGCACCTTTAAATTAAGCTTCTTAAGTGAATTTTATTGCTCCCAAAACCTCAAGTTGTTTGGCATTTGACAGAATAAACACCTGCTGCTGCTGCATACACACAAACACTCCCTCAGTCAGGTCTGATAGTTTTGCTTGACAGAGACTGTTGGTATATGAAGGACACCGATTCTGTTCACTCAATAAAGGCAGAAAAACAACATCAATAAGAACAAAAATCAGACGATAATCGTCTCTTAAAGGGTTGAAACGCTCTGATTCAGGGACAGAGAATCCCTCAGAGAGTCGTTCTAACTGTGCCAGTAATCCATGTTTCATCAGACCAACCTACGGCGGATGATTTATACATCGAGAGCATATGGTTGTTTCGGTGTCCAACGTCTAACAGATGGAGGGGCAAAGCAAAGGAAGAGGGAAAAAATCCAAATATCATTTATTTAACACGGCAGCGGCCGACAAACTTTGGTTTGTTTCTGTCAGGAAAAGGAAGAAATCTCAGATTTTACAGATCTGAAAACACTGTTCTGTACAGATCTTTACTTTAAGGACTTCACTTTGGTATTTTGGTGCATTAGATTAAGGATTCAAGACGTAAGAGGGGCCAGGATTATTAAACATTAAGGCAAATGAAGTTAAGAAAACACTAAAATGCACAGATACTCAATATAACACATTTTAATGAGTAAAATAAATAAGAATTTAGAGCAAAATATGCAACACAGAGGACAAAAGTAGAGGATTATGTTAAAGTAAATGAAGTTATTTTAAAAACCTTTGCTTTCTATTAACTCTGGCCCCAACCATGATTTAAATTAAATTGAAGATTGGTCTTTTTTCTTATTTAAATAATTAAAACAACTTCATTTCCAGGAGAGCTCTCAGATTCAAAATGGCCGATGTCTTACCGTGTAGTCAGAGGAGTTTGTGGAAGCAGACGCTCGATTTCCTGCTTCTTTAACTTCAACCTCAGTCCTGAACTTCTGGATCTTCTGAACAAAAAGTCCTTCTTTCCTTTTAAAAGTGTAGAGCTGGAGAAAAAAAAATGTTCACACACAGGAAAGAGGAAGAGGATGAAGAGGAGGAGGTGAAGAAAAAAAAGGCAGATGATTGAGAGGAAAGCAGGAGTGGAGGCTGCTGAGAGAAGATGGCCGACTCCAGGAGTCAGAAGCCACAGGTGGGAAAGACGCGTCTGCTGATGGAGGCGTGTTAGAGGACGAGGTATGACGCAGGTGTGTGTGCGTGTGCGTGCGTGTGTGTGTGTGTGCGTGTGTGCGTGTGTGTGTGACAGACAGACACTGTCAGTCTCTAATGAATCACATCTATAGGTCGAGGAGAAATGATGAGCCGACGATGAAGATCTAGATATTCCATCTTCCTCCTGGAGTTATGATGAGCATTAAAGGTCACGGACTTGACCTTTAACCCTTTGAACTGGATTTGCTTCAACCACGGCTAAAAAAGTTCTTCTCGTCTTCTCCTTCTTCTTCTTCTTCTTCTCCTTGTGTTGCTATGCAGAAAATGTCACTTTCCCTCCTGAGACGTTGTCCTCTGTGTCCACAGTCTGCTCCTCGTCTCCTTAAGAAGGACCTGTGTGAAGGAGTGAAGGAGTGAAGGAGTGAAGGAGTGAAGGAAGGACCTTCTCTTCTGTCCCTGCAGATCTGCTGCAGCTGTCTGGGCCTGATGATGAGCATCTGGCAGGTGGTGGTGGACACGTCACCAACACAACCAGCACCTGAGTCACAGTCTGGGGGGGCGGGGGGGGGGGGGGGGGGGGGGGGGGGGGGTTTGGGGGGGGCTGCAGGGGGGTTTACGGGGGGGGGGGGGTTTCTGCAGGGCTGCAGGGCTGCAGGGGGGTGAGGACTCACTGTGTCTCAGCACCGCTGATCCTGAACCCTTTGAGCATCTCACCAGGGTTAAGTTGCTAAGTGAAGCAGTGATGAAGCCCACCACAAATCCTCTTCACCCCGCCCCCCCCCCCCCCTCACCTCATATGCTACACACACACACACACACACACACACATAGAGTTTAAAGCGAGAGCAAATAAAGAAAAGTAAACAGCGGGAGGCTAACGAGTGCTAATTTAGCTCGGCGCTCTCCCATGAATTAATGAAGAGATCACTCAGACGCCACAGCAACAGAGGGGCGGAGTCGTCCTGAGGGACATCAGCGAGGGGCCTCCATCACCGCTCATAGACTTTTTAGGGCCCGGGTGCCTCCCTGTGTTGCCTGGAGACGCAAGTGTGGTGATGTCATGTGTCACTCTGGTTAGAAATGAGATTAAATGAGAGGGGGAAAGTCCACAGAGAGGACAGAATCATGACAGAATAGCAATAGTTTTTGATGTTACCAGAGGCGGTTCTAGAGTCTGTAGGGGCCCTAAGCAAATATTCCCAGGGGGCCCTTCCTTCCAACCAGTGTTGATCGCCATTATGTTATAAATAATCTGACAACAACGAAAAATTTATGAAATATATATTTTTTCGAAATGAATGAAATGGAAAAACCTTGTAAATTAAAAAGTATGTGAAAATATAAATGTAAAGAACAATAAAATACTGTAAATAGCTTTTAAAAACTATATAAACTTAATAACAAATACATTACGCTGTAAAGAACCCACATTATAAAACAATATAAATATATAGAATAATGAAATACTGCAAATAACTGAAAAAAACATATATTACACACACACACACACACACACATATATAAAACATATATGTGTGTGTGTGTGTGTGTGTGTGTGTGTGTGTGTGTGTGTGTGTGTGCGATTGAAGAACACGGAGGTGATTTGACTGTCAATGAAAACCGAAAACCTGAGAAAGATTTTCCCTTCATCTCACATGAGAACTCACAAAAATCTATATCTAATCTGAGAGAACAACGCACACGCACACACGCGCGCGCGCGCGCACACACACACACACACACACACACACACACACACACACACACACACACACACACACACACACACACACACACACACACACACACACACACACACACACAGGGAGTGTCACTCAGAACAGAGGTCATGTCAGAGTGTTGTGGGCGGAGCTCACATGTATTTCCTGGTTCCCGCCCCCTCACACCTGCAGTTTGACAATGGGGAGGAGGAGGAGCCAACAGGTGGAGAAGAGCCAGAGCCCACAGGCTCCGCCCACTGCTGCGTCACATGTTGTTGAGATCAGACATCAAACCTGTTCTAATTCTGAGGAAGAGAAAGTCAGAGACGTTGGTGAAATGGCAGGAGTTCAGCTGCACAGAGAAAGCTTCTCTTGTTCCATCTGTTTGGATCTTCTGAAGGATCCTGTGACTCTGAGCTGTGGACACAGCTTCTGTAAGAACTGTATTAAAGACCACTGGGACACAGAGGACGTGAAGAGGATCTACAGCTGCCCTCAGTGTAGAGAGGCCTTCACACCGAGGCCTAAACTCTTAAAGAACGTCATGTTAGCAGAGTTAGTGGAGGAGCTGAAGAAGACTGGACTCCACGCTGCTCCTGCTCATCACTGCTATGCTGGAGCTGAAGATGTGGCCTGTGATGTCTGCACTGGCAGGAAACTGAAAGCTCTCAAGTCCTGTTTGGATTGTTTGGCCTCTTACTGTGAGGAACATCTCCAGCCTCATCATCAATCACCTGCATTAAAGAAACACAAGCTGGTGGAGCCCTCCAAGAACCTCCAGGAGAACATCTGCCCTCTTCACGGTAAGATGATGGACTTGTTCTGTCGCACTGATCATCAGTGTATCTGTTATCTCTGCTCTGTGGACCAACACAAAGACCACGACACAGTCTCAGCTGCAGCAGAGAGGAAGCAGAAGCAGAGAGAGCTGGATCTGAGTCAAGAAGAAGTCCAGCAGAGAGTCCAGGACATAGACAGAGACGTGAAGGTGCTTCAACAGGAGGTGGAGGCTCTGAATCTCTCTGCTGATAAAGCTGTGGACGACACAGTCCAGAACTTCACTGAGATGATGAATCTCCTGCAGACGAGAAGCTCTGAGGTGAAGCAGCAGATCAGATCCAAGCAGCAAACTGAAGTGAGTCGAGTCAGAGACGCTGAGAAGAAGCTTCAGCAGGAGAAGACTGAGCTGAAGAAGAGAGAAGCTGAACTGAAACAGCTCTCACTCACACACGACCACAACCAGTTTCTCCTCAACTACGGCTCACTGTCAGCACTCAGTCCATCTACACACTCGTCCACCATCAACGTCCGTCCTCTGAGACACTTTGAGGACGTGACAGCAGCTGTGGTGAAGCTCAGAGGACAACTGAAGGACGTCCTGACCCAGACGTGGACAAACATCTCACTGGCTGTGGCTGAAGCAGATGTTTTACTGACAGAACCAGGACCAGGACCAGAACCAAAGACCAGAGCTGAGTTCCTCAGATATTCACAGGAAATCAAACTGGATCCAAACACAGTAAACAAACGTCTGTTATTATCTGAGGGAAACAGAAAGGTGACATTTATGAATGAAGATCAGTTTTATCCTGATCACAAAGACAGATTCACTGATCTGTGTCAGGTCATGAGTGAAGAGAGTCTGAGTGGACGTTGTTACTGGGAGGTGGAGTGGACAGGAGAAGGAAGAGGAGTTCGTGTAGCAGTGATGTACAAGAACATCAGAAGATCAGGGAGTTCACGTGAATGTTTATTTGGATTCAATAAAAAATCTTGGGCTTTAGTTTGTGACCAAAACAGTTGTTATATTCGTCACAACAACATCTGCACTAAAATCTCAGATGTTAGAGTCTCCAGAGTGGGAGTTTACCTGGACCACAGAGCAGATTTTCTGTCCTTCTACAGAGTCTCTGACTCCATGACTCTGATCCGCAGAGTCTACACCAGGTTTTCTCAGCCTCTCTATGCTGGATTTAGTCTTTATTGTCCTGGAGTCACAGCAGAGTTCTGTAAACTCAAATAATCTGGAGTTCTTTCAGGATCAGTGAGTTCAACTCTGAGTTTAAATCTTCTTCTCTGCTCTGGACTTTTTGACTTTAAACTGTGAACGTGTTTATTGACAAGTAAACAAATGACGTTTCTGCTGATTTTAGTCGATAAACTCTGGAAAAATGACTCAGAAATAAAGAGTCAAAACTTTGACGAAGAGAAGAAATTCAACGACATCATGGATCGAATGTTTGAGACTGAAGATCATTGAGTCATAGTTAAGGGTTTTTGACTCATGGTTAAGTGTTTTTGACTCATGCTTAAGTGTTTTTGACTCATGATTGTGTTTTTGACTCATGATTAAGGGTTTTTGACTCATGATTAAGTGTTTTTGACTCATGGTTAAGGGTTTTTGATTCATGGTTAAGTGTTTTTGACTCATGCTTAAGTGTTTTTGACTCATGGTTAAGTGTTTTTGATTCATGGTTAAGTGTTTTTGACTCATGGTTAAGTGTTTTTGACTCATGGTTAAGGGTTTTTGATTCATAGTTAAGTGTTTTTCACTCACGGTTAAGTGTTTTTGACTCACGGTTAAGTGTTTTTGATTCACAGTTAAGGGTTTTTGACTCACGGTTAAGTGTTTTTGATTCATAGTTGTGTTTTTGACTCATGGTTAAGGGTTTTTGACTCATAGTTAAGTGTATTTGATACATATTAAGTGCATTTGATTCATAGTTAAGAGTTTTTGATTCATAGTTAAGTGTTTTTGATTCATAGTTGATTCATAGTTAAGGGTTTTTGATTCATAGTTAAGTATATTTGATTCATATTAAGTGTTTTTGATTCATGTTAAATGTATTTGATTCATATTAAGTGTATTTGAGTCATAGTTAAGTGTATTTGAGTCATGGTTAAGTGTATTTGAGTCATGGTTAAGGGTTTTTGTCTCCACTAAAGTCTGATTAAAAAATCTCAATTCAAGACTGTTCATTTACATTAATGTACATTTGTATAAATTCCTCTCACTTAACTCTCAAAAACTTTCGTCACATTTACTGAAGAATCCTTTAATGTTTCCTTCTTTTTTATGTTTATATTCTGTGTAAAAATAGTTGTATGTAGAAACACAGGAAGTCTGCTTCTAAAACGCCTCACACTGTGTTTTCAGGATTATTTCCAGCGTCTCAGAGTCTCTGCAGGTCCCTGAACGCAGCGTGAAGTCACAGATTAAAAGTACAGAATAAGAAGTTCAGACCATAAATAATAATCCTGTTTTTATTGCATTTCTGGGCCTGATTAGTGAGTGAGTAGAGCCGCACAGTCACCGAGTACATTTACTTCACTACAGTACTGAAGTACAGTTTTAAGGGATCTGTACTTTACTCGAGTATTATAAGTATCAAGTAGTGGAGTAAAGAGTACAATATTTGTCTCTCAAATGTACTTCAGTAAAGTCATGAGTACTCCCCAAAAATGATACTCGAGTATAAGATACAGATCCCTGAAAAGTACTGAAGTAAATGTACTCCGTTACTGTCTCTGGTGTTTTCTTCAGAGTGACGTCTTTGTGCTGTTGTGAGAAATGATCAATAAAGCAACTTAAAAGGTAAAAAGAAGAAAATAGTAGTAATGCAATATTTAAAAAATGTACTCTTGATACTCAAGTACTCTTTAAAACAAGTACTTCAGTAGTAGACATGACTGACTGACTGTTGTACGTTTACTTGTACTTGTAGTAAAATTTAGCAAGGGGCATGTGTACTTTTACTCAAGTAATGAAGTAATGAAGCCGTGTACTCTGTGTACTCTGTGAGTATTTTGGTCACGCTGCTGATCATCACTGAGAGACTCTTCATAACTCTTCATCTACAGGTGGAGAAGGTTAATGCAGCGCTTTTGATGTTAAAGGGTAATTGACTGAGGAGTGTGTGTGTGTGTGTGTGTGTGTCACAGACGATGACCTCACACTGACCTCAGCCTCCTCCTCTGCTCTGAAACTCTAACACAAACCTTTTTCCTTTCTTTTATTATTTCATCACATTTTTACGGAGCCCCCGAAGTGACATGAGAAAAAAAAAAAAAATTACGAAAAAAAAAATTAAAAATTAAATATCGAGTTTCAAAGTCGAAATCTCGAGTTTCCAAAAAAATATGATTTTTTTTTTTTTTTTGGAAACTCGAGATTTCAAAGTCGAGATCTCAAGTTTCCAAAACATTTAGAAAAAAAAAGTTTTTTTCCCCCAATAATTTTTTTTTCATATTTTTTGGGAAACTCAAGATCTCCACTTTGAAATTTGAGATTTCAATTTTTTTCTTCATTTTTTTTTTTTTTTCCTCATGTCACTTCGGGGGCTCCGTACATTTTAACCTTGTTTTATGTACAACACAGTGAAAAACAAAACATGGACGGGAGTCAATGGATGGGAAAGATAAAAATTGTAATAATATTAATAACAATACAATCTTTTTGTCCTATGATGGAGTTTTAGAAGAGGAAAAAAGTCATAATATCATGAGATTATTGTGTTTCATTATCATTGATCATGACCCTGTTCTCCTCCATAACAGAGACGATTTCCTGTGTCAAACACAAACATAAAGTCCTGACGCTAAAGATTATGAAAAAATATGACGTAGTTTTTTTATTTCTGAAGATCGAATTAAAATATAACTCAATTAAATGACTAAATCCTCCACGTTTCTCATCTGTACACAGCTGATCATCTCAGATTATGGTTGAATAATAATAATAATAACAACAACTTTGTTCTCATAATATTAACAAAATGGTCCTTATTATTTGACCCTTTGAACTCTGTGTGGATTTAATGTGTAAATAAACGGATTGAATATGTGTCCTGTATGATGAAGATGAAGATGATGATGATGAAGATGCAGTGGGGGGTTAGCTGTTGTTATGGTAACATGTTACTGTGGTAACCTCCTCCTCCTCCTCGTGGGGGTCAAAGGTCATGAGCCACAGTGACACTGAAGTGAGGAGAAAAGTGAGTCCTGACCCTGGAGTTAGTGAGTGCTGCTGTTACTGCTGCTTATGCTGCTGCTGTTTATGCTGCTGCTGCTGCAGCTGTTACTGCTGCTGTTCATGCTGCTGCTGCTGCTGCTGTTTATGCTGCTGTTTATGCTGCTGCCGTTACTGCTGCTGCTGCTTATGCTTCTGCTGCTGTTTATGCTGCTGCTTATGCTGCTGCTGTGTGACATTAAGTAGACAGCAAATTTATTTTACACCTACGGGGCAGCAACAACACGGGGAGGAGGGGTTGCCATGGCGACGGACCCCCTACACGGCTGTCAGAATTGGTTAATTATTCAGGACCACCATCACCACTGGGGGGGGGGGGGGGGATGAGGGGGATCAGCCGGAACCAACTCCAGCGATGGAATGGTGAGAAAAAAAAGATCTAATCCAGATGAACCGACTGTGGATCTATACACACACACACACACACACACACACACACATATATATATATATTTAACCAATAAACCTTTTTTCCTCTGAGCATCATGAGTTCTCATGTTCTCATGTTCTCATGTTCTCGTGTTCTCGTGTTCTCGTGTTCTCATGTTCACATGTTCACATGTTCTCGTGTTCTCGCATTCTGTCATTATTGAGTTTCCATGTTTCACCTTCAGAGGTCAGGTGGTCAGGTCAGAAAGAGGAGGGGCTACAACGTTGTTGCCATAGTTATTAGTTACACAGTTACATAGTTACACACACACACACACACACACACAGAGGATAATGCTAAAGGCCCACACACACACGTTATCGTAATGCAGTAACATGTTTCTATAACGTTTCATGGTAACATCAGAGCTGTAACATCTGCGTTAATGTCTCTGTGTCGTTAACTTCACACAAACACTCTCATTTCTGTATGTTTGTTCGTTTCCTGACTCAAATAAAGGCGAACAGAAAACTTCATGAGCTAAAACCTCATAATCTCATCACTGTGTCGTTTATCTGTTTATTATCGTTCTTTTCCTGATGGAAACTGAAGCTGAAGAAGACAATGATCTCATGAGCATCATGTTCCACCTCTGAATGTGTCACAGCCTCAGGCTCATCCTCAGCCTCATCTTCAGTCCTCATCTTCAGTCCTCATCCTCATCTTCAGTCCTCATCCTCATCTTCAGTCCTCAGCCTCATCCTTAGTCCTCATCTTCATCTTCAGTCCTCAGTCTCATCCTCATCTTAAGTCCTCATCCTCAACCTCATCTTCAGTCCTCATCTTCATCTTCAGTTCTCAGCCTCATCCTTAGTCCTCATCTTCATCTTCAGTTCTCAGCCTCATCTTCAGTCCTCAGCCTCATCTTCAGTCCTCAACCTCAGCCTCATCTTCAGTCCTCAACCTCAGCCTCATCTTCAGTCCTCATCCTCATCCTCATCTTCAGCCTCATCTTCAGTCCTCATCTTCAGCCTCATACTCATCTTCAGTCCTCATCCTCATCTTCAAACTCCTCTTCAGTCCTCAGCCTCATCTTCAGTCCTCATCCTCATCTTCAGTCCCCATCCTCATCTTCAGTCCTCAGCTTCATCTTCAGTCCTCATCCTCATCTTCAGCCTCATCTTCAGTCCTCAGCCTCATCTTCAGTCCTCAGCCTCATCTTCAATCTTCAGTCCTCAGCCTCATCTTCAGTCTTCAGCCTCATCTTCAGTCCTCAGCCTCATCTTCAGTCCTCATCCTCATCTTCAGCCTCATCTTCAGTCCTCAGCTTCATCTTCAGTCCTCATCCTCATCTTCAGCCTCATCTTCAGTCCTCAGCCTCATCTTCAGTCCTCAGCCTCATCTTCAGTCCTCAGCCTCATCTTCAGTCCTCATCCTCATCTTCAGCCTCATCCTCATCTTCAGTCCTCAACCTCAGCCTCAGTACTCATCCTCATCTTCAGTCTTCATCTTCAGTCCTCATCCTCATCCTCATCTTCAAACTCCTCTTCAGTCCTCATCCTCATCTTCAGTCCCCATCCTCATCTTCAGTCCTCAGCCTCATCTTCAGTCCTCATCCTCATCTTCAGCCTCATCTTCAGTCCTCAGCCTCATCTTCAGTCCTCATCCTCAGTCCTCATCCTCATCTTCAGTCCTCATCCTCAGTCCTCAGCCTCATCTTCAGTCCTCAGCCTCATCTTCAGTCCTCATCCTCATCTTCAGTCCTCATCCTCATCTTCAGTCCTCATCCTCATCCTAATCTTCAGTCCTCATCCTCATCTTCAGCCTCATCTTCAGTCCTCATCCTCATCTTCAGCCTCATCTTCAGTCCTCATCCTCATCTTCAGTCCTCATCCTCATCCTAATCTTCAGCCTCATCTTCAGTCCTCATCCTCATCTTCAGCCTCATCTTCAGTCCTCATCCTCATCTTCAGTCCTCATCCTCATCTTCAGTCCTCATCCTCATCTTTAGTCCTCATCCTCAGCCTTAGTCCTCATCCTCATCAGCCTCATCTTCAGTCCTAATCCTCATCTTCAGTCCTCATCCTCATCAGCCTCATCTTCAGTCCTCATCCTCAGCTTCAGTCCTCATCCTCAGCCTTAGTCCTCATCCTCATCTTCAGTCTCATCGTCATCTTCAGTCCTTGTCATTTCCAGCCTGTATTGAGGTGAAGCACAGACTCTTTGTCTCTCTTCATGGTCACAGAATCATTTCCTGGTCTTTTAAATGATCTCAGTGAGGAACACGGACGAGACGACAGGATTTATCTCTGTTTGAGCAGTGACAGTTTTTATCTCCTGCTCTTCTTCTTCTTCTGTATATAAGTGTATATACAAGTATATATATATATATATATATATATATATATATATTGAGCATGTTCAATAGATAGACGTAGACTTTGATGTGTGAAGGCTCATTAGAGCTCAGTGATCACCTCTAATCGTCTCCTGCTGAGCTCATCAACCATTTTTGTGGAAATAAATTTGAGATTTTTTCTCGCGGCTTCACTTTGAAGCTAATTATTACATCTTTGATGTTTACGTTCAAATAAAACGTGGATTTTTATATAAAAAAGAAAGAGAAGCAGACGATTAAGTTCACAGTGAAGGCAGGCGGTGGTCGAGCGGGTTGTCTAACAACTGTAAGGTTGAGGGTTCGATCCCCGCCGGAGTCCCTTTAACCTGTGTGTGTGAATGAGTGCAGTGTATAAAGCTTTGAGAGCTCCCTGAAAAACACTCTGCTGCCCCCAAGTGGTGAAACTGTGTATAACTGAGGCAAAAATTATGATATTTAGGATTATTAAGTCACCTTAATTCAGAATTATATTAACTTTAGCAGTAAAACAGGACTTTTATCACAAAGCATACGTCGTGTTTATTAAAGTGGAAACTTTATAACAAAAGAAAGGAAAAGACAACAGAAACAATCACATCATCACTCGTCTGTTTTCACTTCCATTACAGTTTGAATTCAACGTCAAAAACAACATATTTACAAAGTTCACTTCTAATAATAATAACAACAATAATAAAAACTATAAACAAAACTAAACAAAAATGTGAATATTTCTCTGGTTGTGCATCGTTAAAGCATCGACAGAAGGACAAAGATAAAAGGTGGAAACGGCTTTTTCTCTCGTAAAACAGTGGAGTGGTTTAAAAAGGCAACAAGGTCACGCGCACACACACACACGCACACACACACGCGCACACACACACGCGCACACACACACTCGCACACACACACTCGCACACACACACTCGCACACACACACACGCACACACACACACACACACACACACACACACACACACACACACACACACACACACACACACACACACACACACACACACACACACACACACACACACACACACACACACACACAGTGGCCTGGAAGGGTCAAACTATGATGACAAAAATGTGAAACACTTTTATAAATCCCAAACAAATGAACTAAAGCCACAATTCTAACAGGAAGTGATCTAATCTCATTTTAAACAACACCACTCCCTTTCAAAGTAAGAGCCACTTTGTCTTTTTTTTTTTTTTTTTAAACTATATCTTATATCAAACATTTGCCATAACATTCACTGGTATTAGTTCATTTTATGAAATAAAATCAATGTTTTTAACCCTTAAAAGTTCAGAGGATGATATTGATTTTTGTTCAACTTTAAAACATCTCAATTCCTTAAATTAGCCTAAAATGGCTAAGCTACACATTGGAGTCGTGAAAACATACCGGCCTTTAAAGGGTTAAAAATATTGATATTTGATGTGTATATTTCAGGCTGAAGTAGCTTTAAAAGATTGACTTATTTAAAGTAGATAAAAATATGAATATATAATATTTTTACAGTTGTTTTTGGGGAGGTGACATTTTCTGCCACGAGGAACAAATTAGTACATTTTATTTTATTTTTAAAGGAACTCTTAAGGGTTAATGTCACTTCCACAAGATCTTTGTCTTAGCAGTTTTTATTTTAAATATTATGTTAGATATGATGTGTGTGACTGTAGCTTTAGTTCATTTGTTTTTCATGTTTGTGTTTAATGTCTTTTCAAAAATGTACATTTCGTCTCAAGCTTTGCAAAAGTGTTTCACATTTTTCACAATAATAGTTTGCACTTCCAGGCCAGCGTAAACACACACACACCCACCCACACACACCCACACCCACACACACCCACCCACACACACACACCCACACACCCACACACCCACACGCACACACACACACGCACACACGCACACACACGCACACACACGCACACACGCACACTTCAGTGGGGGAGCCCTGCTCACATCCAAACACCTCAGACTCAGATTATATTCTGTGAATCTCAACATAAAGCCTTAGACCTCACAGCTGGAATAACGTTGTGTGTGTAATCTGATGCTCACTCTCTTTAAAGAGCACATATATAAATGTTTACTGTATATATATTTATATTTATATTTATATTTGTATAAAACACAGTTGTTTTTGGCAGAAATGCACATGAAGAGATCACGAATGAGGCAGATAATAAAAAAAGAAGAAGAAACACATTCAATAATCCTGCTTTAGACTGAAATAATCATAATAATCATAATCATCATAATAAAAGAAAGAAAAGCAACATTTGAATATGTTAGTGCTGCACATGTGGCCAGCACTGTTCTCTGCAGAGATAAATAAAAAGATACCACTTCTCTTTTTTATTTGTTTGTTTGTTTTTTAAATCCAGTAAAAATCCATTTTATAAAAACAAAGGTGCTTTTAGTCTTTAGTTGCTCAGCTGCACGATGATCAGAGGTTTTTCCAGTTTTCCAGATTCAGTCGTTAACAAACATCAGCAAATAAATCGGAGATTTTTTCATTAAAACACAAACAGAATTTGTCGTCTTTGAATCGGAGCAGAGGAATTATTTGTGTTGAAGCCGCGTCACGTTTTAAATGTTTTAAATGTTTTAAATGCATCAACAGTGAACTTTGAGAAGTGGAAATAAAGAGTTTAACCATCGCGTCAAAGTCAAGTCACCTGATGAAAACAGTCGTATCTGCAGAATCTGGTCTTTATAAAGAGAAAAGAGCGTTGTTGATATTCAGTAAAAATACATGAAATCAATAAAATAACTTGATAAAAAATGAAAAAAGGACTCTAACTGTACGTCCATCACTTCAGTGTTGTGGTGAAAAGTGGACGTGTCTCTAAATGTGACTGATTGACAGGTCAGCGAGCACTCGGATACCTGGGTGATTTCATAGACACTTATTTTGGATTTCATCTTTAAACTGGAAACAGAAATCATGCCACAAGTCTCGTCCTGAGAGCTGAGACGATTAATCGATTACTAAATTAATCGTCAACTATTTTGATAATCGATAATCGGTTTGAAGCTTTTTTCATGATTAAAACAAGATTTCTGATTGTTTTAACTTCTTAAATGTGAATGTTTTCATGGTTTCTTTGCTCCACATGAACAAAGAAATCATTAAAAGTGAATCATTTTGGTTTGTGGACAAAACAAGACATTCGAGAACATCATCATTTCCAGGTTTGACAAACACTGATTAACGTTTTTTAACATTTTATGACATTTTATGAATTCATCGAGAAAATAATCGACCGATTAATCGATTGCCAAAATAACCGTTAGTTGCAGCTCTCGTCCCTAGTTTTAAACCTTCAAGTCTTTTACTTTTTTGTCAAATCGAGTCTCGAGTTCGCCGAGTCGTGTTTTTTAAAAAAGAATTCAGAGTGAATTTTGAGCTGAGTCTCAAATTAATGACATCAAATTGATTTAACGGTAAAATCTTCTGTGAGAAACTTGTGGATTTGCCGTTTCACTCTCAGATGATGTGACCTTTGACCTGTGACCTGTGACCTTTGACCTTTGACCTCAGCACACTTTAATACGGCTTTTCAGTTTCTGGTCGAGTAGAATTATTATTTGAACACCTCGTGATGACCCGATGTTAAAAACATGTTTTCTGAGTTACAGCATTGTCACTTTGGCTGATAAGGCAAGTTGCGTCTTTAAAAAAATAAAAAGAAAGTGCATTGACTCAGCGGCCCAGAGGCACACTTCTACACACACACACACACTTAGACACACACACACTCACAAAAACACTCCCCCGTTCATAAAAACACAAACACACACACACGCCCTCCTCTCTTGGGTAAATGGGTAAACATCTTTGCGATAGTTAATAAATTAAAGGTTCAGCAGTTCACATTCATAAGCTGGTTGTGTGTCTGTGTGTGTGTGTGTGTTTGTGTGCTTTCACATTGGTCATTGTCGTCCCGTGGCTTTTTTCAGCAGCTCCAAGTCTCTGCGTGTCGGAGCTGCAGCTGCAGCAGCTGACGACGAGGAGGCCGCGGTGCAGCCGTATGACTCCAAACCCAGAGGTAAATAACGCTCCTGCGACCCGAGGACGACGCCGCCCTGACCGCTGAGCAGAGACACCCACGACGGAGGTGAAGGAGAAGAACCAGAGAAACCCCAGAAAGACAGAACCTCTGTGGTGAGAGAGTGAACCAGTGAACGAGTGAGTGAGGGACTAACGTCAACGCAGCAGAAAACCACAGTGTGTGTGTGTGTGTGTGTGTGTGTGTGTGTGTGTGTGTGTGTGTGTGTGTGTGTGTGTGTGTGTCACTGACCTTTACTCTGCAGAGAGGCAGCTTTAGCTGCTCCAAAGGAAACGAGGAGAGGAGCCACTTTGACCAGATCTGAGGGATCAGCTCGAGTCGCCATCAGCAACATGGACCTGTGCAATAAACACATTATTATTAATAATGATAATAATAATAATAATAATAATGATAATAATAATAATAATAAAAACAAAACTGATCTCAGGTCTGTTCAAAGAAAAGTGACGTTTCTATGACTTTTTCTAAGGTTTTTCTATCGTCTTATTTAAACTTTCGATACTGAGGAGAGAAGAAAAATGTTATTTAGTTTTTTCTGCACAGAGTCTCTGCACGTTTTCAACAAGTCAAATTTAAGACTTTTTAAGACTTTTTTAAGACCACAATGAATAAAATTTAAGACCCATTTCAAATCCATATTGGCAAAAAACTACAAAAGACATGAAGGAAAATATTGGAGCCACAAATCGTTGAACTTACAATTTGTCTTAGCTGTGGGCTTTCGTTAAGTTTTCTCCGCTGCTATGCTAAGCTAAGTAACACACAGTGGCGCGCACACAACACACAAGCTAGTGGTGCTCGATAAATTCTCCCCGGGCAGCACAGGTGGACTACTTTAGTTCCGTGTTGTAGTTATTGTTGTTATCGCATCCTCAAAAATCAAAACATTTCAAAGCAAGACTGAAGTTTATGCACGTTTTAAATAAAGGTAACCTTCATAGATTTTTAAGACCTTTCAACATTGTATTTAAGACCTTTTTTGGAGATTTTATGAGAATTTAAGACATTTTAAGGCCTTAAATTCAAATGATTGGATTTAAGACTTTTAAAGACTTCTTAAGACCCCGCAGATACCCTGTCTGCATGTCCTGTACAGGAGAAGAATTGACAATAAAAGTCTTTGAATCTTGAATTAATCTTTGAATTGTATGTGTGCACTGCAGCGCAAATGATAAACATGAACTAAACCATGAATCAGGTCGTGAAAACCAAAGAAAATCAGCTTTAAGTCAAACAGTTTTAAAGTCTCTGAAACTAAAATGCTTTGTGATAAATAACCAGCTAGTAAATCATAATCAGAAAATGCCTCTTATGAAAAAGGCAAACATACAGTTAGGTACATATATTATATATTTGGACAATAAATCAAGTCATTTATAGACAATAATAACCTATAGAAACCTATTGTTCAATCCCTCAAATTAAAGATGAGTCCTCACTTTAATCTCATCTTGATTTGATTTATTTTAAATTAATTGTGGTAAATTAGGTTCAAGGATTCTCTGTTGAATGATGAGAAAAGTCTGAAGATTTACAAAGAAGTTTACAGAGTTATCGTGTCAGAGATAAACTAACACGTCTGAACCACTATGTTGTTCAAAATTGTAATTTTTTTCAAAGAAAAATTTGGTCCAAAATTGGACAAAAACTACATAATATACTATGTCGTCTCCCAAATTTGACAATTTTTTTCAAAAAAAATTTCGGTCCAAAATGTGACAATTTTTTTAAAGGAAAATTTCAATGCCAACATTTGACAAAAAAGTCATACTATATTATGTCGTTCAAAATGTTAACATTTTTGGGGAAAAAAGTTTTTGGTCCAAAATTTGACAAAAACGTTGTACTATACTATGTCGTCCCAAATTTGACAATTTTTTTCTAAAAAAAAATTCATAAACACCAGGTTCTGTGGTGAAGTATTTGAAAAACGTTGACGACTGAAAATGAAGAAGAAGATGATGAAGACACAGACGTCAGCGAGGATCATTTCCTCATGGACAGAAAAACCATTGAGCTTCAGCCAAAGTTTCAGCCATTTTAAAGGTCACTATATATATTTACAGAGTTAATATTATTAACTCTGTAAATATTAACTCCATCTCTGTGGATTTGAGCTTTTGCTGCCAACATGATGCTGTAAACTCTATCAAAGCTCTGTAGATGCTGAACTGATATGTCTGATTATTTAGTATATGAATCATAAAATACATCAATAATCCTTTTATAAAGATTCTCACCTCTTTGGTATTCCTGTTTTTAGGTATTGTTCCATTTTGGCGTCCATTTTAGAAAATGAGGTTTTCTTGGTGACTTTTCCAGAGCAGGCGTCGACTGTGACCAGGAAATATCCAGAGTGAGAGAACAACATGGTCGCCTCGTTCACCTGGAACACGATTCACACGTTCATTCACACACATCAAAGACGATCATTAGTGCTACACCTTTATTTCTCTTTATACAGAAGGAGGTGAAGTTCACAGCAGTGGAGTTAAAGGAGATTTAAACGTGCAGAAAGTGAAAGTGTGTCTCAGGAGAACTCCAGGAAACAAACACGTGTTCTTTAAGAGTCTGTTTGAGAAATGAAGCCGAGGACAGAATGACCTGAGCAGATCTGTTCATCAATTATTCATCTGTTCATCAACTATTCATCAACTATTTAGTCTCATAAATCAGTCAGAGATCTTTATTATCTTGTTATGATGAACAGATAATATACTAAGACATTAAATGATACTTATAAGCTTTTAATTACACATGTTCACGTGTTATTTACTCATTATTTGACTGTTTTTTATTATTTATGGATCCAGTTTTTATCATAAATATGTTTTTATTGTCATTTCAGATCAAAACAAAAGACTTTTACTTTGAAATTCTGTGTAAAATCACCAAGAATATATTTTTCCTACGATATCCCAATCATTTAAAGACCATATAGCTGTTGTTTTACTATTCTCATTTTTGTTTGGTCTACATCAGTGGTCTCAAACCTGTGGCCTGTGGTCCACATGTGGCCCCTCTAAAGATTTCATGTGGCCCCTCCACTAAAAAAAGTTTGTTTTTGACAATTATAGACTAATTTTGCATCATACATATTGTTTTATTGTGAAATAATGTGATATTTCATCACAAATGCTATTATTTCTATATCACAATGATCATTTTAAGCTCTTTTTCCGCCCACACAGTTGGATTATTCATCACTTGAACAGATGAGAAGCTCATGCCTCCAGGTCACCTGAGTTAGAGACCGCTGGTGTGTGTGTGTGTGTGTGTGTGTGTGTGTGTGTGTGCGTGTGTGTCAGACTCACAGTGATGGAGGAGCTGTTATCTCCTCTCTGCTGCTCGCTGCTGCTCAGAGACTTGATTTGAGTTTGGAGGTAGACGGTCCACGGTTCACTGGAAAACACAAGCTGAGAGAGACACACACAGACACACACACAGACACACACACACAGACACACACACAGACACACACACACAGACACACAGACACACACACACACACACACACACACACACACACACACACACACACACACACACACAGGTCAGATTGTGTCTTTTTAAAAGCGACGACGGTGTTAAACACGAGCGAGAATCCAAACCTGTTTAGCTCCACAGTCTTTGCAGGGCTGTGTGTTCAGCGCTGGCATCGGCACAGCAGCTGAAGGAGTCTTGGAGTATTTGGGATAAGCTTTGGTCGTGCAGTTACACGTCTGTTTGGAGGACGTCGTCGCCACGATCTTCACTCGCTCGCAGCCTTTCACTGAGCAGTAACTCTGGCCTTCACGACCGTGACGAGCTCGCAGGTAGAGCCACAACAAACTGGGTATTCAGAGAAGGGAAATAAGAGGGGAAATAATACGTTTACGTGGTTTTGTCAAGATTTGTGATACAGTATTTGACACGTGTGGTGTTTTTTAAGTCTAGTTCTGCATTTGCTTTTGTTTTTTTATGTTTCTTTATGCTTTGACGATGTGAAATTAAGCACTTTCTTAAGAGTTTCTTTTGGCAATTTGGTGTTAAAAATGACTGAAAACACAACTTTTCACATGTTTAAATTAATTTTAGCACATGGTCTTGCTGCAAGCTTTGTTTACTTGTTTCAATTGTATTATTAGCTAACATTTTACATTTATTTTCACCATATTTTTATTGATTTAAGACAGGGGTTCTCAAAGTTTTGATACCTGAGGGCCAATTTAGGTACCGGACATTGGACTGAGGGCCGCCAAAGAAAAAAAAAAGAAAAAAAACTGAAAGAAATCCAATTTGTAATAACTGCCGTCCAAAATTTGACAAAAAACATTTTTTTTTTAATTCTTGGTCCAAAATTTGAAAAAAAAACGACATACTATGTCGTCCAAAATGTGACAATTTTTTTGAAAAACATTTTTGGACCAACAATTTTTTGGGACAAAAATGACATAATATACTATGCCGTCTCCCAAATGTGACAATTTTTTTCAAAAAAATTTAGGTTCAAAATTGGACATTTTTTGGGGGGAAATTTTATATATTATGTCGTTCAAAATTTTAACATTTTTTGGGGGAAAAGTTTTTGGTCCAAAATTTGACAAAAACATCATACTATACTATGTCGTCCAAAATGTACAATTTTTTGGGGAAAAATTTCAACGCCAAAATTTGACAAAAACGTCATACTATACTATGTCATCCAAAATTTGATGACATAGTATATACAGTTGTAGAGTTTACACTTATTTGTCTGTATCCAGTTATGTCAAATAAACATTTAACAAGCTTAGTAGCTCCTGGATTAAAACTATCAACTGTAATTCATTGCGGGCCGCCAGAAATGTTTCTGCGGGTTTGCATTTTAATTGTGTGATTTTATCATTTTAAAAGAACTTGTAGCACCCTGTTTTGAGTGTTCCACAAACAATTAAAGATTATTTTTACCTTTACAATAAAAAGAACATTGTCAACTTTAACAGGGTCAGGTTTCAACAAGTCAAATTTAAGACTTTTTAAGACCATAATGAATACAATTTAAGACCCATTTCAAATCCATACTGGCAAAAAAGTACAAAAGAAATGAAGGAAAATTGGAGCCACAAATCGTTGAACTTGCAATTTTGGCTTAGCTGTGGCCTTTCATTAAGTTTTCTCCGCTGCTATGCTAAGATAACACACCGCAGCGCGTACAGCACGCTAGCTAGTGGTGATCGATAAATTCTCCCCGGGCAGCACAGGTGACCTACTTTAGTTCCGTGTTGTAGTTATTGTTGTTATCACATCCTCAAAACTAGAAACATTTCAAAGCGAGACTGAAGTTTATGCATGTTTTAAATAAAAGTAACGTTAATAGATTTTTAAGACCTTTCAAATTTGTATTTAAGACCTTTTATGAGATTTTAGGAGAATTTAAGACATTTTAAGGCCTTAAATTTAAATTATTGGATTTAAGACTTAAGAAGACCGTTTCCTCACCCGACCGGCTGATCAAAGAAGTATTTTCTCTCCGTCGGCTTCTTCTCCAGCTCCGCTAACGACGACACGGTGCCGTAGTCCGTGAGCTCCATGAAGGTGTTGCTCTGTCTGTCGTTGATGTCGGCCATGATCTGGAAGGTGGTTTCTGACGGGTAACAGAGGCCGACCAGCGCCCAGTCGTCTCTGAGGGACGGAAAGAAAAAACAGGACGTTAGAGGACGTCACCGTCGAGCAGCCGTATGCATTTCTCTCTGTGTGTGTGTTTGAACTCGTGTCACTCACTTGTCAAAGTTGACCAGCGACAGGACGACCTCTCTGGGCGCTGGTCCACTCCAGTGCAGCGTGTAGCTCTTGCTCATCATCAGGACAGGCTGATACTGCTGAGACGGCGCCCCCTGGCTGTTCGTGCCCCTCAGCACCAGCGGAGCGCTCGGATATTCGTCTCTGCTGATGGACAGAGTGAGACTGGGAGCTCCCTGAGTCTGCACGTACACCTGAAGAAGAAGAGGTCAAAGGTCAGGACGAGTGCGCACACACACAAACAGAGAAGAAGAGTGAGCTGTGTGAAGCTGCTCTACCTGAGAGTATCGTCCACTGCAGATGACTCCGCTCCACTGAGACATGAGCACACATTCTGGATGTCTGATCAGGTAATTGTCCGCTCTGCCCACGTAGGTGTCTTTGTAGCCCGTGACTGAGCCGTCCACGTCGTGGAAGATGGAGTTTTTGTCTCCGTCCAGGTCGTTTTCTTCAAACCACTGACCGGGGCGACCGAAGAACGCCCGCAGACCAACCTGAGGATGTCAGGGGAAAAGAGGAAACATTTTAATGAATTTTTGAAAATCACTGAATGACTTGAAATGTACCATGATAATAGTCGGATTCGCCCTGAACAAGGATCTGTTGAAAATATTTGCATATCTCTTAAGGAATAATTTTAATGAAGTTTTGAAATTCAGGAAACGAGCCATTTGCCCTGATGCACTTTGACAGTGAGCTGACTTTCTTCTCAAAAACAAAAAGTATCTCGGAATGACTTGAAATTTACCATCATAATAGTCGGCATCGCCCTGAACAAGGATCTGTTGAAAATATTTGCAAACCTCTTAGGGAATAATTTTAATGAATTTTTGAAAATCAGGAAATGATCCATTTGCCCTGATGCACTTTGAAAGTGAGCTGACTTTCTTCTCAAAAACAAAAAGTATCTCGGAATGACTTGAAATTTACCATCGTAATAGTCGGCATCACCCTGAACAAGGATCCGTTGAAAATATTTGCAAACCTCTTAAGGAATAATTTTAATGAATTTTTTAATGATCCAGTGAGCTTTTCGACAAATATTCAATCTTTTAAACCATTTACTTACTAACTTAACTTATTGCAAAAACAGTTGGTGACATTACAGGAAGGACAGCGAGAGAGAGAGAGAGACAGGAAAACGTGCAGCAAAGAGCCAAAACGTCCAAAACTGGAGGCCACTGTAGTGCACTGTCTATTACAACCACAAGAGGGCGTTGTTGATTTACATTGGTTTCACCACAGGCTTCTCTTCTCTGTGGACTTCTCTCTTCTGCTGATTCAAGTCAGTGACAGTAAGTGTGTGATGGTGATGTGACTGATTCAATGTGTGGGGGGAAGGTCTGAAGAGTGAGGGGAGGAAATATGAGCAAAATACAGAAGAGGAAACAATCAGAGTCCTGTGAAGACTGTGCTGTGTGAGGAAAGACTGTCAGTCAAAGTGATTGCAACATAACATAAGAAACAGATGAAGCAACATTTATGATTGAAAACAGAACATAAAAGAGTCTCATGGTGGTATTTACAGTGAAATATAATCTGGTCAAACTGATTATAAACCATTAATACAAGCAGATTATTTAAAACCGATGGTATACACGGAATCTTTATTACTCACAGTGGAGTGGAAGCTGAGCTGGGACAAGTTGTTTCTCGGCGTGAGCTGCCAGGTGTTCTTCAGATTAAATCCCACCGCGTTGGTGTAGCGCTCCGGCGTGGGGATGAAACCACGGAATGTGCTCTGCGTGAGCCGCACCGGACCGTCGTAGATCTGGAAACCACGGATCGGGAACGTCCTGCGGTTAAAACCAGAGAGCGAGAGAGAAAAAATAGTTCCTCAGTAAATTTGGTAAAAGAACACAGGGTTTGCTCATTGATTGACTCAAACTCTGCGATACAAAAACATGATTCAATCAGGAATAACGATAACTTCAAATTACATCAGGAAAAACAGAGGAAACTAGAGTGGTGATAGTCGATGACTACTAATGTTCCGCGCTGAGTCCATGCGCCCACATTTTTATGCCAATTTTAATGCAATGTGGTGTGCAGCGGTGACCTTGAAAAGTAGGTCAAGGTCACCGATCTTCGAACTTGTTCAAGATACTTGTAAGAGGCATCCACAGTGCCAGTTTGGCAGCAATACAATAAATATTTGTCAAGTTATCGTGTTGACAAGCTTGAAAAGTGCCGGTTTTTGGCTATTTTCCAAGTTCCAAGTGCAGCTGTGACCTTGAAAAGTAGGTCAAGGTCACCCATCTTCGAACTTATCCAAGACACTTGTAAGAGGCATGGACAGTGCCAGTTTGACATCAATATGTCGAATATTTGTCAAGTTATCGTGTTGACAAGCTCGTAAAGTGCCGTTTACACATTTCTCACATTTCCCCGCAAAAAAAACGCATAAAAATTCACGAAAAAATTCAAAAAAAGTTTTTGGGACAAAACTGAAAAAATGCCTAGAGATTTTCACCCACTAAACAATCCTGCAAAATGTGAAGGACGTACGCGCACAGGAAGGTATTCATTTTAGTCCGGACGGACGGAACGGTGCGAACGCTATATGCTATATGAGCATAAAAACAAACAAAAATCTAGATTAAAATAGGACCTAAAACATAATAATGTGCTTTAAAATCATGAGAATAGAAATGTTTTTTACCCAGATTTAAAAAAAAATGTCATGCAATACTATCAGACCAGACTGAAGGGGCGTTTGTTTGTGTGTATGCAGCAGCAGCAGCAGCAGCAGCAGCAGCAGCACAGAAGCAGGTGGAGACAGGAAGTCTTTTTATCCCATCAAACTCCTAAAGGAGCAGGTTTTTAGAGAGACAGAATTCACTTCTCAGACGTTTTTGTGTGTGGGAGTCTCTTTGTGTCTTTATCAGCACAATGTTGCTGTTGTCTCGCCTTAAAGCCGATCACTTCCTGTGTGCAGCGCGGCGGCGTGTACACAGAGAGGGTTTGTGTGGAGGTGAGCGACTTGGCCTGAATGTAAAGGACGCCACTGTTTTAACTGTCATCTGTATTTGACGTTAATGACGCCCTTATTTACATTGTAATTAAAGGATTAGCACGTCTATTTTCTGGCCCGGAAAAACCAGCAGTGTCAGCACCTCTGACAGTAACTGGTGATGACGATGATAATGATGTCACAGTGCGGTCAGGAAAACCTGTAAAACGCTTGTTAAACAGTACAAAGTCATGACAGCGGTCACAAACAAACAATCTGTGGTTTTTAAGACTTGAAGAACAAAAGCAGCTGTTTGTTATAAATGTTTCTGTGTGTGTGTTTGTGTGTGTGCATCACAATATCTGTAATTAAATTCTAAAGATTCAAATCTCTGCTCTTATTAGGACTGCATGAATATCCTCTGCATAAAATGAGGTCAAAGTCTTAGAGCTGGCACATACTTCTGTCTTATCACACATTTCTCTGTTATCAGGAGAACAAGATCTTCACATTCTGTTCAAATAACAGAAGGAAATGAGCGACGTGAGAGCTGTGCGTCACAAGTCTTGATGAGTCAAAGCAAACACTTCTTCTTCTTCTGCTTCAATGACTCAGCCACAGCTACGTAATCATGTCAGCCTCAGCCTCAGCTTCAGCCTCAGCCTCGCCACCATCTTCTCAGAAAACTCTTTAAAATATCACCAGAGGGAAGTCAAACACCACTTCCTTTCACAAGTTCACCGACAATCAAAAGCAGCTGCAGCAGCAGCAGCAGCAGCCTCATCTGTCCTCATCTGTCCATCTATAGAGATGTTCTGTCTGAGCGGCTGACTTTGTCCTCCATGTTTGTTTTTCTCAGGATTCTCCTCAGGGCTGCTGCTGCTCCTCCAACACCAGGCCCTCAATCTCCTGAGAGAACTTTGCTTTGATTTGGACGTTTCCTCCTCACATAATCCCTCACATAAATCTACACTCCATTCATACTTTTAAGCTGCAGATAAGTCTTATATATCCTCTCTTTTCCCCCCTCACCTGTTCCTGGGCAGCGTCCTCATCTTAGCATCAGCTCCTCCTGGTCCCCAGTATTTATTCTGTCCTCCGTTGGTTCCTCTGTTCTGACTTTCACCCACAAACAGAGACTGTTTCACCTCCTGACTCGAGCCTTCATCCTTAGGGTAGCTGCCGTCACTGGAGAATAAAGAGAACAAGTATATATATGTATATATTAGTGCTCTCAAACGCGTTTAACGGCGTCAATGTTAACGCATTTTACCGCACGGCGCGTTTCCATCACGACTGACCGGAAAAAGACGAGCGTGACGTCATGTTTACGTGACTCCCCGATTGTTAAAATGATTCTCTAAAGTAACGCTAAACTTTAAAAACAGAGGCACACATAAGCAGTACACAGGTATGCTGGTTATTTGTTAGCGCTGCTCTTTTCCTATAATAAACAGACCGCTCCAGTTCCACTGTAGGTGGCGCTAACAGCGCTAAAAGGAGCTAATGCAGCTAGTCGCAACACGTAAACATGGCGCCATGCGTGTCTTTTTCCGGTCAGTCGTCATGGAAACGTGTCGTGCGTCAACGCGCGTTAACCTACTGCGCATCACTAGTATATATGCTGTATATTGGAATTAAAACACCAAACAAATGAGTTAAAATCTATTTCTCAACTTTATTTAACAAAAAATAGTGCACAATGCCTTTAAGCAGTGTTTAAAACAGTGTTTGAAATTAGCCTTGCTAACTAACTCACAATATAAGAGTAAATTATTGTGCACTTTACTGTTTTTGACAATTTTTCATGCCTTTTCCCTACAGCTAATATCAATAAAGCAGCTATTTTAAGTAATAAATGTTTAACACGTTTATTTACACAGGTTATTGAATATATCTTTATTTAAATCTACGGTAAATTGTCCCATAAAATCACCCACTCTCTGGAAATGACTGATATGATGAAGCAGTGTTTCCCAAACTTTACTTATGGGGAAAGATGGCAAACTATTGTGACCCAAAGCACAATAAAAAACCATGACAAGAGCAGATTCATTTACAGCCATATAATGACTTAAAACTCAATGTTATGCATAGTATTTATAACATGCGCATGAATCTTAAATAAAAGAGCAGGAAAATTCTGCTGAGCCACACAAAATCTCCTGTGAAATGTTTTTGTGTGGACAAAAGCAAAATACAAATCAATAAAATGACAACACAATTCTCATAGAAGAGTGATTTATACAAACCTGGCGAAGGATAATCCCACTCCATTGTCTGCAAATCTAGAGCAGAGAAAACGTGTGTTACAGTGTTAGTGAGCAACATCATCATCATCATCATCATCATCATCATCATCATCATCATCATCATCATCATCATCATCATCATCATCATCACAGGAAACATCCCGATCACATGATTCACGGCGGAGTCGACTCACCCAGAGTTCTGGATGATGATGTCACCGCCTCGTATCCACGCTCCCAGGTCGTTGTTCTTGAAGGAGATGAGCGTGTCGATGACGGCCGCCACGCGAGGGCGACTGGGATCAGAGTCCTGGTGTGGTCTGAACCTGGACACACACACACACACACACACACACACACACACACACACACACATTAATCATGACATTTGTCTTTGACTGCATTCATTTCCTCCCCGTGTGAGGTTTTTAAACCACAATGTTTTTCTTTAGTGATGTCTAACGTCGGCCCGTGCACAAATCACACACACACACACACACACGAGGGAGGATATGAGCGAGCAGCAGAGCTGATAATCATCATCCTGTCGATCTATAAATCTGCACAAACATAATTTACGAGTGGATTTGAAGTGCAGGCTCACATGCTTCAGGCTTCAGGCTGCAGCAGAGTCTCTCTCTCTCTCTCTGGTTTTGTCCACCACATCGTAGTAAAGTACATTACGTCATTCAATATATTAAAAAAAAAGAAAAGGTTTTATCCCCCGGCAGAGTCATAAATGTACTGTAAGTTTTATTTTATGGCTGACTTCCTATTAGATGAGGAAATATCTTGTGTACGACGTTGAAACAAACCAGAAAACCTAGTTTTTTTTTCATATTTCCTCAAAATTATTGGATTATTCCCCTTTTTTTTTCCACCTTTACGGTCCATAATTCAGGAGACAGCTCAGTGTTATTAGTCAGACTTCCCACAGAGGAACTTATAACAAGTATGCAACTGCATAGTAGTCTTTACAGGTGTTCTATGATTTGTTCGACTTGACAAATCGGGTGATTTATAGATGAATCTACCACGTTTTTTTAAATACGGGCATTGGTCGATTAATTATTAGTTATTAATCCACCGGTTATTACTCAGAAAACTTGATTGATGTCACTAAATATTACTTTTCTGCTTTTTAATGACCTGTATTGTGTATTAATATTGAGTTTATACATGAGTTTTATTGAAAATACTGTATTTAATCGCACCGCAGTGCAGTTATAAACTGTAGATCGCAGAAACATTGTTTAATATCACTGAACACAAAATATAATGTGATTGTGTCTGTTTTCTATGTCTCACTTAACGTATGAATGTGCGTATGCTTTGTCACTGAGACGTAAAAAAATTATATGAATAAAATAAGAGAGAAATTCCATTAATGTTATGAAGTTCTGGCTGTTTTTAAAAGAACCGGACGACGTAGCGTTTAGGGAACACCACGTTGTAGTAGTAATTGTTATATCTGACATGAGCCTGCATGTAAAGTATTTAGAGAAACACGAGTAAATTATAGGGAGAGAAAATAACCAGCGTCACACTCTCTCACACACTCTCTGCAAACACACACAGCGTCATCCAATTAAACTCTCGACGTGAAGAAAAACTCCTGCTGCAGGATTCTCCATCGTATGTCTGGAAAAACCTGAGAGCACACGCTGTTACGCTAAGACGAGGAGGAGGTAGAAAAAAAAGCCTGTACCATAACCAGAGCAGCTCTAATTCCCTGTGAAGCATTTATGTAGAAAGAAAAACAAATATAAGAGGGCGTGCACCGCTGCAGTTTATGATTTAAATGATCAGAAGACGACTTAAATCACTGCAGGACTTAATTAAATCCAGTGTCTTTTACATACTTTCTTACAATGACTCCACAACTCCCCCCCTCTCGTTCGTTTAATGCTAAGTACACATTTTAAAAACCTCCTCCTCATACCACTGCCCACACAAACACACAAACACACACACACACACACACACACACACACACACACACACACACACACACACACACACACACACACACACACACACACACAGCATGGTCAGCCTCCGTCTCAGTGGACACATCAGATTTTTTCCGTCTGGTTGAGGACTGTATTTGGAGCACAGGGAGCTGCAGAGAGTGGAAACTCTATCTGTGAAAGCCTTATTTTCTCTGTCAACACAAACCTGACAGAGCTTCCACTAAAACGCACTAACAGAGTAAGAGAGTAAAAGGCCGTCCACTGTTTCTGAGCCACAGTCGGCAAACTGCGTCCTCGTATCCTCGCACATATATACGGATAAGAAGCTGTAAATAACTGTAACTCTTAATGACCGTGACTTTAAACAAACATGTTAGTGAACCACAAAAACCTCAACATTTACATAAAGTAACTGTGCACCACAAGGCAAAGATATATAGAGGATTTTTGTCCAGTCCTGCAGTAATATTGGACGAAGACAATGGAAAAAATAAGATTTAGTGTCCACTCATCTCTGAGCAAACTGATGAATATTCTTTTTAGAATTCTAGAGAAAGCTCTGATTCGAAAAGGGAACTCGACAGATACTTCTGATAAGATAAGAAAACATTTAAATGATTTACCCAAGACAATTTCCTCCTTTTTTTCCTTCCCTTTTTGATTTGAAGGGTTCATTGGCTGAAGTATGTTTACATTAGTGTACAATAACCTTTAAAATAAAATAGAACAAGCCTTTTATATGAACTGAAAGAAAGGGTCTTGCAATATGGAGGCCGCCATTTTGTGCCACCATGTTTCTTCAGCAGCCACAGAGCGTTTTGCATTTTGGAGCAGAAAAACAACACCCTTTTTGGTGAGTTAAGGCCACCGTAGTTCACTGACACGCTTGGGAAGTGAAGGGTGAGTAAAGGACTCCTTTATCAATCTCATGTAACTCATTCTTACACACTGGGCCTTTAAATTTCACATATTAAACATTATGAACAAGAGAGACACACACACACACACAAACCTGGCACTGTTGTCCAGACACAGATATTCCCGAGGGTCGGCAGCACTGGCATTAGTGGTCTTCACTCCTTTATCGATGAACAGTCCGGCCTGTGAAAAAGAGAAAGAAAGAACGATGGAGGGATGACAGCAAAATGTCAAATTTCCTATATTGCTCAGTTGAAGCTCACATAGAGTGGTCCTGTTGCACATATAGTTATGGAGGTCTACTTACATACATTAACTTGTTTTTATGCTCAAAAACCTCCTAGTTGCTGTAAACGAGCCTATAGAAATTCTCTTTTCTGACGCTGTTTCCCAGCCGCGATATTTCAGACATAAATCTATCACCCAGAGTCTTGTGATTGGCCAGTAACCGGAAGTGACATAATCAGCACACCCGCTCTCAGAAGCGCAGCTCCCCCCTCTGGAACGGTGGATGCACTGCTACTCATTATCAAAACATTGTTTTAACAGTGTTTAAAAATAGCTTCTTCACGACTCCCCGCCGCAGTCCCTTTGACGACCTTTGACCCTGAGTCAGACCCAGAGTCAGAAGACGATGTCGCTCGTGAAACACCTCCACAACGGACGTTATTCTTCTTCTGCAGTTCAATGACGCAACCGGATGTGCCCGGACTAGTGCCCGGAGCAGGAGGATCTGCTGTTCAGGAGAACCGCTGTTTACGTAACCGGACCGGGTTTTTTCAGAGATTACAATAAAACACAGCGTTCTCAACAGTGGCTGAACTGTTTGTTTAGAACCTTCAGGGCTTCTTAAACAAGGTAATGACGCAGATACAGACTAAAAAAACAGCGTTAATTGGAACTTCCGGTCTAGGTCCGCTTTAAAGATTCACCACAGGTTTAGTATTAGTATATTTGACAGTGTGGGACTAAAGCTGGGGTCTCAAACTTAATTACAGAGGGGGACGGAGTTAGACAAACCAAACTTATAGCTTTAAATCAGCAAATCTGAAGTGTAATTTAAATACACACCAGTGTGAGTACTCTGCTCTCTGAGTAATGTTCCTCTGTCTCACCTGGTTTCCTCTCTACAGGCCTGTAGTGACATGTTTCTTTGCCAATAATCAATCATGTTTCTCCAGACATATGAAGTGTAAACAGAGGGAGGGAGCAAAATACCCCCCCACCCCCCCTTTTCATATAAACCTCCTCTGGTTCTGGTTTTCATTTCAAGTCCACATCACATTTGTTTAATTCTTTGATTGGCGAGGTAACTGGATGTGTGGTAGTAATAAGAGCGTCAGTGGAGGACATAACGTATCATATCATGTCGTGGGGCTGAAACACGAGTGTATGTCGGGCCAGATGTGGGCCGCAGGCCTCGGGTTTGACACATGTGCAGCAGAGGCAGTGATGATGATGATGATGATGAATGTGTTTAAGTGAAATCAGGTGGTGACAGAGTTACAGTACGAGGAGCACTGTACATAGTAGGAGAAGTGTGTGAATACGTGTATATATATATATATATATGTGTGTGTAATGTACTGTGTGTTTACATTACATATGCAACATGGGGATTAGTTATGTGTGCGTATAAAATGAAGCGTAACGTAAATACAATGAGTCTGGTGTACATGGAAATCTATATTCTGAGCTGGTATGTGTGGTATAATCACGTAGAGGAGAGGCTGATGTGGTCAAACTGGACAAAGACCTCACAGTTCACCTGTCTGACTTCACTCTGCACACAACACAGCTCTATTGTAGATTACACTCCTGTGTGTGTGTGTGTGTGTGTGTGTGTGTGTGAGTGTCTTTATGGCACAAAGCAGGAAAGTAAGCAGAGACTCTTTTTCACCAGTTATAAACACTGCACGTATAAACACACATTTTTAAACTCGCGCTGACAATAAAATAAAGAACCCCAACAACAACACCAGCAGCGGCGGTGGTGGTGGTGGTACCTTAAAGTTGGAGTGAACACGGTTGTTGTAGAAAATCCCCAGTGGAGTGAGCTCTGCCTTGGTCTCTGTCAACAGCCCGTGTGAGTCTCCGGTGGACGAGCTGTGGAACACAAACCATATGCCAGCGTCCTGCACAAGGAAGGAAAAAGGAGAGAGAAATAAAGCGATAAAAAACCACACGACAAATCACACACAGGAATGTCATTATCTGGACGTATGCTCCGTCACAAACAATAAATGGAAGAGGGCAGGATGTCACACAAAGAATAAACGTTAGTGTATGAGTTCATTAAAGGCTACGATTCATTAGATTCTCTGACGGTCAGACTAAAGCCCAATTTATACTCCTGCGTAAAGTGCTCTGCGTAGGTTACGCAGAGACTCTGCGTCGACGCTTAGCCTGTCGAAGAGCCTCTGCGTCGTCTCCGACTGCACGAAATATTTTTTAAGTGTCCGTCACTCCGTCAAGGGACAACGGAGACGGCAAAGGGTTGCGATTGGTCCTCAGGACAGGCCGCTAGTGGCTCATAGTGCGCACCGAGCTTCCACAGAGGCGGAGCTGATCACCGCTGACAACGTCGCTGCCAAACTATAAATACGTCATATCTTAACACACACAAACCACATGTTTAGACTCTAAATGGCCAATTTCTCGCCTCAAATTATCTTAAAACTGCGTTCCGTGACACATAAAAGTGAGAAACGGCCACTGTTTCAACAACAACAGTCTTTCTCTCTCAGACGCCATTGCTCACTGTAGCCAAAAGCACAACAACCTTGCTCAGGACCCCTGCTGATCGGGCGGGAAATTGCAGCGCGTATCCGTCACCACAACGCAGAAGTATGAAGGCTCGAGTCGTCTCCGTGGTTACGCAGTCGGATAACGCATACGCAGTCGGAGAAGTATAATGTAGCCTTAAAGCCCAATTTATACTCTGTGCCGGGCCACTGTGCGCACCAAGCGTCCACAGAGGCGGAGCTGATCACCGCCGACAATGTTGCTGCCAAACTATAAATAGGTCATATACACACAGCACATGTTTAGACTCTAAATGGCTAATTTCTCGCCTCATCAATCCATCCATCCATCCATCCATCCATCCATCCATCATCTACCGCTTTATCCTCCACCAGAGGGTCGCGGGGGGTGCTGTGCCTATCTCAGCAGACATTGGGCGATAGGCAGGGTTCACGTTGGACAGTTGGCCAGTCCATCGCAGGGCCACATATAGAGACAAACAACCATTAACTCTCACATTCAAACCTACTGTCAATTTAGAGTGACCAATTCACCTAATCCCCATATCGCATGTTTTTGGACTGTGGGAGGAAGCCGGAGAACCCGGAGAAAACCCATGCACACACGGGGAGAACATGCAAACTCCTTGCAGAAAGGCCCTTGTTCCGAAGTTGTTCCAAATGAGGCTCGAACCCAGGAACCCGGGTCTTCTTGCTGCAAAGGCAAGAGTGCTAACCACTACACCAACCGTGGGGCCCAAATTCTCGCCTCAAATGATCAACAACAACAGTCTTTCTCTCTCTTTCTCTCTCGGCAGCCATTGCTCACTGTAGCCAAAAGCACAACAACCTTGCGTAGCGACCCCTACTGATCGGGGGGCGTATCCAGCACCACGACGGAGAAGTATAAGTATAATGTAAGTATAATGTGGCCTTAACTACGACACCAATGTGCAGAGGCCTCTCATGTGAACTCCGTCTGTGCCGAAATGAAAAAGAGATGAGGAGGGATTTCCTTCTGCTACTCTCATATATTAGACATCAGACACCAAACCCTGTTAAGTCTCATTTTATTGAGGGGTTTCTTGTTCTTTTTATTGAAAATCTTTCTTCTTTTTTTAATAATAACAATAAAAATAAAACAAAGTTCAGGAACAGCAAAGCCACAGCGGCTCTGCATCATATTAAAAGTTCCTTTTCATGTTTTATTAATCATTTGTGCAGTGATTATAAAGTGGACCTGAAGCTCTGATATTATTACCTGAGAACCAGCAGCTGCGTTACTGATGAGGTTGTTGTTGGGGTTGGCGATCCAGAATGTTGACACTGCCCTGGAGAAAAGAAAACAAGAAGATATGACGATATGACTCAAATAAGACAGATCAAAGTCATCTTTCTAGAATTCTCTTACATCAGGGGCCTCAAACTCAAAATGACCTGGGGGTCAGTGAACTTCTCGTCTGGTTGGTTTAGTGATTAGAAATTAAAATGATATCTTGATAATCCACCATGATGTTGCAATTACAAATATTTAGGATGACATCGCACACCATTTCAAAGTAAAAGTCTTTGTTTTGATGGATAGTTGACCAAAAAAAACCCATGTATGATGCGTAATGAATCTATAAATAATGAAAACAGACATTAAACATTAAATCAAAATATACATGTAGACAATTGTAATTAAAACACCAGACAGGCGTATAATTAAATGTTGAATTTAATCATTTCGAAATAAGCGTAGGGCCGCAGGACATTGACTGGTGGGCCGCATGTGGCCCCCGGGCCGCGAGTTTGAGACCCCCCTCTTATATAAATATATAACATATATAATCCATCCATCTTTCTGCCACTTCATCCTCCACCTCTGGAAACATGAACCCTGCCAACACTCACACAGAAACCCTCAGAAACAGACCTCTGACTTCCCTCCTTCACTGAAGAACTGTTCTTCTGTTCTCGACAACATCCCGCGGAGAAGAGCGGTTGTTTTTACGCCGATAAAAGATAAAAAAGCATCCTGCCAATAATCTCTACTCGCACTCTACAACTTTACAACTCTATCTCTGGCCCGACAGATGACGTCCGGCTGTTTTCTCTCAGAATACTGAGTCTGAGTCTGCACAGACTCTCCAGGTTTCCCACCATCAGAAACACACTCTGTCTGACAAGGATATGGTTTTAAAGTGAGTCAGTCTGTTGCGATTGTAGACACTAGCAAGTATTCATTGATCGTCTACCTCTCCATGACCTATTTATTTGTGTTGTTTTTATACTTTCTACAGTATTTTATTGTTTGTTCTTATGTCTATTAGGTCACACGTTTGTATGTCTTATTGGTTTTATTTATTTATCTCTGCTGTACAGCACTTTGTTTCAGCTGTTGTTGTTTTTAAAGTGCTTTATAAATAAAGACAACGCAATTAAACTGGTCATACAATAAACTATTAAAAAAATAGAAATCTCATACTGGGTCGAAAGCCAAAGTGTAAAAAATGGGTTTTAAGCTGCGTAAAAGTGTAAATCTCTAATCCTGTAGCTCCTTCACACTGCACTCACACACACACACACTTAGTCTTAAATGTGAATATTTCCAGGTTCCTTTGCTTCATAGATCCAAGAAATCATTCAAACTTTTGAGAAAATAATAAAACGGATTAATAGATTTGGAAAATAACAGTTAGTTGCAGCCCTACTTTGGATTTAATCTCATGAATCTGACTCATTTAATCTCATTTACTGTACATTATTTAATTTAATACTATATTTTAAATTGTTTTATAGTTTATAGTTTAATTTATTTAATATAGTGTGTCATTTGTATTATATATCTTTTTTATTGTATTACAAAAATGTATTGTATTTCTAGCACACATGGCACAACAAACGTTTTATACTCAGTTTGAGTCATATCACTAAGCAGAGATACACAGTAACGTCTGCACATCACTCTTGTGTCCTCTCTTACTTGCACTCTGTGCTGGGTGACGGAGTGTAGCCCTTGTAGACGTTGTCCTTGATGCTGGTGCAGAGCGTGTCGTTGCGGTCGGTCGGCAGCTGAGTTCCGGGTCGCGTCAACAGGCCGAGGTTGTGGAAGAAGGTGTTTCGCTGCTCAACGCCGTCTTTGAGGAAGAAACAGTGACCGAGGGTGTCGTAACCCACTGTGTCTTTCACCTGGAGCAAAGACACAGACAGAACACAGGTCACAGGGAGGCTTTAAAAAGCCCAGTTCTCAGTGGGAGAGGAAAACTGTGTCCACTACTTAACACCATTTATAGCACTTTTTTCCTTTTCCACAGGATAGTCACTTCATACCTGACAGAAATATGCAGAAAATCCTGGTCAACAAGGAGGTTTGGACAACATTAGTTAGAGCGAGTAACAGCTCCACGCTTGTTTCCTCAGACGACTTCAAATTCCTCAAATAATCCTCCTACACTGACCTTTTCCTTTTTTTTTAATAAACCTGAGCAAAGCTGTGTGGAGAACAGTGGTGTCCAGAGAGGAAAAAAAAAGAACATTCACATCATTACTGTGTGAGAAACGGAAACAGAAAAAAACCTGCAGAGTCCAACGAGACAATCCAAGAGTTAATACATGACATTTCCTTTATGGAGGAAAGGAAAAATGGATTCAGTCAAGGACAAACATGAAGCACACAGGGAACACACACACAGAACACACACACACACACGCACGCGCACACACACACACCCCCACACCCCCCCACACACACGCACGCACACACATACACACACACACGGATTTATACAAGTAAACAAACACACACACACACACAGCCGAAAACAACGATTCACACAAAGACACGGCAATCTCTTTATCAAACGAGTACAGAAAAATAAGAGACTGAATAAAAGTCGAATGAAACCACAAGAGAAGAAAAGCTATTACAGAGGCTGTGGTTAATGAACACTGAACAGTCCAGTATCATAACACACTACACCTGTCAGTGCTGCATTATTAGGTTAGAGCAGTGTTTCTCAATCCTGGATATCTGAGACCCCTGTCAGGGTTTTTTGTTTTTTTTAGAGGTTTCCCTGCTCCAGCACACGGGATTCAAAAGGTCAGCTCGTCATCAAGCTCTAGAAAAAGCCTGACAACAACATATTCATTTGAATCATGTGTGTGTGTGTGTGTGTGTGTATATGGTGTGTTTGATTTCACAGCCATAAAAAGAAAATACAAATATGGAGAAGACACTCTGTCTCTGTCACTATTTTTTTCCCACCCACAAGCTGTGCATGTGCATCATAGCAACACATTACAGAAAAAGTATTTTTAGTCACACTTAAAGGCGCCATATGTAAGAATGTGGCCAAAAACGGTTACTACATTTAAATCCAAAATACCGAGGTCTTCTGACGTAACTGGCAACCCGTGGTTGCTCGGCAGCTGAGACTCTACTGACTGCAATGATTGGTAGACGGTGGTAGGTGGCGCCACATGCCAAAACATGATTTCAAAACATAAACATGATTTGCAGTCTGCAAAATATTTTTTTTAATGCAAATATTTTGTCTGTACTGTTGTTGTTGGTGAGTTCAGTTTGTTATATGAACATTTTTCCTGAGTCTCTGTGACATATTAGGAGGATTTTATGATTTATTACATAATGCACCTTTAAAACTTCTCAATATGTCAAAAATGTCATAAACACAACACATCCTGTTCCAATTTCAAAGTAAAAGTGCTCCACAGTTCAGACAGTGGAGTCATGATATTAAGATGAATAGAGAGGAGTATTTGCAAGTGTCTTATATCAGGATTCACAGTATTATCTGCACAATATTGGTATTTGCCATAATTGAAAATTGGCAAATGCACCTGAACATGAATAAAAACTAAAACGGTATCCAATCCATTGATGCAGCACATTTAAAAACAGCTGCTACCTCGATAACGTCTATGCTTGCACCCTCTACAACATTGGTTCTCAAAGTGCGGCCCGGGGGCCAATGGCGGCCCGCAGAATTACAGTTGATAGTTTTAATCCAGGAGCGACTAAGCTTGTTAAATGTTTATTGGACATTACTGGATACAGACCAATAAGTGTAAACAAAAATACTGGGTATTTACCTGGTTTCTATATGGTAAATTTTAGTGTATTATTGGGTTATAAGCTGGTAATCAGCAGGTAGCTACAGCCCCCAATTACTAGCTATTTACCCAGTAAATACATGGTAACAGAAATGTGTTATTTGGTATTAACCTGTAATTAGAAGGTAAGAACAATCGCCAAAATACTGGGTAATTACCCAGTAAATTATAAAGCGTTATTATATAAATTCTTAAATGACATTATATTAACACTTATATTACTTAACGCTAAACTGTAGAACTGCAATCTGGTCATTAAAATTATTACAAATGGGATTTCTTTCTGTTTTTTTTTTCTTTGGCAGCCCTCAGTCCAAAGTTGGGTTTCCTAAATTGGCCCTCAGGTATCAAAACTTTGAGAACCCCTGCTCTACAATCTCAGTAACTTACCAGCAGACCGTTGGTGGCGTGTATGGTGACACAGCGGGAGAAGGAGTGGTGTATGGACAGTCCGTCCACATACGTGGGTTCCCTGTAGCCTCCTCTCTGGTCGACGTCCCCGCACATGTAAAAGTTGAGAGGGTAACGTCCTTCCTGTCCCTGCTGACCCATGTTCTTTAGCTCCACGTGGGACAGATGCACCGAGGAGAAGTTACCAAAGATCTGTGTAGAAATGTGCAGAAAGAAAGAGAGAGAGACAATAAAGACTAGAGTCTTAGAACTACGACAATGTGGGTTTTATACAGTGTAAAAGTACATGACAGTGGGAAACCCACTGTATGTTTGTGGCTAGGCTAAACATGCCACCACTCTGCTGTAGGTCAACAGTCAGTGATTCCCACGGGACGTGAGCTATAGCTGAGCTGGCTGAGTCACACGTTTCCACAACTGCCGCTGCTCTTTTCATAAAGCGTGAATCAAAAGCAATGTGGAGACGCAAAGGAAAATGCACTCAGAAGCAAATTAAGTCCAACATGAACATCAACAAACAGTCAAATATACTGTGGCTGTGCTGTACAATGCTCTGCGGGAGGCCTTTTTGTGGGTATGGCCTAATCCACAACGTCTGGTTCCTGTTAAGGAGGTATTGGCCAATCCCTCCAGCTAACTGTAACACAAACACACACACTCTTGTACAGCACTCGCAGTGAGGACATTCGTAGACATAATGCATTACTTTCACCTTAATCCTACAATCTTAATGCATAATTCAAACTTTTATCCTAATAATAAGATAATCCAGACTCTAAGACTGACTGTAAAACCAGGTCTTAACCCTGAAAAAGCCCTTGAAATTGAGGACCAGCCAAAGATAAGTCTAGCTTTTCCTCTGTGTGTCACACATGCACACAACAGTATGACATGACCGCCAATGGTTTTATGTCCATGTCCAGGTGGGAGTAGTGACAAGAGGATGAGTGTTGTGTGTGTGTTAGTGATATTAACACACACACACGCACGCACAATTTGACAAAAACGTCATACTATACTATGTCGTCCAAAATTTTACAAAAACACACATACAAACGTGTATAGCACTGTTAGTTTGAGGTGGTCTGAGGTGACGGCGTCAATCATTTTAAAAAGCAAGATTGTGTAATATCAATAAAAGTGGTTTTCATGCTAACCATAAACGTGGCAGAAAAGAAAAATCGTTCAAATGAAAAAAAAAAAAAAAAAAGTGTTTATTGTGTTTTGCACAACGGGGACAAAAGCTTCACACAGCTTCAGGAATGCTATTGTGCATTTGCCACAGAACGTTAAAGAAATCCTTGCGTCGCGTACTAAATTATAGTGTACTTGTTATAAAGGAGTCATCAGAGAGGGTCGGGGGGGGGAGAAGATACTGAGGTTATTGTCACGCCGAAGCGCTGATCTGTCGTCAGTGTTCTGATTTATATTTAAAGGCAAAAAAATTACACAATACAGTAGAGTACATGTACGACGTATAACTGGAGAATGTTAACAACAGTCACACAGATTACTGCAGACATTTATTGACTTATTTTTCCACTGAAGGTCACAGGAGGGAACTGAAGTCAATCCCAGCGGACACAAACACAAACAACCACACATAATCACATTAACACCAGTGATTAAATCAGGTCGTAAACACATGGAAACAGACCTTTAATGTTTAATGTTATTAACATGAAATGCCTTCATACACACAAACGCAAACACAAGAAGACGCCAAACGACGACGATGATGATGAAGACAGCAACAGCAACTGTAAGAGCAAGAGGTGGGGCTATGACATCATCGATTTCCCAAGGTTGGGTTTTTGTATACACGGAAAATACAAGGGTGGTGTTTTTGAGATTTTCTTCATTTTCCAAAAATAGCATTTTTAGCGCTTCCAAAAAACCAATTTGTGCGTTACGTCAAAATTCTCTGAGTTTCCACCTCTGGAGAAAACACAGTTTTTCTAAGAAGCGTTAAAGTTAAAGTCAGTTTGGGATTTGAAAGTGAGACTGTGGCTTTACTACTGTGTGCACTTCTTCTATAGCTCAACGATGATCACACACATATTCCTCTAACTCTTTCACTGCAGTTATGAAACGAGCAGCTAAAGAGTGTGAATGTAAAAGCAAACAAAGTCCGGATAGATACTGTATATATCACCCGTCTGCAGACAGGAATGTGGTCTCCGTTACTAATGTTTGTTTAAATTTGTTGGAGGACAAATGTGGGTGCTGAGGCTGGTCCATTTAAAAAAAAACAAACACTGATTTAAGAGTCTGTACTTAACTTCACCCCCAGTCTGTGTGTGTGTGTCTTTGGACTGTGGAAGGAAGTCAACACAAACACACTAAACAAACACAGGGGCCATGAGTTCAGGAGAATCTGCTTACGCATCGTGCTTTATGTGCACGCTCAGCAAAAGACATTTCTTGAAACAATGCCACGTACACGGACAACGTTTGAAGAAGATGGTAGACCGTGTGAATGAGGCCAACGACTGACACTAAGTCAAGCCAGGATTCAATCGAGTGACCTTCTTAAGGCCACATTATACTTCTCCGACTGCGTAACCACGGAGACCCCTCCAGCCTTCATAGTTCTCCCTCGCGGTGCAGGATACGCGCTGCAATTTCCCGCCCGATCAGTAGGGGTCGCTACGCCGTTTAGCTTGTGCTTTTGGCTACAGTGAGCAATGGCGTCGGAGAGAGAAAGACTGTTGTTGTTGTTGCAGCTGAGTAACATTGAAACAGGGTTAGGGCCGTTTCTCACCTGAAATAAATACTTTTCTGTCCCGGAACGCAGTTTTTAAGCTCACATAGAGTGGTCCTGTTGCACATATATGTTAGTTATGGAGGTCTACTTACATACATTAACTTGTTTTTATGCTCAAAAACCTCCTAGTTGCTGTAAACAAGCCAATATAAATCCTCTTTTCTGACAGTGTTTCCCAGCCGCGAGATTTGAGACTCAACTCTCTCAACCTGGAAGTGACATATTCAGCACACCCGCTCTCAGAAGCACAGCTCCCCCCTCTGGAATGGTGGATGCACTGCTACTCATTATAAAAACATTGTTTAATTACAATAGGGTTCTTGCACAGTCGTGCTCGAACCCTAAAAATAGCTTCTTCACGACTCCCCGCCACAGTCCCTTTGAAGACCTTTGACCCGGACTCAGACCCAGAGTCAGAAGACCCTGTTGCTCGTGAAACACCTCCACAACGGATGTTATTCTTCTTCTGCGGTTCAATGTACTCAACCGGATGTGCCCGGACTAGTGCCCGGAGCAGGAGGATCTGCTGTTCAGGAGAACCGCTGTTTACGTAACCGGACCGGGTTTTTTCAAAGATCTCGCTGAGCCCGAGATTACAATAAAACACAGCGTTGAAGTGGCTGAACTGTTTGTTTCGAAACTTCAGGGCTTCATAAACAAGGTAATGACGCAGATACACACTAAAAAACAGCATTAACTGGAACTTCAGGTCTAGGTCCGCTTTAAGATCATTTGAGGCGAGAAATTAGCCGTTTAGAGTCTAAACATGTGGTGTTTGTGTATTAAGATATGATGTATTTATAGTTTGGCAGCGACGTTGTCGTCGGTGATCAGCTCCGCCTCTGTGGACGCTCTGTGCGCACTGTGAGCCGGCACAGAGCAGCGTTATCTCGGCCTGTCCTGAGGACCAATCGCAGCCCTTGCCGTCTCCGTTGTCCCTTGACGGAGTGACGGACACTTAAAAAATATTCATGCAGCCGGAGACGACAGAGAGGCTCTCCGGCTCTCCGTAACTTACGTAGAAGCACTTTACGCAGAAGTAAACTGTGGCCTTTACTGTGAACGGTCTTGGTTCCTGTAAACACACTGACCTTTACTGAGAATGTAAAGTCAAAAACACACACAGACGTACCTTGACGTGGCCTCCGTAGGTGTCGTGGTTGTAGAACTGACACGCGTTGTCTCCGTAACAGGAGTTTTCCATTTCTCCGTAGATGAGAATGTTTCTGCAGAGCATAGCGACTTCGGCGCGCATGTCCACGCCGTCGAGGATCTCGCCGACGTGAGCGTACTGAGGCTTCCCTGAACGGAACGGAACAGAACAGATCAGACGTAGATACTTGGGTCACATGCTACAGTTAGATGACATTTCATTCAATCATTTTCTTTGACTTTATCCTCCACATGAGGGCTGATTGGGGAGCTGGAGAACAATCCCAGCTGACATAGGGCAACAGGCGGACAGGCGAACAGGTCGCCTGACCATCACGTACAGAGACGAACAAATATTCACTTCCTGAATCCGGAGTAACCAGATAACCAATGCACAAGCAGGAAGAACATGCAAAACTCCACATGGAAAATCCCTCAGTCGAACCGGGATCCGACTGCACCACGCTGTGACAACTAGACAAGATTTTTGACACCAAGAATCTTGTCAGAACCCAGGAAAAGCCAAGGTCATGTATATGAATACGAATGTGAATCAGTTCATGTGTCTGAAGTGCACACTTCTCCATTGGCACAAAAGCTGAATAAAAGATGGCAAAATGTCAAGGTGTTGGGATTTAAATTAAGAGATTTTCTTTCTGAAAACACCCTCCAACTGTCAACCACAGGAAACACGCCTCACAGCAAACACACAAACAACAACAACCTACCTACCCACACACCTCAAAACTAAAGAAAGACCCCACACTGTCCACTACTCGTTTTTCCACAGTGTCACTTGACTCATAACCCATTTTGCTAAGATTAACATATTCTTTTTCGCCGACAAAATCAAATCATTATTTCTTATTTGGCTTGTAACCTGAATAAATATCTTCCAACTGTCAACCACAGGAAGTTCGCCAAGCAGCATCCACCCAAACAACAAACACCCACCCACACCCACACCCTTAATAAAACCCAACAACTCTTTACAGGAGTAGCTGTCAAATACATATAATAAAACAAAAAACACAACAATGAGTTTTTAGACAATGTGGAAAGCAGCCACACCCACCATCATGGTGCACATGCCAATGTTAACATAGAGCTGTGTTTCAGCTGCTCAGGCTCTTTCCTTCATGGCAGCAACAGTTAAAAAAAAAAAATGAGGACACACAGCAAAACACGAACCCATCCCTGTCTTCAGGAAGGGAGTTACCGACGACTGATGACAGAGGAATGAGATCAGGAAACATGACTGATAAAGAGAGAGAGAGATGGAGCAAACACGAACAGACAGTTTGAGGAGTGAATTAGAGCAGCACAAGTAGGTTGTTGCTGAAATAGATCGTAAATATTCAAATACCAACTAATTTGTGACACATAAACAAGTGCACAGTACACAGCTGCAGCGTTTTTAAGGTTTCGGGGTATCTGCAGGTTTGAGAAGACAACTTTAAGACCTTAAATTCATGTAATATGCACTTAATCGATGACATGTTTTAATTCAGAGCAAGGAGGGATTCTTAAAGCTCACATAGAGTGGTCCTGTTGCACATATGTTAGTTATGGAGGTCTACTTACATACATTAACTTGTTTTTATGCTCAAAAACCTCCTAGTTGCTGTAAACGAGCCGATAGAAATCCTCTTTTCTGACGCTGTTTCCCAGCCGCGATATTTCAGACTCAACTCTCGCACCCAGAAGACAGACTGTCTTGTGATTGGCCAGTACCCGGAAGTGACATAATCAGCACACCCGCTCTCAGAAGCGCAGCTCCCCCCTCTGGAACAGTGGATGCACTGCTCCTCATTATCAAAACATTGTTTTAACAGTGTTTAAAAATAGCTTCCTCACGACTCCCCGCCGCAGTCCCTTTGACGACCTTTGACCCGGAGTCAGACCCCGAGTCAGAAGACACTGTCGCTCGTGAAACACCTCCACAACGGACGTTATTCTTCTTCTGAGGTTCAATGTACGCAACCGGATGTGCCCGGATTAGTGCCCGGAGCAGGAGGATCTGCTGTTCAGGAGAACCGCTGTTTACGTAACCGGACCGGGTTTTTTCAGAGATCTCGCTGAGCCCCAGATTACAATAAAACACAGCGTTCTCAGCAGTGGCTGAAATGTTTGTTTAGAACCTTCAGGGCTTCGTAAACAAGGTAATGACGCAGATACAAACTAAAAAACAGCGTTAATTGGAACTTCCGAAAAACTAGACTTCCGGTCTAGTTCCGCTTTAAGACAGATAAAAACATCAGCGAATGGTTAAACTAAAGTGAAAACAAGCAGACGGAGACATCAAAGCGACCTTCGTATCTGTGCTCAGTTAAAACACAGATACACAAACATATTCTGTGTGCACTCTCGTAATAACAAAGCCAGCAGAAACGACGCCGTGGTGCCGCTCCTTCCCATCTCCGTCATGTGCAAATCGGCCAAATTCTTTCCAACACTTTCCACAGAGATCGAGGTTGTTGTGTCTGTGGCATTCGCTAGACCTTCCAATGCCAGATTTCAGGGGTAATTGCCATTTTTAAGGATAATTAGGAGCTTAATTTCGGACGATTAAATAAAAAATGCAACCCTGTTTAAGCGTAAGCCTTCTGGACCGTCGTTGAGCTCGAGTCTTGGCGTGTAGACACGGCAGCATTATCTCATGTGGTCTCACACCAACAAAGAGAAAAATTGACATTTTGATGGTCCACTGGTCAACCGACGCGTCGGGAATTCTCCCAACGTTCCCGACGACCAGTCAGACTTTGACAGAACGGTGTGGTCATGTGTTTGTCATGGAGAGTGAGAGGGAATGAATCACCGCTGTGTAATCTCTAACCCTGCAATAAATAAATAAACGTATGGAAACACTGAAACGACTCATTACGAGGCTAATGAGAACGTTGTGGGTCACCATCCTCTACAGTGATACTGGTTAACAATGGGATGTGAAGGCGAGGCAATGGATTTAAAAGAGTTTACTGAAAATCTCTACTACTAGTTGTTTTTTTTAATAACTATAATAACTTTCTGACTTCTTATCCTATGAGAATATGTGAATATTTTTGTGGTATCATTGCTCCATTTGCACGGTGTTTTAACCACTTCTTCCCTGACCCTCTTGGATGCTCCCTGTGCGGTGCGTAATAACAACTCTGTGACTCTGCAGCGCGACTCTTCAGTTACAGAGCGCCATAGCTCTGGCTTACCTTGGTCAATTTGGGGTGATTGACAGCTCGTTTTAAACCTCTAAACCGGTAGAATCAGACCCCGGTCTCCAAATGCGTGTGAATCACTTCATTAGAGAGTCAAAAGAACATAAATGCATATGACTCATTTGTGCGGACATTCGCCCTTCTCTAATCAGAACAATCTAATGTCGCTCTGTAATGATCAATCAGCCCGGGATTTGTTCCCAAAGCATGCTGGGAAGTGTAGTTCTTTCGTTCATTAGAAGCGGTTTTGTTCCAGTGGAAATAACTTGTTTTGATAAACAGCAAAGGTAAGGTAACATTTCTGCTTGTATTTTTTGAAAGTCAGTTGTTGTTTTGCTCTTATTTTAGGGCTGGATCCGTGAATCTTGGTCGTAGAGTGATAAAAATGGTACCGTCGGAATCTGTTTGTTCTCCGCTGTCCTGCTGGCACGCTCCGGTGCCGCTTTTCAATGAGTGCGCTGTTGCGTTTTTTTCCGCTCCTGCGGGTTTGATCCATCGGTGTTTTAACTGTGTTTGGTGAACATAAGAATGGTTTATATGAGCTTTTAGCTGAGTTTCTGACCTTTCTGTGGGTATGCAGCATGTCTGTGTTTGTTAAAGTTTGATATGGTTTTATGATGCTTTTGTCGCTGCTTCTGACGCTGTGGAGAAGAAGTTAACTTGCACATTCTGGCACATAATTATTTGTTGTTGTTAGTCTCTATATTTGTTTTTGTGTTGTTGTTAGTCTCTTCATAACTATTTATTCTTAGTCTTTTTGTCCTGCTCTATGTGCCTTAGCTTAATTACACCCTGGGGATAAATAAAGTTTTCTTGACTCTTGAATTTGACAAAGTTCCCTGAATCACATCATATCTCGTTTATCTCATCGTCCTCTTATGACTAAGATGTTATTCTCGTTCCGCTCTGAACCTTTTCATATGAAATACGTCAGTGCTGTGCTTTTCATTGCTCTTCCTTCCTTATTCGTTCGCTCCTCCTCCTCCTCCACAATTAGCAGGAACTATGCAGCCCCCAAAAATGGCAACAACATGGTTCAGATTACACACCAAACCACACACACAGCTGTAAGATAAGACCACAAACAAAAACACATCTACTCTCTCTCTCACCTTGAATCCTGACCTGCCTGCTGGTGCACCGACGACACGGCAGCAGCGTGAACTCTTCGGCCTGATGCATGGAGTAATCCGTGCTGGCGATGACCACGCGATCCCCGGGTCTCCAGGTCTGCGTCACTTCATCCTGCAGGTTCAGAACCACCTGGTCCACAGCGTCCACCTGGAAGCCCGAGATGGCAAAACCTGGAAGGAGAAGGAAAAAAAAGGGACTTTCTTCAAAAAACAGCAGAGCAGCAGAGTTTCTTGTTATGAGTAATTTAACCCCATCCAGGAGTAATTTAGAGCCTGGCCTCAGAATAAAATAACATTATACACACACTGCCAGACTATGAAGCAAAGACTCAACCATAAAGCAGTTAATTCTGATCAGTGATGGACATTGTCACTCAAGTCTTGTTATTGCAATTTTACACCAATTTTACAGCAATAATACCAAACACAGTAAAACTGAACCAATGTAAAACAAATGTTTTATAAGGTGTGGTCATGCACGGCTGCAACAAATATTACAGAATACAGAAATCCACTCTGAGGGTGTGCTGGTGCTTCCCCAACACCCCTCAACTGCACTTCCATCTGCCCTGAGAGCTGCTATTAGCTATAACGGTGTGGTCATAAAAACACTCACACATGCACAGGAATGTCTTTCATGTTCAGATGATTGATCAGCAAAGAGATTAGAGCCATTTCTCTAAAGCATTTACCTGAACAAATACTGAGAAACCTGCCTTTTTTTAACTATTATTATGAGTAACTTAAAGGTCAAGTGTGTAAGTTTTACAAGGCTTTATTGGCAGAGATTGAATACACTACTCGTAAATATGTTTGTGTGTATTGTATATAGTTGTTTAAAGGTGCATTATGTAATAAATCTAAATCAACTGGCCATAAAATCCTCCTAATATGTCACAGAGACTCAGGAATAATGTTCATATAACAAACTGAACTCACCAACAACAACAGTACAGACAAAATATTTGCATTAAAAAATATATTTTGCAGACTGCAAATCATGTTTATGTTTTGAAATCATGTTTTGGCGTCATGTGGCGCCACCTACCGCCGTCTACCAATCATTGCAGTCAGTAGAGTCTCAGCTGCCGAGCAACCACGGGTTGCCAGTTACGTCAAAAAACCTAAACCTAAAAGACCTTGATATTTTGAATTTGAATGTCGGAACTGTTTTTGGCCACATTCTTACATATGGCACCTTTAAAAATAAAGATTGTTTTTTTATTATTGCCTTTGAATGAAGTACTCATTCTGCTTTATTGAAGCCATAATCTTGCTTTTATGTAAGATTACTGCACAAATGAATAACAACGATATCCTTTCTGGGCTGCAAAAGCCACCGTAGTTCTCTCAAAATGCTACATTTGGAAACCAGGTGTTTGAATGTTCCTCACCAGTCTTCCATTCACTGTAGGCAGTCACGGAGAATCCCACGCCGTCCACGGTGGTGAAGTTGCGCGCGGCGAGCGCTCGTCCTCCCGTGTCGTGGTTCTCGTGCTCCCGGACGTCCTCCGTGCACGACGCGTTACCGCCGTCCACCACCGACACCAGCGCCCAGGCCTGTCTGCAGAGAGACGTGAACAGGGACAGGGTTATCCGAGAGTACGGAGCTTCAGTTTTCCACATAATGCTGGAAAAACATAAGGTGACATGTAGTTACTCATACACTGGTTCTACCTGGCTGAAATGACACCACTTGCCTGGATACTCTAGACGATTCTCCAGCTGTTGTGAGAGGATCTTACCCAGATAATCTCCTGCATCTATCATCGTATACGAACAGCAAACCTCAGAGAATGTGCAGATCAAATTCCCTGGACATTCTCCAAAGTTTGTGGAGAAGATGTAGAAGATCTAGATCAACGACATCCACTGAGATTTTTCTCAACCTTCTGTGCAGGGACTGACTTTTTAAAAACAAAAGTCAATTTGTGCATGATGCTGGATCAATTTTACAGCTTTTTCTGCAACACTTGACATAATTCTGAGTTGGAAAAATAAATAATGTCCTAAGGATGTTAGGTAAATGAATCAGAACTCTATCTTGAGCATGTTATTTTGACTGAAAAGTATTCCGTGATTCATCTGCAGGTCCCAACACAGTCTTTGGGAATCACTGCTATATATCATAACAGGCAGACATTTGGAAAAGAGACTAATCCATGAATTCCATGCCATAAACGCTGAAGTGATATTAAAATGAGAGCAGGAGACATCAGGAAGGTTGTGAGTGTAGCAGCAGAGAAATACTGCCATGTCCAAACATTCATTCAAGGCCAACTTTCCAATTCCAATTCCAATTTTTTTGCTCCAAGTCCTCCCTTCTTTTTCACTTCACTGTGCAGTATCTTATGAAGTAGGAATGTAAAGACAAGAATTTCTAGATTGCTGCGATTAAACCAGAGGCTAAAATCATTCAGAAATTGGTGCTGGAGGGTGTGGATGCCGAGTGGGACTGGGCGTGGATTTAAGGGCGCGAGAGATTCAAATGTCATTGCCCTGGGTTTCTGAGCCAATGACCTCTTAGCTGAATGAATCCAAACAATCACACGATCAATAATATTTAAAGAACATTGTTCTTCTTAGAGACGACGTGACCTTCACACTGTTCACAGTGATCGTTACCGGAGTGCCACTCTTTTCTCACAGTTCAACCGTTCAGGGGCCTATTTTTAAAGCTACAGAATCCTGGGGTCAACAGCTGGACATTTGGAGGAAAGTAAGAATGCAGAACTCTGAACTTCAATCAACACTCTGCTCCGCCGATGACAAAACAGGCTGCTCTTGAGGTCTCGACGAGTTTAATTTGAAACCTTTCAGTTTGTCACGCATGATGGATATAAAGGTGCATTTGCACAGGGATTTAATTCAACAGCCACAGAATGTATTTTCGAGTCTCATTAAATGTACAATTCTGCAAAATAGAGGACAAGGTGAGGTGGTCTGGTAGAGGATAACGTTTGAAAGGCAGCAAAGAAAAGTACTGTGATTAATTCTGATTAAAAACAGTTCCATGTTGGTCTTGTTCGTAAGTTTATTAGCATACTAATAATTTGGATCTTCAAGAAAGAAACATTACAAATACAATTGCCAAAAATGTCTCTTCTAGGGTCACAGATCTAATTATTTCTAGGTTATTATGTCGCAAAGAGAGCAGAAAAAGTTCACATTTAAGAAGAGCGCTTGTCTTGTATTAAAAATTAAGATTTCGAGACCTTTTAACGGCTGAATATTCCCACTGCTGTTTCACAAAATCTGCCTAAATACAGTAGTTTGAAATGCAATTAAACCCCCGAACATGTCTGTGTGAATATTAATGTCACAGAGCGGCACGACCGCAGCCGAAAAACACATTTTCTTGCAGATGAAAGAACCCCCGAGTCGTGGCACTGTGCACCCCACTGACACACAATCAGACTCCATCTGGAGATCCACTTTGTTCTTTCATTTCAGCCACAGTGAGTGTGGAACTCTTTTTTTTCCCCTCAGGGGTAAGAAAATAATCAAGGAAAAGCACTTTTGTGTCCTTGTGCAAATATACAGCGTGAATACATCTGAGTTAAGAGACAACCAAAGGGAAACAAAAGTGGACGTTTCACCTTTTTCCCTTTTACTACATCCTTGAGTGGATGTTCATCAGGGTTTTTTTTTTTTTTTTAACGACCTCATTGTTTGAACGCGTGGAGGTCAAAGGTGAATTCACTACAGGTCAGCGTGAACGCGAGTCTACGCGAGTCTCAGTGCTCTCCCAAGAGGTCGAGATTAAAGACGAGAGGTGACAACAGGCGCGAGGCAGCGGCCAAAGCATTCATGTTTCCACTCCAGGAAGAAGGAACGACGCCTCTGAGACCTGGAGTTTATTTTACTGTGGATCACGTGGTCGTTTGTTATTGTTCATTATGCTCGCCTGTGTCTGAGACAATAGAAATGAGTGCCTCAAGATCCTCTAGGGCTAAATTACTATAAATAAAACATAAAATGTCAGAAAATGTTAAAAAATATTGATCAGTGTCTGTCAAACCTGGAAATGACGATGTTCTCGAATGTCTTGTTTTGTCCACAAACCAAAATGATTGAGTTTTAATGATTTCTTGGTTATGTGGAGCAAAGAAACCGAGAAAATATTCACATTTAAGAAGCTAAAACAATCTGAAATCCTGTTTTAATCATGAAAAAAGCTTCAAACCGATTAATCGATGATCAAAATAGTTGACGATTGTCCGCAATTAATTTAGTAATTGATTAATAATCGATTCGTCGATGAATTGTTTCAGCTCTAGCTACAACTAACTATTATTTTCAAAATCAATTAACCTGTCAATTGTTTTCTCAATACATTGGTAATGTGGAGCAAAGAAACATAGAAAATATTCACATTCAAGAAGCTAAAACAACGAGAAATCTTGTTTTATTCATGAAAAAAGCTTCAAACCAATTAATCAATTATCAAAATAGTTTATTAATTTAGTAATCAATTAATAATCGATTAATTATTTCAGCTCTAGCTACAACTAACTATTATTTTCAAAATCAATGAACCTGCGGATTGTTTTCTCATTTCATTGGTTGCCGTTTGGTGCATAAAACATCAGAAAATGTTGAAATATGTTGATCAGTGTTTCCAAAAACCTCAAAAATGATGATGTTCTCAAATCTCAGATGTCTTGTTTTTGTCCACAAACCAAAATAAATGATTCAGTTTTAATGATTTCTTTGTTTTAGCGAGAGAAAAAAAACCCCCAGAAAATATTCACATTTTGAAAAGCTGGTTTTAATTGTCGACTTTCATCATTCCATCCCCGCTCTAGTTTTAAATTGAAACATAAATGGAAGGATCCTCAACCCCCTGTTACACAACACTGTAGTGATTAAACACTGAACCTTCACAGCGTAAAACTGCACTCTTAAAACTTAACAAAGGGCGACTTTATTGAGACACTGAAGTGAACGCTGTCTCATAAATATATGCTAAGCATTTCCTCCCATCATGACAAGACCTATAGAAAGCCAGGATATAAGAAACCCCCACTCTAACAAATAGAGAAAGGATTAGAAGACAGTGAACTCATTGATATGTGTGTGTGTGTGTGTGTGTGTGCACAGGCTTTATTGTGTGATTTATATTAGGTTTGAATGGATTTATTTGAAGAACCCTGTGCTGCCTTGGCATCCAGCCCCAGAGGTGAAACGTGACACTGGAGAATCTGGTGTAGCACTTAGCCGTTTGAGCCGACCGTGGACCAAAAGTAGGCCAAGCTACAAATAAGTCAGACTGAAATTCAGTCGAGTGTTAGTCAGTGAAAGAAACACACCTGCTGTGAGCATGCGTTTGTCTGAGGGACAGCAGGAGAGGCTCTAATGTCACAGTGCTAAAGCTCACGAGAACCAAACAACCAAACAAGTCCAATACGTGTCCTTTAGAGGCGACGAGCACGAAGGTCAAAAAACATTTCCACATTTACTGCTAACGCTCGGACCATAACCCCGTTATCCGGTACGTGCTTCCTTTCCTGGCAGAGCGCATTCAAACAGAAAAGAAGGAAACAGGACGAGGACAAACCAGGAACGATTCAAGGGATTAATTTTTCCGTGGAGGATGGACATGATGGAACAGAACACTGATATTATTTGTCCCAGTGACATGGTTTCCAAGGTGAGAGAGTCATTAAGATCTCCACTTTAATGGTCGAAGAAAAACACATTCACTTTATCAGTCACGGGAGACTGAAAATAAACAAAACACTCCCAGGGCCTACAAAAAACCATGGAGAACCAATACAAATCCTTCAAAAGCTGGCACATTCTGACGCACAGCTGAGCAACAAACTCATTACCGTGGTGATGCAGCACATACTGTACCTCATTTAGACAAGAATCTGCAGGTAAACAAAGGCTTTTTAAATAACGGTACAACCCACTGAAAGGGGGCAACTCTCTCTTGACCATTTGGCAGTAAAGGAGTTTGTCTTAGGCCCTGTCCCAATCCCTCCCCTAACCCTACATTTTTGCCCTAACCCTACATTGTTGCCCTTACCCTACATTTTGCATGTTCACGTGTAGGGAGGAGCAAGGGGAAATGTGATAATCAACCCTCAAAACGTAGGGAGCTCTGGTGCAGGCTTAAAAATAAGTGGAAGAGGAAATTACCCATGATGCTTTGCGGATTCAGCGATCCGGCTGATATTTTTCAACAAAGATGGCGGCCACATCTACCGAGGAACATTTTCGTTGTACTATATTTTTCGCAAATAAGCACGTTACAATGTCGAATTGCGTTGGAATATGTTGGTTTGACACACATCCAAAAGACCGTTTTATGCTTTGAACACTAATGTCAGAAAATACACTTGAACACGAATACTCTGGACTTGTCAGATTTCAATCACATTCGTGATAAAGCGTTTACAAGGACGGAGAAAAACCAGCGTTGACGGAAAAAAACAAACAGCTGATCCGCCGGCATTTTTTCCTGAATGAAAATAGTAGCACGCTCCACCGATAGAATTGTCAACATGTGACGTAGGTTAGCACGTTCATTACGTTCACTACGCTAATTTGCATGTATTGGTGTCTCAATACCACTTCCCTCAACGAGGGGAATTTATGGTTGAGGGCACTCAAAACCAAGGGGAAATTTAAGAGAGAGGTATTGGGACGGAGCCTAAATGTATATATATATAAGGGGTTAGCTTGATGCAAGAAAAACAGACGACAAAGTTGCACGACTTACCTGTATTTGAGATCATGGACGAAGCTGCTGCCGAGCTTCTCCTCGATGGTCCTCTTGGTTTCGTCGAGCAGAGATTTGGCAGCAGAGTCGCCGACGGCCAGAGTGACGATGCGACCCGGCGGCAGCGACCGCAGCAGCTGAGTCAGCTGGCGGCTGTCATTGCGGGAGTCGTGCGTGTCGTAGCGTTCGGAAAACAGCACGGCCGCCGTGTCCTGGTCCACCACGCGCAGGTTGATGCCTCGGCTGAAGTTCCGCTGGAAGGAGTAACCTCCCGAGGCCAGCCCAGTGGCGGGGATGCTTTTCGTCAGCAGAGACCACGAGACTCTCTGGGTGCCATGTAGCTCCAGAGTACCACCGCCCTGAACGCCGATGAACTTACGGCCCAGACCGGGGACCTCCGGGACTTCTTTGTCGTCAGAGCGGCCCAAAAGGGCTATCGTGGCATGGGAACGGTAGCGACATTTGGGAGCACCGATGTGAAGGGCTCCACCGTCTTCTATGAGGATGTGGCGGGTTCTCAATGTTATGTTTTTGGTACCGTCAGCATTGTCTGCAAAAACGACTTGACCTGTGAAAAGACAAACATGAGTGTTAAAGGTGCCAAAAAGTGGCCAAAATGGTTACTACACTTTAAAACAGAGGTCTTTAAGGTTTCGTTTTCTCCGCCATTGTAGATCAGACATAACTGGCAATCTGCAAAAGATTTTTTTAAATGCAAATAATTTTTCTGTACTGTTGTTGTTGGTGAGATCAGTTTGTTATATGAACATTATTCTCTGTGACATATTAGGAGGATTTTATGTCCAGTTGCTTTAGATTTATTACATAATGCACCTTTAAACCATATTTTGGAAAATTATATGTAGGGTTAAATAGAATTTTTGTCTATTTATTAAGTGTAAATCAAACACCTAAAGGTCCAGCTAGACACATTCAGGAAGATTTAATGGCAGAAATGTAATACAATACCCATAAACATTCAAACTGCTTGGCCGTTCAAATAAGCACCATCTTTCTACGGCAGCCTGAATGGACAAACCGGCCAAAATCCTTTTTTTGTCCTTTTGTCGAAATCTCCAGTCCATACTGGACCTTTAATGCATGTCTTGGAAGTGTTGTGAGTTTTCCAATTCAAAAAGAACATCAGACATTACAGATATGACTGTAAATTTGTCGCTACATGATGCACAAATTTGATAAACACGATAGTTGATTGTAGTTGATAGATGATTTTACTGTACTCACCTCCTGACTGAATGGTTAGTGAAAAGAAGGTCGCAGAAGACTCCAATCTGAACAAATGTCCACTCCTGACAACAACAGCCTTTTCTGGTTGATGACCTGGGTTCCAGCTGCTGAGGGACAGACTGTGGTCCGGACAGTTTTCTGTGAATCAGTAATTCATTAGAGATTCTCAAAACTCACGTTGACATTTCATTGCGAAAGGTATGAACATTTGAATCGAGACTAACCATCGATCACATCTCCGCTTGTGAGGCTGAGGACGAGGATGAGCGTGAGCAGGAACGCAGCCATGGACACTCCAAAGCAGATCAGAGTGTTCTTCCTCTGCCGGAGGCTCCGAGCACGCTCCCTTCGCTGGTTCTCCTCTGACACGTTGAACGTGGGTTGTCGCTCCGGCGGCGGGCAACGAGGTTTTAGCGGTGGAGGCGGTGGAGCTTTGGCGGGCGGCGGCGAGCGGACAGGAGCCACGCGCCCGGGGACATAGCCTGGGGATCTCTGGTGGTGTCCGTGGGGCGGAGCCACAAAGACAGGGAAGTGACTAGGGCCATCGCTCGTCGGCATGGTATACGTGTCTGCTACCTGAGGGGAGGGAAAACGTCAAGTGGGCAAAGATTGATTAATTGGTTTCTGTTTTTTTACTCCATATAACAAAGAAACCATTAAAACTTAATACTTTTGGTTTGTGGTCAAAACAAGACATAATTTTGAGGTTTTTCTGACTAACTACTAAATTAACCAAGAAAACAGTCGACAGATGAACAATTCCTGAAAGTAATCATTAGTTGCAGCCTTCGTAGATGGACAGGTCCATTTATTGGTCCATTGGTCATTCATTGTGCGCCATACAGCAAGCTTTCAGAGGAGCAAACAAACATTTAACAAAAACAACAACAATAGCACCACATTCATCACCAACCGCAAACATTCATTTCAAAAATGGACCAATTTAACATATTGTAGGGTGCATCCTAACAGTTTGTGAAAGACTGGTTTGCACAAATGATCTGCGAGCCCCACTGGCTTGGAGATATGATTCCCCAAAGTAATAACTAGGATGCACTTAACAGGGAGGTGTGTTTCCATTTCACAAATTGCCTGTCCCTTCCTCGCCACGAGGGACTCGCAGATAACCATCAACCAAACCATGTTGAGGAGGGGTTTACTGGCGGACTAATTGACTGCTCGGAGACAGAATACCAGTGTAAAACCACTGCAACAGGGACCGTCACTCCCAAAATGAACTCATCAGACAAATTCTAAGCTGCTCTAGACTCTAAAAACTAGCATACATTATCCATGGTAGAACACTGACTGATGGAAGCCTACAGATTATGCCTGAATGAGTTGGTTTAGATATCCAATAGCAGGGTCTCTGCAGGTTTCAACAAGTCAAATTTAAGCCTTTTTAAGACTTTTTTAAGACCATAATGAATACAATTTAAGACCCATTCGGCAAAAAAGTACAAAACACATGAAGGAAATTTAGAGCCACAAATCGTTGAACTTGCACTTACCCATCTTATGCAAGCAATTCGGCTTAGCTGTGGGCTTTCGTTAAGTTTTCTCCGCTGCTATGCTAAGCTGTAACACACCGCGGCGCGCGCACAGCACACTAGCTAGCGGTGCTCGATAAATTCTCCCCGGGCAGCACACGTGGCCTACTTTAGTTCCGTGTTGTAGTTATTGTTGTTATCCCATCCTCAAAAATCTAAACATTTCAAAGCGAGACTGAAGTTTATGCACATTTTAAATAAAAGTAACGTTAATATATTTTTAAGACCTTACAAAATTGTATTTAAGACCTTTTTTGAGATTTTAGAAGAGAGATTTTAAGACATTTTAAGGCCTTAAATTCAAATGGTTGGATCAAAGTAAACTTCCGGCGCTGTGTCGAGCGGCAGCCAGCAACAGTTGCTCTCTCTTTTTTCCGCACTTTTTAGCTATTTTTTCTTATTTTATTTTCTTTTATTGGTGTTTTTTCCCAGTAAGTTGTTGTGCTAACCCTAGCCAACCATGTTTGTGAACTTTTTTCCATGTTTTTTGTCCGTGTGTCTCATTCTTGGGACAATTTTTCCCGACCGCATCTCCGTCTTGTCGCAGCAATGCGGCGAGTCTATTGTTTACACCCGAGACCAGCTGTTGTCGCTAACACCATCGGCGCTAATGCGAGAGAGGCCTGAAATCCCCAAAGAACTGAGGAGAAAGTACAGGGGATGTAAGGCTGGACGTAAACAACGGGAAAAGAAGAGGAGATACAAACCTTCTCTCCCTTCCATCACCATGGGGAACGTGAGGTCGCTGGCTAATAAGATGGACGAGCTGGCGGGCCTGGTGAGGACTCAGCGGGTGTATCGTGAGAGCAGTGTGCTGTGTTTCACGGAGACATGGCTCCACGAGGACATCCCGGACTCGAATGCAACTGTGGACGGCTTTCAGACTGTTCGGGCGGACAGGAGTCACCGGGAGAGTGGCAAGAGTAAAGGTGGGGGACTTGCTATTCTTATTAACAACAAGTGGTGTCATCCTGGTCACGTTACTGTGAAGGAGCGTGTGTGCAGCCCGGACATTGAACTGCTTGCCGTGGGTCTGCGGCCATACTATCTGCCGAGGGAGTTCTCACACGTTATCGTCCTCGTTGTTTACATTCCTCCGACCGCAAACGCGGCGCGCGCGAGTGACGTCATACACACCGTCGTCGCGGATCTTCAGACACGGCACCCAGACGCATTCATTGCAATATCTGGGGACTTTAACCACATCACTCTAGCTGCCACACTGCCCACTTTCAAGCAGTTTGTGGACTGTCCCACCAGGGAAAACAAGACACTGGACTTGCTGTATGCCAATGTTAAGGAGGCTTACAGCTCCACTGCCCTTCCTCCTCTTGGAAGATCGGACCACAACCTCATCCACCTGCAGCCCCTGTATAAGCCCCAAGTCCAGCGGCTTCCTGTGACCACCAGGACTGTGAGGAGATGGTCACAGGAGACTGATGAAGCTTTACAGGGCTGCTTCGAACTAACAGACTGGGAGCTGCTCTGTGATTCACATGGAGAGGACCTTGATGATCTCACGGACTGCATAACGGGGTACATCAATTTCTGTGTGGACAGCGTTGTTCCTAAAGTGACTGTACGCTGTTTCCCCAACAACAAGCCGTGGGTCACCAGAGACATCAAGGTCCTGCTGAATGAGAAGAAGAGGGCCTTCAGAGATGGGGACAGAGAGCAGATGAGGCAGGTCCAGAGGGAGCTTAAGGAGAGGATTCAACAGGGCAAAGACAACTACAGGAGGAAGCTGGAGCACAAACTCCAGCAGAACAATGTTAAGGACGTGTGGAGCGGTATGAGGAGCATCACTGGCTACAAACCATCTGGTAGCCAGACAATAGGAGGTGGTACTGAACGAGCCAACGAGCTGAATCTGTTCTTCAACAGATTTGATGAAAGGGCTCCGGACTACCCCTCCCCCAGCTCCTCCACAACCATTCACCTCCAAACCTCCAGCCCTGCTGACACCCCTCCCCCTCAACTCCTTCCTGACTTTACCCTACCTGTCCCACCTACCCCCCCGCCATCACCTTCCCCCCCCACCCCCCCGCCATCACCTTTCCCACCCCCCCCCATCAACACACACAGCAGACAGACCTTCACTGCAGAGCAGGTGAGGAAGGAGCTCTGCAGACTCCGCCCGGGCAAGGCAGCTGGTCCCGACGGTGTCAGCCCGAGGGTCCTCAAAACATGTGCGACCCAGCTGAGCGGAGTCCTGCAGTACATCTTCAACCTCAGCATGAGTCTGGAGAGGGTCCCGGTGCTGTGGAAGACATCCTGCCTGGTACCAGTACCGAAGAAGGTGCGTCCCAGCACCTCCAAAGACTACAGACCGGTGGCGCTGACGTCACACTTGATGAAGTCCCTGGAGAGGCTGGTCCTGTCACTTCTTCGGCCCCTGGTCAGCTCATCACTAGACCCTCTACAGTTTGCCTACCAGCCGAGACTGGGTGTGGAGGACGCCATCATCTTCCTGCTCCACCGTGCCTGCGCCCACCTGGACAGACCGGGATGCACTGTGAGAATCATGTTCATGGACTTCTCCAGTGCGTTCAATACCATCCGGCCTGCTCTGCTGGGGAGTAAGCTGACGGCGATGCAGGTGGACCCTCCCCTGGTTTCCTGGATTACGGACTATTTGACGGGTCGACCACAGTATGTCAGACTGCAGGATGGTGTGTCTGACACTGTGGTCAGCAGCACTGGGGCTCCACAGGGAACTGTTCTTTCCCCCTTTCTGTTCACCCTGTACACCTCAGACTTTCAGTTCCTCTCTGAGTCCTGCCACCTGCAGAAGTTTGCTGATGACTCTGCAATTGTTGGCTGTGTCAGTGAGGGGAAGGAGGAGGAGTACAGGGGCGTCGTGGACTCCTTCGTCGACTGGTGTGGAGCTAATCATCTGATTCTCAACTCCACCAAGACTAAGGAGCTAGTGGTAGATTTCCGCAGGAGGAAATCTACCCCCACACCCATCTCCATCAACGGTGTGACTGTTGATGTTGTCCAGGATTACAAGTACCTTGGAGTATACCTGGACAATAAACTGGACTGGGCCAAGAACACTGAGGCTGTGTACAAGAAGGGCCAGAGTCGTCTCTATTTCCTGAGGAGGCTCCGGTCATTCAACGTATGTAACACCATGCTGAGGATGTTCTACCAGTCGATGGTAGCCAGTGCCATCTTCTTTGCTGTTGTGTGCTGGGGCAGCAGGCTGAGGGCAGCAGACGCCAACAAGATCAGCAGGATCATCAGGAAGGCTGGCTCCGTCCTGGGGGTCCAGCTGGATTCTTTGGTGGTGGTGTCTGAGAGGAGGATGCTGTGTAAACTGCACAGTATCCTGGACAACAACTCTCACCCTCTCCACCAGCTGCTGACTTCGAGCAGAAGCACCTTCAGCAACAGACTCATTCTCCCCCGGTGTAACACAGAACGCCAGAGGAAGTCTTTTCTTCCTGTGGCCATCAGGCTGTTTAATTTAGCTACTTCTGGCCGCATTAGGAACAGTGGAGACACTGTGTCCTGATCAAAATGTCACTTTACCATATCACTTCATCACTTTACTTTGTTTGCACTATGCTGATATCATTAGTCACCTTATCACTGTTTATCACTTTCAACATGTGCTCACCATATTTAGTTGTACTTATTTTATTTCCGTGCGTACTGCTGTATATTATATATACCTACGTTGACTGTGATTCTTTTTTGGATTCTTTTTTGTGGCATTGTTGCATTTAAGTTACTGTTGTAAGTTACTGTTTTTCCTTCTGTTTGGCACTTTGTTGCATTGTCTTATTTGTTTATTTTACTTTTATTTTTATTTTATTTTTTTGTTTTATTTTTATTTTTATTTTATTTTATTTTTATTATTATTTTTATTTTATTTTATTTTATTTAATGTTTCTTTTAACTCTTGTACATCTACACTTTTACCTCCCAATTGTTGCACAATAATTTCCCTCGGGATAAATAAAGCATCTTGAATCTTGAATCTTGAATTGAATTAAGACTTTTTAAGACCCTGCGGATACCCTGAATAGAAATTTTCCTGACAAATATTGCAATACACTGATTCAAGTTAAGATTTAGCTGGGACTCACCATTACACACCGGACCATTAAATGAGGACACACACTGTCAAAAGGCACATAACTTTCTGATTTAACACTTCCTCCCGCCGTCCAAGACTAAATTGACAAAAACACTTTTGACTCAAGACACTTATCTGTCGAAAGTATCCACGACCGCGGTTGTTAAAGTGATGTAACGACGGAGTAAATGACAGAGATCTTACACAACGGGTCAAAGAGGAGGAAGAGGAAACTCAACTGACAGTAAAAGCAGCAGGAGGTGAAGAGAGGAGAGGTGCTGACGCCGGGGGAAACAGGCAATAAGCCACCGAGCATCTCACTCCTGGAGCTGCAGGTAAAGATCCTGCGAGAGGCTCTTAAACGGACTATAAATCTACTCCTGTAAAACCGCCTGTCTCCTGGCTGCTTTGGCTCTGCTCTTGTCCACCGTTAAGAAGGAGGTTGTGAATAACGGATCATAACGTTCCCCCCAGACTGTGTTAGCAGTTAGCACAGCTAAAACAGATGGCACCAATTACAGTAGGGAAAGGAGATGTGCTCCGGCGAGAGCCTGTGCGGCCTTTATTTCACACAAACCCCCAAATGTTAGAATGAACTGAACCCACGTAAAAGTCATGCACAGAATAAGGTCGGGCAGACACACACACACCTGCAAACACAAACACACAGGAGAAGAGGAAATGACAAAGCAGAAAAAAAAAGTGGCTTCAATGGCACTTTTCCTTCACGCTAACCCCCTGAAAACAACACCACATAAACGGGTCTTCACAAATGAAACGTCAGCAGGTTTAAATGTGCAGACATCGGAGCCAAGCCACATGACTCAAAGAATGACAACTCTAACAATGTCTTTTTTAAGTTTAACATCTGTCCAAGACGGGGGCTCTGTGGTATTCTGTTCCAGGGTTCTTTTCATTTAAATCATCCAGCCAATGTTTTCCAATGCCATGATATTAAAGGTATTTCAGAGTCGTTTGCAAAAGAAAGTGCTTTGAGGTTTTTCTCTGGCTTTGTAACTCATCCAATAGTACCTCAAACTCGGTATCATATACCTCGGACATAAAGAAACTCATATCGGTCGACCTCTGATTAGTACTTTTACCTTCTACTGCTCTCATACAGAGTAAGGCTGAATAATTAAAGGCGCATTATGTAATAAATCTAAATCAACTGGCCATAAAATCCTCCTAATATGTCACAGAGACTCAGGAATAATGTTCATATAACAAACTGAACTCACCAACAACAACAGTACAGACAAAATATTTGCATTAAAAAAAATATTTTGCAGACTGCAAATCATGTTTATGTTTTAAAATCATGTTTTGGCGTCATGTGGCGCCACCTACCGCCGTCTACCAATCATTGCAGTCAGTAGAGTCTCAGCTGCCGAGCAACCACGGGTTGCCAGTTACGTCAGAAAGCCAAACCTAAAAGACCTCGGTATTTTGAATTTGAATGTGGTAACCGTTTTTGGCCACATTCTTACATATGGCGCCTTTAATCGTTTCAGAACAAAATTGGATTTCAAACATTTGCTCATTTAGTTCTTGTATTTTTTTATTATTCCATCTTCCATAAAAAGTTGGACTTTTTACACTTGACCAGCCCCTCCTGACCAGACGCAATGCTCAGGTTATTTGAGATCGAAACCCCTGTTTTAACACAATTAAAACAAATACTACAATGATTAACCATAGCCTATACTGCTAATAAGGTCACAGTGTTGAGGCAGAATATGTCGACGCTCATCCTTAGCCTCTTGTTTCTCCTCCACTTAAGTATTGTCTCATGGGAGACTGACAATGTATTTCTGTCTTTCTCACACACAGCTCCATTGTCTTGAAAAGCCCATTAGTCATCGCATCAGGCCAGACTAAAAGGGCTCACTTTTCTAGGGCAACGACACAGGCCGGGCCAAAGAGCAGCAGATTCACCCACTTCAAACTGAATTACTGCATCTCATTACAGTCTCCGAGGACCAAGTCCTCAGCGGAGGACGGACAATTACGCCGTCAGTTGGATGGTCGTACTCTCACTCCCTTTGTCAGTGGCATGTGACGGGTGGGATGTTCCCCTCAGACATCAGTCTGTACTAGGCTATGTTTTCAGTCACATTCCTGGCCATAAAAAAAGGACCAAGCTGCCCCAGCGACCCGGCTACTAAATAACCTGCCAGAGCTTTAGACCATGGGTCTCAAACTGACGGCCCATGGGTCTCAAATTGGCGGCCAATGGGTCTCAAACTGGCGGCCCATGGAACTCAAACTGGCAGTCCAGGGGTCTCAAACTGGCGGCCCATGGATTTCAAACTGGCGGCCCAGGGGTCTCAAACTGGTGGCCCAGGGGCCACATTCAGCCCCCCAATCAATTACATGCGGCCCCCTACTTTATATCATGCTATAATGAAAACATGGCCCACGACCACACTGTCTTTTAAACTAAGTGTGTAGCTGAGGCCCAGCTGCCAGTGAGGTGATAGAATATAATATATGTTTGCTAGCAATGTTTTTATACCAGTAATAATAAGACATTTGGTCATAATTATCCCATTATTTTTAAATGTATCATATACAACATTCTATTACATATACAAATACACTTGTTAGGGCCCGAGCCACGAATGGCAGCGGCCGAAACGGCTCCTGGGACGAATTTTAATTATAGTTGTCCACACTATTATTTATGTAATTTAAAATAAATGTCTGTTGTTTTTTCCACCCACTTTCTGTTCTCTAGGCCGGCCCCCTCTTGACCACGATAGATGCTCATTGGCCCCCAGGTTTGAGTTTGAGACCCCTGCTTTAGAGCCAGGTTAGACTCTGTGATAGATATGTTCACAGAGATCCCATTCCACACAGGTGGGTTAGGGTCCACAGGCGTGGACCCTGCACAGACAAAAGCCAACATCACAGTTCGGGCCAATTCCAATTCCTATCTTAACCCTCAAGCTTAACCCTTAATCTTAACTGGCCGTCAAAACCAAGTGTTGAGGGTTATTTTGTCACTTAGAAATGGGACACCACTTAAATGCAGATACGTCTTCAGACTGTAGGGGGCAGAATAACGCGAAAGAATAAAGAAGAAGAACAACACATCAACACGTTTGTCCAGTCAAGTTATTGGGTTGTCAGTTAGTTATAAGATGATACTCATACAAATATTCAGCTGACAGTTACCACACACCACGGCTTATTGAAAAGTAAACCACACCGGCCGACTATTGACAAAAGATCGTAAAATAAAAATAAATGTTACGCAACAATGACGTCAGTAATCCATAATATGGGCCTAAACTAAGATAATACAATGGTTTTCATCATTTTTATATCTCTATTAACAAAGAAAATACTTCATTTGTAGCGTACTTGTTTCGCTGCTTTTGGCGCCATCTTTGTTATGTGAAAACACGCAATGCATTCTGGGTAGCCCTTGCTCCCAAGGGTGGTCTCAGAAAATCTCAATATTGAGGGCGATACAGCCCTTAAACTTGGCCTCAACTTAATTTTTCTGAGAATCGGGACAGCACTTGGACTAGAGGGAGAGCATTTCTGAGATTAAGGGTTAAGCAAGGAATTGGAATTCACCCTTTCTCTCATCTCCACATGCTTCTTCATCACAGTTCAAAGCTCACATTCAAAGTTCTCCATCGCAGCTCGGCGTTCTCCTTCCATTCTCATCCTCATTCCTTATTCGCTCTGGATTCTCCCTCTCCCATAAACATCTCCTCAGTCCCTCTGTAACCCAACCTCAGCTCCCCGAGTCCATCCACACTTGCACAGGACCTCAGCACGTCTTCACGTCCCATTTCATGCGAGACCTGTCACTCACGCCGATAACACACCGAAGCATAAACCGCGTTGACGGACACATCTTGAACAGATATTAGTGGATTTACACACAGCTTGTGGAAGTCAACTCCGATCTAATCGCTGCGATTAGCGCTGATGATTCCAGGATGCGCCGCGTCGTTAATACACACTAATGTCGCACTTCAGGACCAGATCTCCCTGAAGACGTTAGTTCCAGGTCTGGACGGGATCAAAGAGTCGTGGACTTGCTCACCTTCGCTGTCGGGAAATTGCACCGATCACAAGACTACACAGCTCCTCATGGGACTTACTCACTCCATCCATCCCGGGCCCGCTCACATTTTCCTGATTTCAGAGCTACTGAATATCAAACAGATGTTGGGGGGGAAACACTGGAGTAAAAGTGGGACAGAGCATCGAAACATTCCTCCGCTCTACAATCATTCTTTACTTTGGAGAGCTACAGCTGAATAGACGTGAAGCGTGCCTTTCATACGATAAAATTACGAGCCACTACTACTACAACTACTACAACTACTACTATCATCATCATCATCTTCAGTGAGCGACTGATTTGGCCACAGAGACTCTCCTCCACAACTAGAGCTGAAACGATTAATCGATTAATCGATTATTAATCGATTACTAAATTAATCTGGAACTATTTTGATAATCGATCGATCGGTTTGAAGCTTTTTTCATGATTAAAACAAGATTTCTGACTGTTTTAGCTTCTTAAATGTGAATATTTTCTTAGTTTCTTTGCTCCACATAACAAAGAAATCATTAAAACTGAATCATTTTGGTATTTGGATAAAACAAGACGTTCAAGAACATCGTCATTTCCAGGTTTGACGAACACTGATCAACGTTTTTTAACATTTTAGGACATTTTATGGACCAACCGATTCATCGATTCATCGAGAAAATAATCGACAGATTAATCGATTACGAAAATAATCGTTAGTTGCAGCTCTATCCACAACACCTAACCTCACGAAATGTAAACATGTTCAACTTCACAATACACCAAAAAATAAACAGTAACTTGGACCTCTGATGGTATCAAACGAAAGGTCTTCCATGTGTGTCCCGCAACCTTAGCGCTCCACTCACGAACTCACCAGATTTAGTAGCGCAAAAATGGCGGACACCAGGGTTAGCGCCGAACATGGATGAAGGAGAGAGAGATTTAGACGTCGACGATCCTCCAGCAGCTTTCACATCCGATACGACGCAAAGACATTTTAGTTTCCCCCGTGCGTGTCACGGATTGAAACGGGAGAAAAGATGACGGATGCGAGTATTTGCACAACACTGTCAGACTTCAGTGATCCACACGTCAGGGAACACGAGTAACTTTAGAAGCCACTTTGCAAAATCATCGGCCTGAAAGGATTTGAGAAGGGGAAAAAACAAGTCTCTAAAGAAAGCGTTTACAACGTCAACGAGAGCTCGAGGGATCACATGATATCTTATTGATATTATAGACCTGGAGACATTTTTGACCCGTGGACAACCAAGGATTCAGAAGGATAGTAATACTGAAAGTGAAGTATAAATCACTATAGTGTTTCGTGTGCGTACTGTATCCATCATTCTATTCCAGTCATGGTCATTCCCCACAAGGACTTCAATCCCAGTCCTTGTATTTTCTTTTGAGTGATCAGATGTAGATGTGTGGACACCAGTGGCCTTCATTATATAACCTCAAGGTGACGTCCATGTTAACTGTCGTCTACGTAGACAACTGGACTGGAAAGTGAAAGTGCGTATTTTATCTCTGGAAATACAGCCCAGACAAAAATTGCACTAGGGCTGCAACTAACATGGATTATTTTCTCGCTTAATCAAGTGTTTGTTTGGTCCATATAATATCACAAAATGCTAAAAAATTGGATCGGTGGTAACCAAACCTGGAAATCAGTGTCTTGTTTTGACCACAAATGTCTATATTAATCCATTTCTATGAGCATTTACACTAGAAAATATTCACATTTAAAGGTGAAGTAAGTAGTTTATAGTGCCATCTAGAGGAGAGGCTGAAATTTACAACAAAGAACTGCTCCTCTGCTCACCCCCTCCCTTCCCTGAGCGCTACGGTATCCTCATCGGGTCAAATGTCGTCCTCGTCGTCTTTCTCCATGTCAGCAGATGAGGTTCGTGAGGCGAAGGAGAGGGCGAGCTACCGCAGCCGTAGCAGACAAAGCGGAGAGAGAGGAGGCGGGACTTCCTGCTACAAGTAAAGAGACGCTTATTTTGTACTCTCGCGTTTGTCCTTACAGGCTTCCGTAGAAACATGGCTTCTCGCTGCTAACAGTGGCAATGCAACCGCGGCCCGCGACCGTGTTATTTTGCATGACTTTTTGAAACACTACGAAAATGAAACAAAAACTATTATACAGCGACTAGACAATGCAGGAGCACATAATATGTATAAAAAAGTGGATTTTGGGTTATATAAACCCATAAATACTACACAGTGTCCCTTTAAGACAATTAATCTACCCATTCATTTATCTTCTACTGCTTAATCCTCCACAGGGGGCGCTGGTGCTAATCCCAGGTGAGATATGCAATAGTACCTCATCAGTCCATCACAAGGACACATACGGAGACAAACAACCATCACCTACAGTCAATTTAGTGTCCAATTTGCCTAATCCCCAAATTTCCCCAATATTTTTGGACTGAAAACCCACAAACCGATGAATCAAAATAGTTGACAGTTAACTTAGCAAGTGATTAATAATCGCTTAATCAAGTCATGGTTTAGTCCTAAATGACACAGTACAGTGAATCTCACTCACAACATATAGTTATAGACTTATTTCACACAGTAAATACCGGACCGTGGACTCGGTACCGCGGTATTTCGCCGTATCGTAAGATTGTGTTGGTGTTAAATCTCTACTAATGTACTTTAAGAGCGGTTTCACCTCAAAAGAGTTAAGTTAAGTTGAGTTTATATGACATTAACACAGCTGTAGCTGACGTGGTTGCTTCTGTGATGGTTTATTTCCTCCACTTTGACAGTTGAGGCACTGAAGTGAAGCTAAATACAACTTTTAAACAGGACTAGCTAGGAAGACATAGCAAAAAAGTAGCTAACCAGTACAGTAGTAGTAGCATCTTCACACACAGACAGTGTCTCTCTCAAACACACACATATATATATGTACACACACATATAAACACGTTTAAACACACGCGGTGGTCGTACCGTTGCTGTGTCTCTGCTGCTCCCCTCCGGCTCTGTCCATTCGCCGAGTCCTGAGAACGGTGCTAACCCGGCGTCGGTGCTGGTGAGACGGGTGAAACCGCTGTCAGCCTCTCGCTGCTGCTGCTGCTTCTTCTCTCTCCGGGTCTCTTTTTATACACACACACACACACACCTTTTCTTCACATGGTGTGGGTTTTATTTTTTCTCCTGACTGACTTGATGGGGCTGTCGTAGGTCCGTGTTTCGGTCCAGCCCCCGGTCCTCGGTCCAACCCTCGGTCCAGCCCCCGGTCCAGCCCTCGGTCCAGCCCCCGGTCCCACCGAGAGGGAAGCAGGCGAGGGTTGGCAGGGGAGGAGGCGTGCGATGCGTTCAATGACAGTCAGGGAAATGGCATGCCATGAGTTGTCTTCATCTTCTTCTTCGTTTGTAGTTAAATCGCGGTTAGAAACAACTCTCAGGCGCTTTACCGCCACCTTGTGGATTTGAGTATGGTCAAGTCATATTAAATTCATATTAAAATGTGTTGCTCGAGAATTTTTTTTTAGATTTTATCGTATGCTAAAAGAACGTGTTTCAATTAGGAATTTTAACTCTAAATTAGCTTTGAAACAATTAATCGATGACTCGATTATTAATCGATGACTAAATTAATCGTCAACTGTTTTGATAATCGATAAATCGATTTGAAGCTTTTTTTCATTATCAATACAAGATTTCTAGTTGTTTTAGCTTCTTAAATGTGAATATATTCTTCGTTTCTTTGCTCCACATAAACAAAGAAATCATTAAAACTGAATCATTTTGGTTTGTGGGCAAAAACAAGACATTCGAGAACATCGTCATTTCCAGGTTTGACAAACACTGATCAACGTTTTTTTTTTTTTAACATTTTATGACATTTTATAAACATAACGATCAATCGAGAAAATAATCGTCAGTAGCAGCTCTGCTTTAAATCTTACTCAGAGTAGGACAGTCAAAATTAATCACATTTCCGAGCAGACGTGAATGCGTCACCAGGAACACTGGAGCAACATGGGAATGAAGGGACGGGCTTAATTTTGAGCCACAACGCCATCTGCTGGTATAAAAGAAGAACAACAACCAATGGAATCAGCCACAAAATAAATACAAATTCAGTATTATGATTAAAAACACACTTAAATATTACATTCAAATAATTCTTCATCATCTCACCTGCAGACACACATTTATATCAGGATTACCCTCCAGACAATTCTTTAACCTCTGTAATCCTCAACATCATTTATCATCTGGAAGCAGCAGTGGTGACCTTTTTGACTTTGTCTGGTGTCGAGTGACAGATTTTGTTTTCCAGCTGAGTTTGCTTTAAAATACATCTTCTCTTTTCAGTCTGGAATAAGGCCTGAAATATTATCTGCCTCGGCCTCACAAAGAAAACACTGCAGAGTTGTGTTTTATTTCATGGCGTTGTTAGATTATTGTATATAAAATGTGTGTAATAAAAACATGACGTGTGTGATTTTCTCTGCTTTTCCATTATTTTACTCATTTATTTCAAATAAAGTTATTATTTACTGTAAATAAAGACACAGAGTACTAAGAAGATGTTTCTCAAATACCATTTTATTTTCTTCTATCTGTGTTAGAATTACTATAATAATAATAATCATCATCATAATAATAATAATAATAATAATGTTATCACATACAAGTTCCTTCCGTATTGAAATATACTATACAAAATGAATCTAGTCAAATCAGACACGGCATTAGTCGAGGTGACGAGTACAAAGTGAAGAAAATAAAAATAATAATAAGTGTGGCGAGAATGAACAAAAAGAAAGAAATAAGACAACACGTTCAGATAGCATTTATAAAGTGGAAGAAAAAACACAAATAAAAGAAGGCTTAACCATGTTTTAAGACTCATGAGTTATGGAAAAGTTTTACAAAAATAAAAGAAAGATAAATCCGATCTGGATCAAACGTGTGAAGGTTTACAGTAGCACCCATCGTCTTATTGGTTAATTGTCGTTTAACAACAGTACTTTTACCACGTTTGTGAACACAGGCTCAACAAAAGTGCAATACAGGTATTCAAAGATGTATCCGTCTGTATATAACGATCGACCGAGCGGTCAGCGGTTCAGTAGTGGTGGTGGTCGTGGTGTTTTCTTATACAGACGAAGCCTCACGTTTGCAGCAGCACTTTGACGTTTACAGGCACTGGCAGTGCGGAGGGGGCAGAGTCACGAGGCGTAAAAAGAGCACCGCGACGACGACGATGGCTGCAGAAATACTACGCAGATGAAGACGAGGATAAGGAAAGAAAAAACATTCCATTTAATCCCTGGAATAAAAACTCTGTTCACTGTTCAGTCCTGATTGGCAATAGTGGTTTAGACTTAATGAGAGGACAGGCTTAGATTAGGGACACGTGTAAAGTTTCCTCAGAATTCCGACTTTAATCGTTCTCATTTGTGGCCTTTAGAATAAGTCGTCGTATGTACTTTTTTTTTGCTTCACTAAGGCGACCGTTTCTACAGCAACTCAAATCCAGAGAGCAAAGAGTGGAGAGCGACGGCAAAGAATAAACAAACGAGGCCTTTCTGGTATGTGAAGGCCACCGTAGGAAAAGGAGGGGGGGCTAAATTACACTGTAATTACACTGAGTGTAATCTATCTATAGATATCTATATATCTATAAATGTATATATAGGAATAATGATATCTGTGATGCTATTTCATAGATTTTCAAAATAAAAGTGTTTGTTTTGATATGGAACAACAAATTGTCTACGATAAAAAAAAATGCAATTTACGACGCAAACATGAATCTCTTAAAGTTTTCACACTGAATAACAAAGAATACTGGCCGTGCAGATGTGTCTTTATAAGCAGCTCTGATAAAACCAGAGAGACAAAAACATGGTTCTGGACTCTTGGAGACTACTTTTACTTTGTTAATTGTAACTATTATGTACAGTCAGGATTTCAATAAGCCAGACGGCCTACTTCCAGTAAGTCGTCAGCCAAAGACGTTTTGAATTTTAGCAGCGACAGCATCGTTCTATCGTCGTCGTCCTCCCCTCGTGACACGACGGGACACGTTGAATTCCTCAGCGCTAACGACTAAAACAACAACAACTTAAAAGACAGACGTAAACAAAGCGACGACTGACCAGACGTTAAGAATCTGGCTTGTATTATTTTGGCAGAAGTTTCAAGAGTCAAACACTGTCGAGACACACGGAGACGTCCCTGATCGTCACACGTCTCCTTTTACTGCTTTAACGTAGCTTATTACGTATGTTTGGGGCGTGAAAATTAAACCTAAATGAGTAAATAACAGGTGGTTTCACTTTATCTGTTCTATCGTTTGAGCGGTACGTCGTTGATTAGAGGTAGACCGATTCAGCAAGCCCATATTTGCCTTTATTTTGTCATCCACAGGTTTATTATAATTTTTTGATTTATATACTTAATATTTAGGTGTAGTGCACATACAAAAAGTAAATTTAAGCAATTATTGGTATATTTTCAGCTATATTTTCATCAAATGGAAGAAAAAGTGACAAAAATGTCAATAAAAATCAGCCCATATCAGTCGACCTCTATCACTGACATCCTGGTGGTTTGAAGAGTATTGACGCACGTTGGCCTGTAGGGGGCAGGGCGGTCCGAGTATAAACAAGGCTTTAAAGTCTCAACAAAAGGATGAAGAGGCTGAAAAACAGCCGACGGAGCTTTTGCAGGCGTTTCCAGAGACATTAATTATACAACATAGACGTCTCTGTGCGTCTATAAGTCACTTTATCAGACTGAACATTTGGCAAAGCTGAAACAGCTTGGTCGTGACGTCTCGTACGGTTCTTCAGTGACGGCTGATACGTGCAAAAATCAGGTGTGATATAAAAAAATAACAAAACAAAAAAACGTCACTGCACTGTTTTCGAAAGCAGACCTGACCTCCATGTTTCAGATGAGTTCACCTGGATTAGTAAAGAGTGAGTGAGTGAGGTCCGCCTCTGGTCACTGTTTGTCTCAAAATATGATCCGAGGTCTTCAGGAAAAAACTGTGGACCTCAAAAAGGCAGCAAGAATATGACACACACACACACACACACACACACATTCTTGTACTTGCTGCATACTGAGGACCGCGTAAAAGTGCTGATAGAGTGAGTACCATCATTTACACTTTATAAATCAACACAATTACAAATATCTACCTATTCAATCTATAAAGAACTACTGGGTGCAGTAACAGAAAATGTCTGCAGGTGGAGCACGAGGGCTGGAAAATGGGTTTTTGCACCTAATTGAGGACCTCTGTTAAAAAATAGGAGGAAGCGATTTCAGTGAAAACAAAGTGAGGACTGGCCAAAATGTCCTCACTTTGTAAAAAATGACCTCACTTTGTTGGTTTAAAACCCCTCACTGGTCCTCAGTATACCGCAAGTACAAGAACATACACACACACACACACAGTGCACGTAACCCATCGTATATGTCGTCTGTGCACTTCCTCATCCACTCATGATGTGCAATTTTCTCAAACATGATAAGGAGAAAAACTCTAAAAGCAAAAGTCATGGGTAGGTTTGTGAGTTCACAGCGGTACCATCAGGTCTGGACCTGGGCCCGGTCCGGCTGGAGCCTCCAGGAGGTTTGATAATGAGACGCTAGCCGCCGTAAAAAAGTCAGTAATACACACACAGACACACACACACACACCTCGACCTGCATCACTTCACGACAAAAACACCACCCCCTTCTTCCTTCTTCCTCATCATCCTCATCCTCGTCTCAATCCTCTCGCTCCTCTTACAAGTTGACGAGCTCGTGTGCCACAAACTGTTTGAGCCTCTCCAGATACTGTCCGTACAGCTCCACATCGTTATGCCCCGCCCCCTCCACCCACAGCGGCTCCACGGGGCGCTGGCAGCGCTCGTACAGCGCCAGGCCGTGAGAGAAGTCGATGACCTCGTCCTCCGTGCCGTGGATCACCAGCACCGGGGAGGTCACCTTGGAGATCTTGTCGATGCTTTGAGGAGAAAAAAATAATTTAGAGAAGAAAAAGAGGGGGGGAGGAGTTAGGTAATGACATCAGATTATACACACACTATACTTTTAAAGGACTCTGCATTGACTTCCATTCACAGCTTAGGGTAACATTAACATAACCACAATTTAAATCTTGAAGTTCTGCCTCATTAGGGACCAGGATTTGGTCTCCATGAGGTCTACTGGTCCTGACGAGGTCAGTGTTTATTCAGTGTCGAGCTGCGCTTAATCCCTGTATAAAATCCACAATAACTGATATTGACCACCAGAGGGAGCAATTGAGACACATTTCTAACTCCATGTAAAGGGAATGAACTCAAAGGTATTGATGATGACATCTATGGTGGTTATGGGTCGGTTTAGAAGGTCTGTCTATTGATTATGAAATCAAGTGAATTCATTTTAAGAAATCAGTCTTATGAACTCATGATGTGTATATGTAGATGTAAAGTCTGTTAATTTCTTGACTTTTCCTCTGTGTGAGTTTAGATTATCCTTCTTCCTCTTTATTTTAGACGTACAAGTGAACGATAATATGTTTTTAAACTAACATTCCACTCGGTGTGAATGAGTTAAATCGACATTGACGTCCAATGACGGGGTTCGTTCCTGCGTCACTGACAGAACAATGATGTGCGTTCATCTAATGGCCGATAGCATAGCCAGTAGCAACGGATGTTTGTGAACGCATACCGTCTTCATAAACCAGGCTTTAGTTTGGCCTGGATTATGGTTTTATGTGAATTAATATGCTGTGAAACAACAGTACGATAAAAAGCTAACAGTTATTTGAATTGACAGGCCTTAATTACACAGTGTGTGTGTGTGTGTGTGTGTGTGTGTGTGTGTGTGTGTGTGTGTGTGTGTGTGTGTGTGTGTGTGTGTGCGTGAGTGCTAGCAAACGCTAACCGACGGACAGGACGTACATTTACGTCATCTGTAAACAGAGTGTCACTCACTTCGGGAAGGCGTCGAAGCAGTAGGTCTTCTTGGTGTCGGGGAAGGCCACCCTCATGCCCGAGGTGAGCGGGGAGTGGAGGACCACGGCGGCGCTCTCGTAGCGAGACGCCAGGTCCACGGACGGCACGGTGCCGATGCTCTGGCCGTAGACGATCACGCTCTCCGGCCGGATACCGTATCTGTGGGGAGCACACACAAATGTTGGATTTATGGATTATTATTATTATTCACCTGCTTAATTTACATCAGTTTACCAGGTAGAGTCTGCTATTTGTACATCAAACATAAAATTACTCACACCGACTACTGTCATCATCATCAGCGTCTGAGCAAACACACACACACAGACACAGACACACACCTGTGTGCTAGCTAACGCAGAATGACTCACACTCTGATCAGCTGAGACGTCACGCGGCAGCGATTACTCGCTCATTATCGTCTCCTTCTGAAACAAGCGCGCTAATGTGTGACGCGCCGACTTTGTGCCGCTCTCTCACAGCAGAGACGAGCGCTGAGGTCACGAGAGAGGAAGCGAGGGAAGGAAGGAATTAGAGGAAAAGCAGCTGAAACGGAGCAAAAAAAGAGATAGAGGATTGAGGCCGAGGGAGAAACAGAAGGAGGAGGAGAAAAAAATGGAAGGGAAGACATTCCACAGCTGATTATAGAGAATGTGACGCACTACAGTGAGAGAGCGAGGAGTCAGCTGACCATCTGAAGCCTGGTCTGAACACACTGCATCACTGTCTGAGCCTGTGCGTGTGTGTGTAGTAGTAGTGCATAGTAAACAGCTACGACAGCGTCTCTGCTCGACTCTATTATTACGATGAAGACAGCGAACATTACGAGGCTTAGCGTTACAGCCCAAAATAAACGCTGATAAACAACACGTGAATATCAAAGTGTGGCCACGCCCCGGTTGTGAACAGGAGCACAAACATGGACTGTGTTCACATGAACAGCTGATTCGATTAGGGCCGAAAATAAACAGTATTTCATAGAGACAGATCAGTGGATATCAGCTTTTAAAGGTCCAGTGTGTAAAGTTTAGGTCATTTACCGTAAGCGTACAATCACCCGGTTATATGAATTGTTGTTTTTCCATTAACGCCATGATGAGCCTTTTATATATAGATATCAGGAGCCAGGTCAATTTTGGACCACCATGTTTTTACTCAAGATATTATCGTCACGATATCGGTATCAGCAGATATAATGGCTTTTAATTTTTAAGTTGTTTTTTTCATGTTTTAGGTACGTCTACTATGCTAATATTATTAATACCAATATTATTACGATACAATATGCATTATCACAATATTGTGATACTGCGATATCACGAAAATGCTGTATCAGGATATCGCGATATCAGGATATTGCGATAATTAAATATCACGATATCACTATATTGCGATAATTCGATATCACGATTTTGCAATATCACTATATTGATATTGTGATATCACGATATTGCGATAATTCAATATCACTATATTGCTATATTTATATTGCGGTAATTCAATATCACGATAATTGCGGTAATTCAATATCTTTATTGCTATATTGATATCACTATATTGCGATATGCTCACAAACGGGAACAGAAATTTCTCGTAAACATCTATTGAACATAAACGTCAATTTATTTTTTTAAAGCTAATCCACAAAAAGTTTAATGTTTTTCAGTAACATCACAAAATGATAAGCTGAAAAATAAAATCCATACTGTGTGCCTCAAAAGCAATCATATCACCATGGGAAATAGTGTGATATCCTCCTCCCCCCCCCCCCCCCCAGCCAATATCATGCTTCCCTTTATTTATTTATTTTCATAACAGACTCATCTGTTGACTGTTTTCTCTATAACCCTAATGTGTTGTTGGGTCGATAAAATGTCAGAAAATGAAATGACAACGTTCTCAAACGTCTCGTTTGATTCATCGATTGTGAAAATAACCGTTAGTCTCAGCCCGACAGGAAACCTGGCTGCAGGAGAGTCGGCCAACTACAACAAAGGTTCCTACACTTTAGAGCAGGGGTCACCAACGTGGTGCCCGCGGGCACCTGGTAGCCCGCAGGCAGCCAATACGGTGCCTGCGGGCTCACTTCACTTCACCTCACTTGCATGTATCCGTATGATCGCTCAGTAAAATATTTTTGATATTGTTTATAAAAACTGGTAATCGTTAGGAGTAAGCACTGGAATGAATGTGTATGCAGTTGAATGCATTATATTAATCATTTAAATGGTAAACAAAAAAAAAATGTTAATGTGGTAGCCCTCCATATTATTCTTTACCCTTAAGGTAGCTCTCATCTCAAAAAAGGTTGGTGACCCCTGCTTTAGAGCATCTTAAGTGCAGACACGTCCACTTCAGACAGGATGTGCACAAATAGACAGAGTCTAGGTTGTAAACAGTCCTCAGGAGGAGACAGGAGAATCTGGTAGCTGTTGTGCGTCAGCTGGCTCTAGTATAAATAGGGGCGATAATGCTACGAGTACGGCAGAGGAAAAGTGTCTGCAGACTGTGCCGTTAATGGCATCATTAACTCCACAGGCTGACATTACAATCATGTAGCACGGTTTATGAGTTGAAAGAGTTTATATCTACGACTACGACGTGACGCAGCAGTCGTGAGAGCGAGCGAGGACAAAGACACGGAAACCTTTTCTCTAAAATACCCTAAGAATAAGTGTAAAATAAAGAGGTTTATTGGGAACCAACGCCATCTACAGACCTTCTGTGATTTCTTTGTTTTATCTAGCAAAAATTCCAAAAACTATTCACCATTAAGATAATGTAAAATCTAGAGTTCTAGAGAGGAACAGAAAGTTCTAGCAAACAAGCTATTAGAATATTTGACAGTATCATTCATATCATTCATATTAGAATATTCTAAATAAGCTAAGTTGCAGGCAATCCGGTTGAGGTTTCAGTGTGAACGGGAGCAGGGGTAAATTTTATCATGTGTTGAGCAGATTCAAGATGCATTCAAAGACCCTGGTAAATTTCATGACGTGTTGAGCAGCTTCAAGATGCATTCAAAGACCCTGGTAAATTTCATCACGTGTTGAGCCACTTCAAGATGCATTCAAAGACCCGGGTAAATTTTATCACGTGTTGAGCAGTTTTAAGATGCATTCAAAGACCCTGGTAAATTTCATCATGTGTTGAGCTACTTCAAGATGCATTCAAAGACCCACGTAAATTCTATCAAGTGTTGAGCTACTTCAAGATGCATTCAAAGCCACTGGTAAATTTCATCACGTGTTGAGCTAAGAGGAGCAGCTTCAAGGTGCATTCAAGAAACCTAGATGCACCATAACTCTGGTCATTGGGAATATAAAGATTTGTTTTTAAAAATGCACTCACTGAGAAAAACATTTGGTAACTGATGGACTTTTTATGATCAGGTGAATAAACTCCTCCCTCGTGTGGACACAGTCTGAGGTGCAGTTATGAAGGTCAACAGGTTTGTTGTTTGTTTACAGTCCAGATCAGAGGTTTTATCTCGTGCCGTCCTCACGTATATCTCTAAGTGCTGTTTGGTTTTATCACCGCTTGTTGTTGTTAACAATTATCTAAATGTGTCGATGCTTATCAAGTCGACGTCGTTCACCACGTATCAGGCCACTCACGCCTGGCCAATCCTTTCACACACACACACACACACACACACAGTCACCACATGGATGTTACAGGGCTGTAAATCTTGCGCAACATTCAGCTGAAACCATCCGACAGATTAGTCATGAGGTAAAACAACACAGCAAAAGGACAACTTTACATACGAGTGTGAAAAGTAGGACTGGGTGACACGGGCGATAAATCACGTCCTTGGTATATTTTTGGCTGACAAGTGAAACCATTTTTTTTATATAACTGTATTTATCACGACTTTCCTCTGTGTTCAGGTTGCTTAGCAATAGCCAATTAGCCACTTATTCTGTGTGTTTTTATCTGCATAAGAGGTTTCAGAAGTTTGGAGTTAATTGTCGTTTATGTCTTTTCTATATATAAACGCGTATGTCTCGTGGTTGTTAATGTTAATTTGAAACGAACGAGGCGTTTATTCTAATGAATACTAATATAGACACAGTGAATGAATGATGCAACGCTAACATTTAGTCTTCCACGTGCAAGGTCAGTCCAGTTGCTGTGTGAAGGCCAGATTATACTTCTACAGCTGCGTATTACGTTATCCAACTGCGTAACCACGAGCCTAGATAGGTACACACTGCAATTTCCCGCTCGATCAGTAGGGGTCGCTACACAAGGTTGTCGTGCTTTTGGCTACAGTGCGCAATGGTGTCCGAGAGATAAAGACTGTTGTTGATGCTGCTGCAGCGGAATAACAACAACGTTTCTCACTTTTCTGTGTCACGGAACGCAGTTTTAAGATCATTTGAGGCGAGAAATTAGCCGTTTAGAGTCTAAACATGTGCCGTTTCTGTATTAAGATATGATATATTTATAGTTAGGCAGCGACGTTGTCGGAGGTGATCAGCTCCGCCTCTGTGGACGCTCCGGCACAGAGCAGCGTTAGCTCGGCCTGTCCTGAGGACCAATCGCAGCCCTTGGCGTCTCCGTTGTCCCTTGACGGAGTGACGGACACTTAAAAAAATATTTCGTGCAGCCGGAGACGACGCAGAGGCTAATCCGACAATTAATATAATTTATACTCCTGCGCAAAGTGCTCTACGTAGGTTACGCAGAGCACTTTGCGCAGGAGTATAAATTAGGCTCGACTGTTAGGAGTGCGCAGATATCTGCAGCTGCACGGTTTGTTCAGAAACAACACTGTGACGGGAGCTTTGACCCCGATACGACCGCCCTGGAACGGCTAACACCAGCCAACAATTTGCTCCATTGCCTTTCAGCCTGAATAGACCTCGACGAGCCAAAGCCGCCATGGTTACGCCCCTCCCCCCCGAGGCCTTCATCGATTTCGACTCCTGACACAAATCCAATCTATTATGCATCACATCCTCCCTCTTTCTCCCTATTCCGTCGTCTCCCTCTTGGCTGCCCACCTCTCGCTCCCCAAAGACCAGAATTATTCTCATCCCGGTATGAACAGCAGTGACTAATAGATATTTTAAGACATCCTAAACATATGGGCGAGTGTGTTTTGACAGATCTGTGAGTGTCATCTGTGATCTGAGGCGCTTCAGTGCACCCTTGATTCTCAGAGGTTAAGTGTTAGTTCGTGTTTGTTTTGCTGATTTTGAGCAGAATATCTTAAAATGTTATGAATGGATTTGGATGGAATTTTCTGGAGATGTCGTTTATGGCCCAAGGACGAAATGTTGGGATCTATTTATGTTATTTATGATGAAATCCAGATCTTAATCTGAACTGTTATCGTGCAAAGGTGACTTTTGTTGTTAGCATGTCAGGTGTCTTTCTTCCATCAATTAACTTCATAGCAGACATTTGCTCTTCTCATCTGTTTAAAAACAAACCGGTCTGGATTTCACTTGTTGTTCTTGCTGCTGTTTTTCTTCTTCTTCTTCCTTTGTGTAATAGATTCTTCTTTTATCTGCGGCTCAAAGCTCGGGGGTGGAAACTGTGCGGTATGTGCAGAGCGCCCGGGCCAGTTTGAGTATATACAGTATATATATGTAATGGTAATGTGACTCCCACGCAGCATTATATGGGTGTGTTAAGTCTTTGAGAAATTCTATTTAGTACAATTTCAGTCAGGCTAACATGTTTACATGCACTTTAAAAGTCCAGTTTTAGTCCGACTAACACAATAATGTTCCTACCATCATGTAAACATAATGACTGTGGGAAACGGAGTGTCTTTATTGAGAATCTGGGGGGTCAGTCTTTATATTTTTATTAGTGTTTATATGATTATATGTATATATATTTTGGAGGTACATATATCTATATATGAATGCAATTACATATATACATATATATATACACACGTATACGTGTGTATATACACACAGTATACGTGTGTATATATATATATACACATATGTGTATATATATACACATATATATATACATACACATATATACATATACACATATATATACACATATGTACATATACATATATACACACATATGTACATATACATATATACACATATGTACATATATATACATACATATACATATATATATACATATATATACATATATATACATACATATACATATATATACACACATACATACATATATACACACATACATACATATATACACATATATACACACATATATATACATACATACATACATACATACATATATATACACACACACACGTATATATACACAGGTATATACACATATATGTTTATACATAGGCTGTATTATTTGTGTGGTTAGAGGTAAGAATATCTTATGTTATGAGTCAGCACTATAGGCATTTTGGTACGCATTTTATTAATTGACTTTTGATAACAATATTAAGGTTTGGGGGTAGGAGTAAATAAGTTTTTACTTCTTCCTACTCCCTATTCAAACTTATGTTGGTTACTGTTGGTTCTATATACTCTCGCATGATCTTTCGAATAAATACATTTCATTAAATTTACCTAATCAATGTATTAGCCTTAAAACATTTACACCTGTCCTACACGGCTGCACACAGGTATGTCCTCGATGACCTGTAGCTCAGCAGTCGTCAGGTGAGCGATCGAGCTCCACCCACCTGATTTAAAAACAAACACACACACAGCAGCCTTTGTGTACCCACTACATCACTACATCACTACATCACTACCCTCTGACATGTTTAACTGAGGGTAAAACAAACAGACACACACTGTATGTGTCGAGTTTCCTCCCTCTGTGTGCGGACTTCTCAAAATAAAGACAAAGACAAAGTGTTATTTGATTTTGGACCAATCAGAGGACGAACCAGGAAGTGACGGGTTTTTCCCTGGTTTGTTTTGATTGGCAGCCGCGCGGGGAGGACCTCGCTCTCAAAGCTGATTGGAAAAGTGGTTGCTAGGCTACAGCTCGATATTAGTGAGTGAGTGAGAGTGAGCAGGATTGAATTGACGGCTGAGGGAAATAAAGAGAGGGAGGAGGGAGCGGGATAACTCGGTCACTCAGAATCAGTGAACTGTACCTTTAACCTTCTCCTCCTCCTCAGGTGAGTGGAGTCGAGAAATTCTCCTGCGGGTAATAAATGAGTGTGTGAGTGACGGCATAAACCTGCTGACTAATAAATCAGCTGAATCATCCGACACACTCCCTGCTCAGGTGAAGGAGTGTCTCCTCCAAGGCTGAACAAAAGAGTGTGTGAGCGTGTGTGTGTGTGTGTTAACAAAGTGATTGGCAGACATGTTTTCTAACACGACACTTGGAGCCCAGTGAAAGCAGCTGTCCGTCACAAGAGCGCCAACTGCCAACACTCGGGAGACGGCGAATTTGCCGACTGCTGAGCCATGAAAAAGAAACTGGACCAGACAGAAAACCAAAAAAAGAAGGAAGTGAAGATGTGAAAGAGAACAGTTCGACAAACAGAGGGTGAGAAAGAGAGCGACGTCCCATTCCCACTGGTCAAAAAACCTGTTTTAACAGGTTTACACACTGTGACATGGCCTCCGTTATTGTTCAAAGCATCACTGATGGGAGAATTCCTTTGGTGAAGCGTTTGTTTTTACCACGTGAAGAGATATTCTAGCTAGTGCTGTGCAAACGGTTAACACGCGTTAACGCATGACACGTTTCCATGACGACTGACCGGAAAAAGACGCGCGTGACGTCATGTTTGTGTGGCGCGACACCGGAATCCAGGCACCATTTACCAGTTATCTCCGGTAGCTTTTTTTAGCGCCGTTAGCGTTAGCCTACAGTGGAACTGGAGCGGTCTGTTTATTAAAGGAAAAGAGCAGCGCTACAAATAACGTTAGCGTACCTGTGAACTGCGTATGTGTGCCTCTGTTTTTAAAGTTTAGCGTTACTTTACAGACTCGTTTTAGCAATCGGGAGTCACGTAAACATGACGTCACGAGCGTCTTTTTCCGGTCAGTTGTCATAGAAACGCGTTGTGCGTTAATGTTTGACAGCACTAGTTCTAGTGAGAGATTTAAATGAAAAATTGCGTCCAATTAGGTTCCGATTCACAAGATCATTCTATATTTATTTAGAGATCAAGAGATTTTGCTCGGTTATGAAAGATTACCTGGTGCATTTGCATAAAAATTTGACCCCAAAGTTGTTTAATTTTTTAGTAAATCAACATACACTGCAAATCTACAGTGCAGCCATACGTGATAACTCAAACTCAAACCTTAAAAACCAATTGGATTTCAAAATATACAACCTAGAAGCCCATCAGACAGTTTGAAGTTATCACCAAGTTGTCCAGCAGAGGTCACTGTGAGTTGTTTTGCGGTGACAACGAAGGACATAAACAAAGTAAACATGACACCGATGCATCTGAATCCATTCCTGGTTCTAGACCAAAAGAAATAGCAAATATCAGCCCATGATTTATTGACCCAAACATTTAATCGATCCATCTTTAATCATGACCGCAATTTTCACAGGAGATTTGAGCCGATGATACAGGAAATGGCATAATATTAAAAGATTGACCTTAGGATTTCATGAATCAATATCAGAGCTTTTAAATCGGGATCAATATGAGAAAATCTATTTTTTCAACCCAGCTAAACAATTCACACACTGGTGATGGGAATCGCATTAAATGCTATTTTTAGTGGCTGTACTCGTGTTCATAAATCCCGGGTTATCTGCTAATTTCAGTGCAAAGGAGGTTAAAGTGGGTTCCTCTCTTCTAATCTCATATGAGGGATGTAACAGGGATGTAAGAAGCCTGCCAACATGAGGCCATGCAGACACAGAGAGAGGTCTTTTGATGTGATAAACACAGTGGAGTTGATTCATGTTCAGCTCGGTCAAACGGCTGAGCTCGTATTTCATAGGAGGTAGTCAATTATGCATGTGACACAAACATTAAAACAGCGCACAGCTGAGTCAAAAAGGCAGAAAACGTATGATTTACACTAGAGCTGTGAGGAAAACAGGCAATGATGCTGTTCAGGTGTTTGTAAGTCACAAATGTATTGATTTCTTATGAAGGAAGAGTTCTAAGACTCACGGCCCGCACACATTTCTGTGTTTCTTAAAATTAGGAGTCATTTTGCATTAAAAAAATGGAAGTGGGAGGGGCTTATGAAAATGAATATCAGCTTTCATTAGGTGACTTTTTGTCGTGTTTCACTTACGTAAACGAAAGTTGGTACACATGTTAATCATGTCAGGATGGTCCAAAAAGTCAATGACGACTTTGCCGTAAGTCCTTCAGAAAGGCCGCCGTCTTGGACTGCACGGCCATATTTGGGCGTTTTTGGCAAATTTGCACCAATGCTACAAAATCTATCTAGTTTCTTTTGAAATTCTGTGATTTCTGTGATTCATGTTTTGTTCCACTTGACGAGACACTCAGTGGCCTCCAGGCCATTTGAGTTCGAGGAGCTTTGTTTACCTTTTATAAAGAAAAGGAAATCACTTTACGACATTGTTCAGACTTGTCTTTTATCAAGCGTAATGATCTGCACTTCCTTATTCCTTACTCATGATTTATTACAAATTTATTACTAATTTATCCAAACAGACCAGACTTTGTCCTCCGACTTCAGTGAGACACAGTGTATTCCATTGAGATCTAACATCTGTGCTCACACTCAGCATAATTACTACTTTGAAGATGCATAACAAAGCGCAGAAATAAAAAAGAAAAAGTGCAAAAAATCCAAACGCATGTATACGTGTTTTACTCGTCTTGACTGAGAGCCAGAGGGAAGTCAGTCGGCATGTGAATGTTAACCACCGGACGACATCTTGAATATCTCGTTTTCCTTGTTCCTGCTAAACTTACAGGAACAAACCTTACGTCGAATGTGATTTAATCGTGGGGGAACTTTCTTTGCACGTGATGTAACGCGACTGTTTGAATGAAAATAACTCCAGTCTTCACATGTTGTGTAATAGTAAGACCGGTCACATAGCTCACACCATGCAAACTCTGCACGACACTACACAAATGAGCTTCCACTGTAAGGTTAACTTTTGCATTCGTATCAGGAATAGACGACCACATTCTGCTCCACACAAATCAGCAAATATAATGATATAATGGACGGTGTTTCTGCTCCGTTCATAATAGTATAGACTACATGGGGGAGCGTTAGCTGGAATACAGGAATAAAGCTGTTGAGTTTAAGACTTTATTATGCACATACAGAGTCACCAGAAAGCCTTGTTCTTCGTCACAGCGTTGGCCAATTTCCTGCGTATAGAACCTTTAAATCAAGGGTTTCCTGTTTAACTTGCCAGCTTCCTTATTTCAAGGTCATTGGCAACAGAAAGCCAACTCTGAAAAGTGGTGGACGCTGTTGAATGTTAAAGAGAAACCAATGGTAAGTATCTACAGAATGAAACCGCAGTCAACACGAGACTACAGAGCTTAAATATGGCAGCCGTAGCCAGCGGTCATTAACGTAATTTAAGGCCTATGTACATAAACGGTGAATTATTCAGAGGCACATTTCAATGCACCGTCTCCATTCACAGCGAGTGATTAAAGGAATAAATTATTTCAGACAAGGAAAACACACGCACAGAACAGAGGGAGCTGCCTATATGGTTCATATTCAACCCCTGAAACGATAGTTGGTTTAACGTTAAATAGATTAGCACTACCTTTTCCTTTGTTTAAACTAAAGAATGACCATTTTAGATTAAATATCATCCTTGTCTATACACGTCATACTCTACAGAGTGAAGAAAACATATTTGTTTCTCACAGATCTGCACAAATATCACAATCATCGCATGTTATTCACATGAAAATGGAAAAAGTACCATTCCCTCAAAAAAAAAAAGTTAATTTTGTCACTTTATATTTGAGCTACTTTATGCAGCATTCGCCACTATTTTCTACTTCGCCTCTTTTTCTTCTTCCTGTCCTCCCTGAGTCATGTGTTTGTCTTCCAGCAGGAAGTGAACACAAACAACCCACTGCCTTACTCAATTAACCTTTATTCATCTCATCCACACGCTCTACTACGACTTCTCCTCCACATCCTGATCCTGTAAGTGCAGGTGTGTGTGTGTGTGTGTGTGTGTGTGTGTGTGTGTGTTGCAAAGTGAGTGTCATGTCTGCAGTTTTACTTCAGGACAAAAGAAGGAGATGACGAGACAGTGGAAGACAATAAGCAGAGGTTCTGTAACCAAGATGGAAGGAAGGAAGTGAGAGACACTGATGCTAACAGTGATGCTAACAGTGATGCTAACACTTATGCTAACACTCCTTATCTGGAGGAAGAGACTCGAGCTGAGAAAACGTCTTTACAAACGCAGTTTCCATTACAGTTTCAAATGTAAATCTATTTTTTGGTGAAGTAATAGAGCAGCCAGTTTCTCTCGGCCTGCAGCAGCACACAGATGGTTTGCAAGATAATTTAGCTGAATTCTTTTCACTTAAGCTTTACTAAATCTCGATAACGTCATAAACTTAACATAATAAACACATATTTCTTTTAAACGTCTAATTTTTCAATACAAAACAACAGGACGTTATTTTCTCAATGAACCAATTAGTTGTTTTGGTCCATAAAACGAATGTGATGCATGTTTTCCCAAAGCTCGAAAACGATGATGTTTTTAATGATTTATTTGCTATATGGAGCAAATATGCCAAAAATATTTACATTTAAGAAGCTAAAAACCTAAATGTGTCTTTTAATTGTGAAAAAAACACACTCAAAACAATTAATTGATTGTCGTTTAGTGAAATGAATCATTATGAAATAATATGAGTCGGATGGCAGTAAAAATAGTCACTACTCGTATTTTGGACTAAGTCACAATGTTTTATCACATTTAAAAAGTGGTTCTCCGTCCAAAAAGTAGGAGAAACACTGCTTTAGTCCATAGATAGTAAAACAATATTGAGGATTTATTATGGAATATAATAACATTGATACACAACAAGCACGTTTCAGCAGCTGGAAAAATCAGATAGTGATCAAAACACACACAGATTGTGCCAATCAGCCGACACAGCTGATAATCAGTGAACTGATAAATCGGTGTATAAATAACCAGCAGAGAAGAAAGAAAACGTGCAGCTCAGCTCCCACTCACACCCACAGAGAAGTTCAATCACAGAAACCACACTGACCTATTATCGCCTACGAGAACATCCTGATCATGAGCTCCTGCTCCACTGGTCAACAGACTGTGGTCAAACATACCACACATGCTTTGTGTTTAAGGAGATTAAGTCTGTTTCACTTTCTCATTCTTAGTTCTGCTCTTTGTACTCGTTCCTGTTTGGACCGTGCTCTCTCTCTTTTTCTCTCTCTCTCTCTCTCTCTCTCTCTCTCTCTCTCTCTCTCTCTCTCTCTCTCTCTCTCTCTCTCTCTCTCTCTCTCTCTCGCCAAAGTTTTATGAAGATTAATCAGTTATTCGTCAGCGTGCTCTGCTGAATCCACCATGTCTGAGTAAGATTGTCCTCCTACTGTAGAAGCTCACGCTCCAGGACGGTGACAGCCGAGTGTGATCTCTTGGGCTGCATCCACACGACTCCCTTTTCATTTTAAAAGAAATGCATCAGTTCTGCTCTGAACACGCCTGCCGTTCACAGTAACCTAACATTTTTAAAGTCACAAAAGCTGAGGAGATTAAAAACACTGCTGTCTCCGTGTTCATCTGAAATCTCTGGGACTACGTTTCTGTAGAGACGAGCAAAACCTGAAGAAAAACCTGAAGAAATAATCTAATCTGTACCAGGAACATGGTTTGTTCTGCTTATAACAGTTGAGGAATGACTTTTAAAATAAAAATATATATAAAAAAAATGTAGTCTAGAGCTGCAACTAATGATTATTGTAATGAGTAATTAATTAATCCATCCATCCATCATTTAGGGAGGGGGCCGATCCGACCCAGTATCGGGTTGCGATACAGACGGTATTGACGGATTGGAAATTTCCGATACAACTGTAGAAATGTCCGATCCGTCTGTGCTTTAAAATTATCTCCACAAGTGATTCCGACTGCTCTGATAGCTGGCTGCAACACGTGGAATGGACTTCCTGAACCGAGGCGTGTCTCAATGAGACACGGAGTAATGATGCACGACTCCGTTCAGGAAATCCATTCCACAGTTTACAACCAGCTAGCAGGCGAGCATGATTGACCAGGAGTTAACCAGGAAAATCAGCTCCGCTGCAGCTGACATAATCCCAGCCGTCATTGTTTCAAAACGCTGCTCGCTGAGGAGAACAGTACGGACATCGGCATAAAGACAACGAAAATCGCACTCCTCCAAGCCAGGGTTTACGGTAGTCGGTATATATGCCGGCTTTTGGCCGTTGTCACGTGAATTTGGGTGGCAAAAAAAATGTCACCGGTCAAAATGTCTGGTGGAAAAAATGCCAAATAATTGAATCAATTATTAAGGGGCCGTCCACACGGAGACGGTGTTTTAGGACCTGCAACCATATTTATTTCTTGCGTTGTATTTGGAGATTGAACATTCGGATCGGATCTGAAAAAAATGGATAAGTGCATCCCTATAATGATTTGGTCCATAAAATGTTAAAAAATGTTGACCAAACCTGGAAATGATGATGTCTTTTTTGTCCACAAACCATAATTATTCAGTTTTAAGGAGCAGAGAAACCAGGAAATGTTCAACAACGAAGATAAAAACATGTGTCCGGTTTACAAGAATAACTACTAAAAACCAATATAACATTATTCAATTCAAAAACCACAGAGACTGTTATGAACTGTGTTGAGAGGAAGTAGAAAAAGTTCCCAGAACAGATCAGGTGATGACCACACACTCTGACCCACTTTCACTTTCTGATTCGTTCTTATATAAAGCTCTGTTTTTTTTAAAAGACTTTTAAGTTTCAGTTTACACACCAACTGCACCTTTAAGATCCGAGCACTGACACATTTTCTGCACTCACGTTAAAACCATGCAGTGTTTGCAGCATCATCTACTTTATCACTCCAGTTTATTTTAGTTCCAAGTATAAATGCGGTCACTGCATTTGTGAGGCTTACGTTTTCACGCCTGTCCTGCTTTAAATCACTTACAGCGTGTGCTATTCAGCATTTATCACAACTCCCTGTCTTATATGTGCCAATTCCAATTCCTATCTAACTCTTAATCTTAACTGGCCTCAAAACCAAGTGTTGAGGGTTATTTTGTCACTTAGAAATGGGACACCCCTTAAATGCAGATACGTATTCAGACTGTAGGGGGCAGAATAACGCCAAAGCTGCGTCCAGTCTGTCAACTCCAAAAAAGAAGAAGAAGAAGAACACATTTACGTCAGGATTATTTATTACGATCCGTTTGTCAGTCAAGTTATTAGGTTGTCAGTTAGTTATAAGATGATACTCATACAAATATTCAGCTGACAGTTACCACACACCACGACTTATTGAAAAGTAAACCACACCGGCCGACTATTGACAAAAGATCGTAAAAGAAAAATAAATGTTACGCAACAATGACGTCAGTAATCCATAATATGGGCCTAAACTAAGATAATACAATGGTTTTCATCATTTTTATATCTCTATTAACAAAGAAAATACTTCATTTGTAGCGTACTCGTTTCGCTGCTTTCGGCGCCATCTTTGTTATGTCAAAACACGCAATGCATTCTGGGTAGCCCTTGCTCCCAAGGGTGGTCTCGGAAAATCTCAATATTGAGGGCGATACAGCCCTTAAACTTGCCCCTAAACTTAATTTTTCTGAGAATCGGGACAGCACTTGGACAATAGGGAGAGCATTTTTGAGATTGAGGGTAAAGCAAGGAATTGGAATTCACCCCATCCCGTCTCCTTACCTTGAGCGCAGAGCCTGCCAGGCTGCGTCGACATCAGCGTACAGGTTCTTCTCCGAGGGTTTCCCGGAGCTGGCGCCGTAGCCCGAGTAGTCGTACGAGAAGACGTTGCAGTTGATCCGCGAGCCGAGGCCGATGTAGAAGCTGCTCATCTGACCCAAGTCCACCGCGTTTCCGTGGGAGAACAGTAACGTGTAGCGGGCGCTGGGCGAGCAGCGCACAAACATGCAGGCGATGCGGTTCCCGCGCGAGGTGCGCGTCATGAAGCACTCGATGGCCTCCTTCTCCCGGGCCGAGTACTGCCAGTCGGCTCGCTCCGACAGGTGCAGCGTCCACCGGCTGCCGCTGTCGTCGCACATGAGGCTGTAGGTGGGCTCCGGGGGCAGGAAGGCCAGCTTGGAGGCGATCTTACTCGGACACGGCGGACAGCAGAACAGGCAGCACAGCTCACTGAGCGATAAGTGATTCATCCTCGGAATACTGCAACGGGAAAGGGAGAGCGGTTAAAGGGATAGTTCGGAATTTTGAACATAAGACCTATTTTCCAACTCCGGTGTGATGGAAACGTCTGGAGACGTTTTCAAGAAATTTCATTCAGTTCTTCTAGTTCCTGAGTTCGCTGATGCTATGGCAAGCGCAAGTAAATGATACAAGTTAGCATGGCATTAAAGACACTCATACCGACTCCACAGTGCTCCCGAGGCAAATCGATTGTAACGGCAGACTATCGATGTACATATCTGTGTTGATACAATAATATTTGAAACAAAACTAACGTCGCATCGCATGAATTTTTGAGGGACTACTTTCTCAGCACTATACTTCCGGCAGCTGCTGCTGAGACATAAATCCTTCAAATTGCAAGGTTGGTTTTATTTCAAACATTCTATCAACACAGATATGTACATCGATAGTCTGCCGTTACAATTGATTTGCCTCGGGTGCACTGTGGAGTCGGTATGAGTGTTTTTAATGCCATGCTAACTTTTATTATTGACTTGCGCTAGCCATAGCATTAGCGAACTCAGCAACTAGAAGAACTGAATGAAATTTCTTGAAAAAACGTCTCCAGACGTCTCCATCACACTGGCTGAGTTGGAAAATAGGTCTTATGTCCAAAATTCCGACTGTCCCTACTTAGGGATATTTTTTAAGAATAGTGCCAAATTTACTGGCCCCAACCCCTCCATTGTTTGGTCGCTTGGAGTAAACCCATGACAGTCAACAAAAAATGTCACTCCCTTGTGATTGGTGTAAATATTCCACGGAAGTCAAGTCACTGTACTTTGGTACAGAGATTGAGATCTTGTTGAGATAAACAGCCACAAACCGAGCAGGAAAATAAGAGCTACTGGATTGTTGTCGTCACACCAACGTGGCCACCACGCCTACCAAATAAAGGTAGTGTTCTCAGTCTAAACACAAGGGTTTAAGCATTCCAAACTGTACCAAACTGATCAGCAAAAAAACAGATTCAAAAACAAAAAAACAGCAGGATCTGCGGCGTCTTAAATGACTGAGAAACTAATTTGTCAGCGCATTCCCTGCAGACCGAACACAAGGAAAACACCACAAGAACAAATTAGTGACAAACCGCTAATAAACGATGCTATCTGAGAGAATATTAACATTTGTCTGTTTGTTACATGTACAAACAGGGGTTCCAGAACTGGAGGCTAAAGACAGATTGATATTTTTTTTTAATGCATGTCATATAAAAAATATATCTAGACCTCCTGAGCTCAGGTTTGAGTGTTTGTTGTCCGTCTCCTGGCTTCTGCACAACCACTCAAGACACTGTTGTTGACTTTAAACGCCATTTCACCCTGAGACTGGATCCCGTCTATGGCAACCACGTAACCATTAACGCCGCCTCGAGGGCCGGCAGGTGGTCAATTGATGAGCGTCTATAGCACTCATTGGACCTGTATGCTGAAGGCTCTGAGGCCAACACAGCGGAGGTTCAGTTCCTCGATTAATTTGAACTGCCTTGCCTGGGAAAAGACGTTAGCACCTTGCTATTGCAACTTTGCAATAACATCAATGCGTGTATGCAAATATGAATATATCCGAGTGATTAAACTCATAAATCTAAATGTCACGCTTCATTCAGGTATTTAAACATATTTTTCGCCGTCTTTGTGGTGGTTAAATAAGGAAACTGGTTTGGCAGCAGTCAGACCTATAGTTTAATTAAAGTCACCAATCACACCTGGCACCTCGATGACTTTAATTCAACTTCATTACCTGTCTGACATTTAAATAAGCTGCAGCAGAGACTGTGCAGGGGGGAAAAGTGTGGAAAATATTGTAATTCTGAGGATGCTGTGACCTCCCAAAACTCACACTTTGCTTCCTATATTCCCCCCCAAAAATAGTCCATAATCCCCCAGCCGTGCAGCCACAATGGAGCCCTGCAGAGATTTATTATAAAATGGTGGTGGAGGCAGCAGTCGTGTTTCCAATGATCCCAGTTAAGCTGCTGTTTGAGTGAGTCGCATTTATTACCAGAGGCTACACACACATAATATCTGTGGGTAAATAAAGTGATGAGTCAATTAACCTGTGACACTAATAAGCGTGGAGGTGTGGGAGTGTCATTTACAACAAATTATTATTTTTAATTCACCATTTCCTCTTCCTGATGCAATCTTCCTATGTATCCGGGCTTGGGGCCGGCACTAGGAATACGCTGGATGTGGCCCTGTTGTGGTGGGGGTCAATATAGTGTTTCTAATTAACAATGGGCAATGAGGGTTAGGTACCTTGCTCAGCCCAGCCCTTGATCTGTGGGGGGACTCGAACCGGCAACCCTTTGGTCACAAGACAAGTTCTCTTCCCAGTGCCTTTAATTACTTTCAACATTAATTATTATTCAATTAGTTATTTGTTTACTTCTTCTTCTTTAGTTGAAAAATCAGATAAATTTGTGTCTATAATAATAATAATAATAAAAAATAATAATAACAAAAACTCAATCCGAATAATCGATTAGTTGAGTCTATAAAATGTCATAAAGGGGGTAAAAACAAATATTGAAATAAATTCCTAAAAGTCCTAAAATGTTGCTGTACAATTCTAAATCTGACAAACAAATGAAGAAGTAAATATTCACATTGAAGAAGCTGAAAAACAACAAAACTCAAACCGATTAACTGACTTTTTTTAAAAATATTGGCGATTAATTTAATCGACAAACAGTAGTCGATTAATCGTCGCAGCAATAAATAGTACTTGTAATAATAGAAGAATATTGACATTTACCTGGATGTCGTCTGGACGCTTGTTTTTGTGTGTTTTCTCCTCTTCTTTTTAAAGTGACACCGTCGACGTGATCCAATAATAGGTTCCGGGTTTTGCACCGACAACTAACTTGTGTTCTTCTCGACGCCGGCGAAGACTGTCGAGTGGATCGTCGGTTAAATCGTCCTCGGTGTTTTTCGGTGTGTGTTCGTGTTTGTTAGCGATGCTAACTGTGGCTGTTGATTCCCGTCTTGACGCCGCAGCTGTGGGTTAGCTTTCTCCGGCTCCTGCTGCTGCTCGTCCTCCGTCTCCTCTACTGTCCTATCCGGGTTTTTCTAAACACAAAGTCCGGAACGATAAACCGTCAAAGTCTACACACACAACTCCCCGTGTTTTACTCAACACAAAGCTCACGTCCTGTCAGTCCTGTCCGAACATCATCATCATCATCATCACCGCCTCAGTCTAAACAAAATCACTCTCTGCTGCTGGAGGTCTCTGCTGAGGCGGGGCTTATTCTGTCTGCTTCTTCAGGGGTTTTGGTTTTCAGTGATACTTTGCTGCCACCTGCTGGTCATAGTTTATTACTACAACTCCAATATGATTTATTCAAGCTTTTTAAATAAATACAACGTTCCCACGGTCACGACATTCCTGGAAAAGTTTTGAAATGATATCTATATATATATCTTCTCTTTCTCTAACAAAACTTTATTTATACATTACTATACATTATATGTACAGAAAAACTATAGATCAATGAGTCATAATTATGAGAAAGTAAGTATTTAATAGATGATGAGATATTTCTTCATAATTTACTGACTTAATATCTAATATTTATGACATGCTGCGTCATAATAATGAGATACTTTTTCAAAACAATGACTTAGCATCTCATAAAAAATGGCTTAGCATCTCATAATTATGACTTAGCATCTTATATAAATGACTATCTCATAATTATGACTTAGCATCTTATAGAAATGACTCAGTATCTCATAATTATGAGTTAGCATCTTATAGAAATTACTCAATATCTAATAATTATTACTTAGCATCTTATAAAAATGACTCAGTATCTCATAATTATGACTTAGCATCTTATACAAATTACTTAGTGTCTCATTAAAATGTCTTAGCATCTTTACTATGACATAGCATCTCTACTTTGACTTAGTGTCTCATAATTATGACTTAGCATCTTGTACAAATGACAGCATCAAATAATCATGCCTTAGCATCTAATAAAAATCACTGTGTCTCATAAAAATGACTTAGCGTCTCATAATTATGACTTAGCATCTTGTAAAAATGACAGCATCAAATAATCATGCCTTAGCATTTAATATAAATTACTTAGTGTCTCGTAAAAAATGACTTAGCATCTAATAATTATGACTTAGCATCGAATAAAAAATGACCTAGCATCTAATAATTAATTAATTACTGTATGTGTGTCGGTGCAGGGGGCGGGGCTATAGCTCCTCTCACACACACACACACATAGAAACAGCAGGTGCATCACACAGTCACTGTGGAGGAAGTTCAACCTTCAAAAGTCTGGTTGTTTCACCAAAAGTGACGCTGTCTTTGTTGTTGTTAGCGTTAGCTGTTGTTAGCTGTTGTTAGGTGTGGTTAGCTTACAGACCGTGGTCGTGAATCACAGCGGAGAGACTTTTTTTTTCTCCCAGGACAGAAGAAGCTGAAGCTGCTGCTTCGGACTGAATTCTCTGACTTTTACAAACGAGTTAAGAACATACGAACATTCATTTATTTCTTCCAACAAGTGGAAAATACGTTAATAATTAGCACTAAGTTAACGCTAAAACCTGCGCAGTCACCGCCTGCGGTTGTGAAAGACACGCGGCTCGCGCTGCTTACGTTTAAAAAAATAAGTGCGCGTCTACAACACTTATTACGGTAGACGTCGTCGTGGTGCGTTCAGGAGCATCAGGAACATACGCTCAATAACGATTACGTCAGAATTCACTCTATATAAAGTTATTAAAATACTTATAATGTTTACACCAACTTTGATTATTATTACACAGTATATATCCGTGAATATACTGTATATTATATATACAATATATACTGTATAATGTGCACTTACATTACAATTCATGGTGTTAAACAATGAGATAATAACGTCACATCCAGCAAAGTAAAACATATTCAATGTGTAGATTTTTTTGAGAGTTTAATACAGAGAGCTGTTTACTAGGTTTTTGTTAGATTTGTAAAACGTGTAAATCTAGCAAAATAACAATATATGATTCAGTCAAAATACTACATGATACATGAAGTCGATTAATACAAAGATCTCTGGTCTTGTTTTGTCGCTCAGTCAGTTTTCTCTCTGTCGTCTGGACACAGCTCTGAAACACAAGGAAACGACAAGAGAAGGAAGGAAAGTTTCCACCAGCTGTTATTGTTTGTCTTTATTGGATTAAATAAACCATGAAAACCTCAATAATCCAGCATGGATCTAATATGTGAAGCATATGTGAGGAAGAGGAGGGCGATGAGAGAATAATCCAGCAGTTATTTGTGCATTATCCATTATGGAAACACTCCAAACATAATAAATATATATATCAGTTAATATCAGTTTAGTAACAAGGTAATTGGCAAATACTAAGTACAACAGCTCCACCTTGTGGACATGTTTGTAAGATACAGAGTTCAGTCATGAGACACTGACCTGTTTGACCATCATAGCTGTGGAAAGTCTCAGGGAAGTTCAGACATTCCAGTTGTTTCTTGAACAGTTCCACGTTCTGAGGATCTGTTCTTCCTGTCCTCGCTGGAAGAAGAAGAAGACGAAGAAGGGAGAATCAAACACGGCAGAGTGTGTTTATATACTGTATTTCTGAGTTGTACGATGATGAGACGATGACGTACTGAAGAGCAGGACGTATCTGCCGGTGACGTCTCTGTTTTTAAAGGTGTCCGTCCACAGCAGACAGTCAGAACACGTCTGCAGCATGTGACCTTTGTGCTCGGAAAGGTTCTCTGAAACACAACGGTGGTTTGTTTATAATTATAATAATTTATTTTCTATTTCTAACATTCTTTTTCCTGCCTCTGTGATTCTGTGATTCACTTACTGCGAAATGTGGTGGCGAGTCCTGAAACTGTGGCGTTGACCTCGTCGACGATGCACCGGCCACTGAAAAACAAAGATATTATATAATTATAATAATAATAATAAGACATTTATATAAGACCTTATATGATATTGTAGACATGCGTCAATATTCAGGTTTATAAAAGCATCGTTAACACATTTATTATTACTGTTAACACTGTTTTTCCTATAAAAATTAATGTTAGTAATCTAGTCTATTATAAGCAGGGATGGGACGATACTGATACCAATATCACAAAACCGAGTATCTACCGATGTTAGTCCTATGGGTAAATTAGTACATTTTATACCATTTATTTATGAACGTATGAAGCTGTTAACAACACATTTGTGCTCCTAAAAACTGCCCAAACAAACATGACTAAGCTAAAATGCTTTTGCTAATTTTTACTTTTTTTTTGTTGTTGCGTAGATTAAAGTACTCTATATATCGGATTTCACATTTCCATCTGTCTGATATTGACCGGTATCGGACCAATAACGATACTGACCGATAATATATGATGACGATAACGATACTGACTGATAATGATACTGACTGATAATGATACTGACGATAACGATACTGACTGATAATGATACTGACCGATAGCGATACTGACCGATAACAATACTGACCGATAATAATACTGACCGATAACGATACTGACCGATAATGATACTGACCGATAATGATACTGACAATAACGATACTGACTGATAATTTTTTACACTAAAAAAAACTTTGTTTTTCGGTGCCTAAACTCACAAGCAGTGATCTCCCCATCGCAGCGTCACAGTCTGACTGTCAGACGTTGGAGAGACGAGGATCCAGGAGCTTCTCAGAGACTTCAGGGCTGTGTGGTACTGATGAGGGTCACCAGCTCCCATCACATACACCCACTTACCAAACACCTGCAACATCACACACTTTAAAAAGACTTTAAAAAGAATGGTTGTGTATTATTGTATTTACTCTGCAAATTAGCAGCAAACTACATTTAACTGTGCACTGACTGCCCCCGCAAAAAACTACTTTAATGTGAGGACGTCTTACCAGTTTGGGGTCGTCTGGTATGAAAGGTTTGATGAGGTCCTTACAGTCAGGAGCAGATGCAGCGCTGAGAGACACCAGAGTCAAGAGAAACATGAAGACGTGAGCAGACATGGTCAGACAGACGGACGAGGATGAGGACGAGGATGAGGATGAAGATGAGGACTGAGAGGAGGCAGCAGCTTCACTGAGAAACAGAAAAACCCTCTAACGCTGACTCATCTTCCCTGTGGAGCCTGAGGTAAAACAGCGTATGTTTGGAAGCAGCAGTGGTTGTGTGAAGGTTCCTCTAATGACCATGCAGAGCCACACTCTGATTCCTTTTGTCCGGCCCTGAATGATCCGCTCCACAGTTCACTTGCTGCCCTGAAATAACCCCAGCATCGTGCCATGACTTCTCCTCCTCCTCCTCCTCCTCCTCCTCCTCCTCAGCTTTTCATTAGTGGAACGAAGGTTATTTCTCAGCTGGGTTTAAAAACATCTTCTTTCTCCTCCTCCTAACAGAGCTGTTACTATAGCAACCGTCTTTGTGGAAGCTGGGAAGTTTCTGGGAAACAGAGACGGAGAAGAAAAGAATGAGAAAGTGACTCAGACGCTGGTGAGAAGCTGCCAGTTCGGCAGTTTTTGAGAAGGAGAAACACAAGAGTGTTTTTATTCCTTTATTTATTTATTTATTTACCACAGTGCAGAGAAACATAAACCACAGTTTCTATTCAAAAATATCACACTATCAGACTTAAACTACAGCAACTCTAACACAAACAGGTGAAATCACATGTTCTATCACATGTCAAACTCATGTTCTCTGTTTCTGCTTCACTTTGCAGCCTCAGCAGCTTCACCGTCGTCCTCCTCTGTTTTCTCTGCAGGAGCTGAAGCAGCTGCTCTGTCGTCTGGACACAGATCTGAAATCATACACATCGTCATTATATGCTGATGATAAATGATACACATCATCATATACTGATGATAAATGATACACATCATCATATACTGATGATAAATGATACACATCGTTATATACTGATGACACACATCATCATATACTGATGATAAATGATACACATCATCATATACTGATGATAAATGATACACATCGTTATATACTGATGATAAATTATAGACATCGTTATATACTGATGATAAATGATACACATCATCATATACTGATGATAAATTATAGACATCATTATATACTGATGATAAATGATACACATCATTATATACTGATTATAAATGATACACATCATCATTATATACTGATGATAAATGATACACATCATCATCTATTGATGATAAATGATACACATCATCATATACTGATGATAAATGATACACATCATTATATACTGTACATACTGAGGATGATAAATGATAGACATCGTTATATACTGATGATAAATGATACACATAGTTATATACTGATGATAAATGATACACATCATCATATACTGATGATAAATGATACTCATCATTATATACTGATGATAAATGATACTCATCATTATATACTGATGATAAATGATACTCATCATTATATACTGAAGTTGATAAATGATACACATCATTATAGACTGTACATACTGAGGATGATAAATTATACACATCATTATAAACTGTACATACTGAGGATGATAAATGATACACATCAATATATACTGATGGTAAATGATAGACATCATTATATACTGTAAATACTGATCATTATATACTGATGATAAATGATACACATCATTATATACTGATGATAAATGATACACATTGTTACATACTGATGATAAATGATAAACATCATTATATACTGATGTTAAATGATAGACATCATTATATACTGATGATAAATGATACACATCATTATATACTGATGATAAATGATACACATCATTATATACTGATGATAAATGATACTCATCATTATATACTGATGATAAATGATACACATCATTATACACTGATGATAAATGATACACATCATTATATACTGATGATAAATGATACACATCATTATATACTGATGATAAATGATAGACATCATTATATACTGATGATAAATGATACACATCATCATATACTGATGATAAATGATACACATCATTATATACTGATGATACATGATAGACATCATTATATACTGATGATAAATGATACTCATCATTATATACTGATGATAAATGATACTCATCATCATATACTGATGATAAATGATACACATCATTATATACTGATGATAAATGATACACATCATCATTATATACTGATGATAAATGATACACATCCTCATATACTGATGATAAATGATACACATCATTATATACTGATGATAAATGATACACATCATTATATACTGATGATAAATGATACACATCATTATAAACTGATGATAGATGATAGACATCATTATATACTGATGATAAATGATACACATCATTATACACTGATGATAAATGATACACATCATTATATACTGATGATACATGATAGACATCATTATATACTGATGATAAATGATACTCATCATTATATACTGATGATAAATGATACTCATCATCATATACTGATGATAAATGATACACATCATTATATACTGATGATAAATGATACACATCATCATTATATACTGATGATAAATGATACACATCATCATATACTGATGATAAATGATACACATCATTATATACTGATGATAAATGATACACATCATTATATACTGATGATAAATGATACACATCATTATAAACTGATGATAGATGATAGACATCATTATATACTGAGGATGATAAATGATACACATCATTATATACTGATGATAAATGATACTCATCATCATATACTGATGATAAATGATACACATCATTATATACTGATGATAAATGATAGACATTATATACTGATGATAAATGATACACATCATTATATACTGATCATAAATGATAGACATCATTATATACTAAAAATGATAAATGATACACATCATTATATACTGATGATAAATGATAGACATCATTATATACTGATGATACATGATAGACATCATTATATACTGTAAATACTGAGGATGATAAATGATACAGATCATTATATACTGATGATAAATGACACACATTATATACTGATGATAAATGATAGACATCATTATATACTGAAGATGATAAATGATACACATCATTATATACTGATGATAAATGATACACATCATTATATACTGAAGATGATAAATGATACACATCATTATATACTAATGATAAATGATACACATCGTTATATACTGATGATAAATGATACACATCGTTATATACTGATGATAAATGATATACATCATTATATACTGTACATACTGAGGATGATAAATGATACACATCATTATATACTGATGATAAATGATACACATCATTATATACTGATGATAAATGATACACATCATTATATACTGTACATACTGAGGATGATAAATGATATACATCATTATATACTGTACATACTGAGGATGATAAATTATATACATCATTATATACTGTACATACTGAGGATGATAAATGATACACATCATTATATACTGATGATAAATGATACTCATCATTATATACTGATGATAAATGATACTCATCATCATATACTGATGATAAATGATACACATCATTATATACTGATGATAAATGATACACATCATCATTATATACTGATGATAAATGATACACATCATCATATACTGATGATAAATGATACACATCATTATATACTGATGATAAATGATACACATCATTATATACTGATGATAAATGATACACATCATTATAAACTGATGATAGATGATAGACATCATTATATACTGATGATAAATGATACACATCATTATACACTGATGATAAATGATACACATCATTATATACTGATGATACATGATAGACATCATTATATACTGATGATAAATGATACTCATCATTATATACTGATGATAAATGATACTCATCATCATATACTGATGATAAATGATACACATCATTATATACTGATGATAAATGATACACATCATTATATACTGATGATAAATGATACACATCATTATATACTGATGATAAATGATACACATCATTATATACTGATGATAAATGATACACATCATTATATACTGTACATACTGAGGACGATAAATGATATACATCATTATATACTGATGATAAATGATACACATCATTATATACTGATGATAAATGATACACATCATTATATACTGATGATAAATGATACACATCATTATATACTGATGATAAATGATACACATCATTATATACTGTACTTTAAAAGACTTTAAATGTGTTTGTACCACACAGAAGATGATGCTTAGATTAACAAGATTAAGATTATGTTTTGTTGTAAACACAAATATCGACATATTTGAGTGATCGTTAAAATATTTTAATCTATTTTATATGTTATTTTATTGTGTTTCATGTTAAACTTTGTACTCATGATGTGTTTTATTTTCTATGTTCAGCGCTTTGGTTTATTCAAAGTGCTGAACATATAAAGCTGGATTGGATTGGATTAGATGTATTTGAATTGACTTCTAAAACTTAAAAAGTACATTTTATATCAGAAAATGACTTTAAGGTCATGAACTTTCAGACTTTTACTTCAGTAATATAAAAATATTTTCCTTTCACTGTGGCGTTCACTGACCTGTGCCTAGAAAGCGATACTCAGGCAGGAAGCTCAGACACTCGGCCTGTTTCTTAAACGTCTCTAACTCAGACGGATCCAGAGCTCCGGTCCGTGCTGTAAGAGAAGAGGAAAAAGAAGGTTTTTATGTGTTTTTATTCGATGGAAATGAAAGATGAAGGTTTTTTAAAAAACGAGGCTCACTGAAGAGGAAGAAATATCGTCCCTTTGATTTCCCGTCGGGCAGCAGAGTGGTGTCTTCAGAGAGGAGACAGTCAGAGCACGTCTCATAGTATTTACCGTCATGGTAGGAAGTGTGACCGTTGATGTTCACTGAGCAGGAAACAGGAAACACAGGAATATTCACGTCTTTGGAGGATAAAGGTGATTTTAAACACTTTAATATCACAGTTAATATCATCTTAATCCCAAATAAATCACAAAAAACTGGGATTAATTGAATCTTTCAGGCTCATCATCCACGTTAATGTGAAGATAATCTTGTCTTTGTTATGAATAGTTTATCTAAGTGTCGAGACATCATGTAAAAAAGGTTAGATAAGTTATTTTAGTTTTTTTAGTTTTGATACTATTTTATAATTTGTCTGAATAAAAATAGCAGCTAACAGTAATTCTAAAGCTAATACCTGGATATTATTGTATACAAATACTGTGGTGTAACTGTAAAAATATCTATAATATACGATAACGATACTGACTGATAATGATACTGACCGATAATGATACTGACGATAATGATACTGACTGATAACGATACTGACCGATAACGATACTGACTTATAACGATACTGACCGAAAACGATACTGACCAATAATGATACTGACCGATAACCATACTGACGATAACAATACTGACGATAACGATACTGACCGATAACGATACTGACCGATAAAGATACAGACCGATAACGATACTGACTGATAACGATACTGACGATAACGATACTGACCGATAATGATACTGACGATAACGATACTGACCGATAACGATACTGACCGATAATGATACTGACCGATAACGATACTGACCGATAACTATACTGACCGATAACGATACTGACGATAACTATACTGACCGATAACGGTACTGACGATAACGACACTGACGATAACTATACTGACCGATAACGATACTGACCGATAACGATACTGACCGATAATGATACTGACCGATGACGATACTGACCGATAACGATACTGACCGATAATTACCAGTAATAATATGTACATTTAATTATTTATAAGGCTTTGTAAGTGGCTTAATAATATTAATTTACAGTTTACAGTACAAAAAAGTGGGATTAATTGAATCTTTCAGGCTAATCATCAACGTTAATGTGAGGATAATCTTGTCTTTGTTACGAATAGTTTATCTTTAAGTGTCGAGACATCATGTTAAAAGGGTTAGATAAGTTATTTTTAAAGTTTTAATATGTATTTATGTTTGTGATCAATCTTGCTCTTTTTTAGTTTTTATACTATTTTATAATTTGTCTGAATAAAAATAGCAGCTAACAGTAATTCTAAAGCTAATACCTGGATAGTACTGTACATAAATACTGTGGCGTTAAAAAAATATCTTCTTATTGTCACGGTATCAAGGGGGCGCCAGAGAGCACATGGGGAGGTTGTGAGGTTATTTAAGCTATTAAGCTATTTCTTACTAACACGTCTATAACCTCTGACCTCTTCTGTGACCTTTACTGTAAAGGTCAGTTAGAGCAGAATAAAAAGAAGAAAACAATGTAAAATCTAATAAAAAATGACCTTAGTTTGGATTTGACCACAGTTTTTAATCCTTATAAACTGTGAGAATAGGAACTGCTGTTTATTTTTGCATATATTATTGGTCTCCTGTTGTTGTTTGGATTGGGAGACCCCTAATGGCAGAAATGTGTGACATCCAGGTTCATACCTGTGGTGTGGCTGGTCATTCCAGTGATGGTGGCGTTAGCCGAGCCCTGAAGACACTTATCACTGTCTCTGTGACGGGAAGACAGAAGGAAACGTGTTATAATAAACACATAAATATATATATATATATATATATATATATATATAAATCAATGACATCACGCGGCCACATGATGATGATGATGATGTCACATGACCACATGTGATCTCTTCTTACAGGCGGTCGGCCCAGTACATGCTGATGACTCCAGAGTCTGAGGACGCCGACAGTTCCACCCACGAGCTGTTCACTGACATGAGGTCATTCTTCAGGCCGAGCTGATCCCACGCACCAACATGGAGGAGCCACTTCCCATAGATCTGACACACACACACACACACACACACACACACACACACACACACACACACACACACACACACAAACACACACACACACACAACAACAACAAATAAACACAATCTTAACACTTTTTTACATTCATTTCAAAAGACAATCAAAGTAAATATTTGTGCATAAAGCCCAGGTTTACCCACTATATTATATTATTTATATTACATTATATTTTATTATAATAAGATATAATAAGAAAAAGATGATGACCTGGATGACTGAGAACCTTCAACAACATTATATTATACTTTTATACACAAGTCATTAAACAGAGTGAAAAATGTTGAAATAAGTCAAATGATTTCAATCAAAATTGCAAATAAAGTAATGAATTTATGATTTAAGAAGATTTAAAACACGTTTTTCCTCAGAATTCAGACTTCAATGTAAAACAACACAGCCATAAGATAACAGTGAATTTGCTCAGTATAATCTGAACTCTGCTCACTTTATCAGGAACACCAAGTCCTGCAACTGACAATAAAGTGTTTTCATGTCTTTAAGCAGTCATAATTGTCGTTGAGCTGTGATTAAAATCCTGAATATAAGAGCGTTTTTAATCACAGCAGCATCACAAAGATCTCCAGCTCACTGCAGAACACAGAGTTTTCTCATACTCACAGGACTGTGAGTGTCCAGCACCAGAGGTTTGACCAGAGCTTTACAGTCAGACTGAGACGCAGCACAGAGGGAGGTGAGCGTCAGCAGAGCCACGAGCAGCAGCTGTGCAGCCATGATCGTGAGGAGGATGACGAAGATGAAGAAGAAGAAGAAGAGGAAGAAGACGACTGTTAGATGACAGCAGGAGACAGAGAGAGAGAGAGAGAGGAACAGCAGCAACGACAAATACAAGCTCTACAGAGGAAACCAGGGGAAGAAGAGAGAGGTCTGACACACACAAACACACACACACACACACTGAACACACACATTCAGTTCTCACATCTTTCAGGTCTTGACTCTTGTGTTCCATTTAAACTTTTACGTAAGAGCCATCTGGCAGAGAGTGAAAAGAAGGACCGTTATATAATGTCCTCTCTGTCCACACATACACACACACACACACACACACACACACACACACGCACACACACTCTTGTACTTGCTGCATATTGAGGACCAGCATTTCCACTTTATAAATCAACACAATTACAAATATCTACTTCACGAATGACATCTACAAAGAACTACTGGGTGCGGTACCATAACATGTCTGCAGGTGGAGCCCCAGAGCAAAAAGTGTGTGAAACACCAAATGAGGATCTATGTTAAAAACAAATGAGGATCTATGTTAAAAACAGAGTATAGCATGTTTACAACCTAAGGAAGTGATTTCAGTGAAAACAAAGTGAGGACCGGACAAAATGTCCTCACTTTGTGAAAATGACCTCACTTTGTTGGTTAAAAACGCTCACTGGTCCTCAGTATACTGCAAGTACAAGAACACACACACACACACGCACATACAGCCTCAAAAACATTACTTTAACAAAGTTAAAAGTCTAACTCTAACCTTACTATAACACACATTTCAAATCTGTGTCCAAAACTGAACCAGTTCCTCAGAAGAGATCAGGTTCTTCTTCCTCACTGGGACCAGGTTTTGTCTCCATGAGGTGCAGAAAATTAGGATTTCTGTTAAATGTGGAAGTTAAGATCTGAAATCACGACAGTGTCGTCAGCTGAACTCTGTCCTTAAATCACACACCAGTGAACTGAACTTGAATTGACTTCTGTGACACAACAACACAACAACACGACAACACAACACGACCACACGACAACGCAACAACACAACAACGACAACACAACAACACGACAACAACGCAACAACACGACAACACAACAACATGACAACACAACACGACCACACGACAACGCAACAACACAACGACAACACAACAACACGACAACACAACAACACGACAACAACGCAACAACACAACAACATGACAACACAACAACACGATAACACAACAACATGACAACAACGCAACAACACAACAATATGACAACAACGCAACACAACATGACAACACAACACGACAACACAACACCACAACAACACGACAACACAACAGTCCAGTTTCTTTCTTTCTCCTAACGTTTCTCAGACAAACTCGTTTGAATAAAAACAAACCCTGACTCTGTTTGACCTGTAGGGGTCAGTGTTTGACTGTAGGTGTCAGTGTTTGACCTGTAGGGGTTAGTGTTTGACCTGTAGGTGTCAGTGTTTGACCTGCAGGGGTCAGTGTTTGACCTGTAGGTGTCAGTGTTTGACCTGTAGGTGTCAGTGTTTGACCTGTAGGTGTCAGTGTTTGACCTGTAGGGGTCAGTGTTTGTTCACAGTTCCATGTCAAAGTTACCTGACATTGAATCCAGCTTTATTTACACAGAATAAAAACACACACACTATGTGAAACACGTCTGTTCATTTCATCTTTAATGTCTGTCCCACAATAAGCTCTATTATCTTGCGTACTGCAGCTTTAAAACCCACTCTGCTGGTGGAGCTGAGGTTCTACTGCTCTTCTTCTTCTGTGGTTTATTTAGCAGCAGCAGCATCAGGAGCAGCGGCAGCAGCAGCATCAGCATCAGGAGCAGCAGCAGCAGCAGCAGCAGCAGCAGCAGCAGCAGCAGCAGCAGCAGCAGCATCAGCATCAGGAGCAGCAGCATCAGCAGAATCCTTCTCATCAGGACACAGGTCTGAAACAGAGACGTGAGGGTTTACAGGTTACAGTTGTTTGTCGTGTTTTCTCAGGATTCTCAGGATTAAGGTAATCTCACCTTTGCTCTCTACAAAGTAGAAATCAGGCGGGAAATCGAGACACGCCGCCTGATTTCTGAAAAGAGCCAGATCAGAATCGGCCAAAGCGCCGCTCTTTGCTGCCGAGGACGAGAGAGAGGAAACGTTAATGTTGTCGTTATTATTTTATTCTTATTGTATCGCTAACCTTTTTCATTTTATCTTATTTTATTCTTATCATTTCCAAAAGTGAACTCACTGTACAGTAGGATTAATCTGCCCTTTGACCCCATGTCGTCGGCCCACAGCAGACAGTCGGCGCAGGACGCCAGGTGCATCCCGACGTGGTCATGTGACGTGGAGTTGAAGTGAACTAAAGCACAGGATTAAGTTTATCGCACCTGTAAACTGTTACGGCTCAGGGATTAATAATCTGCGCACTCACAGGTCATACGGGTGCTGTTCCCCTCCTGAGTGATATTAGCGTGTCCGTACTGACATTTGCCCTCACTGTGAAACAGGAAACACACGAGTGAACACGTGGATGTTAGCGATTATAACAAAGTCTTTTCTCAAAGTCAACATTCATAATCACATTTCAGAATTCTGACTTTTTCTTTAATCTCAGAATTCTGACTTTTTCTTTAATTTCAGAATTCAGATTTTTTTCCCGCAATCTGAGAATTCAGATTTTTTTCTTTAATCTCAGAATACTGACTTTCTCTTTAATTTCAGAATTCAGATTTGGTTTCTTTAATCTCAGAAATCTGACTTTTTCTGTAATCTCAGAATTCTGATATTTTCTTTAATCTCAGAATTCTGATATTTTCCATAATCTCAGAATTCTGACTTTTTCTTTAATCTCAGAAGTCTGACGTCCTGTAATCTCAGAAACACACGAGTGAACACGTGGATGTTAGCGATTATAACAAAGTCTTTTCACAAAGTCAACATTTACTCTCTGTCTCCGAAGCGCAGGGTGATGTTATCACTGGGCTCAGTGGAGATATCGATCCAGGAGCTTTGCAAAGCTTTCAGATTGATCATGTGTTCCTCAGCATCTCCTCCGATGACGCGGAGAATCCATTTACCAGAGATCTGTGTGTGAAACCGAGGAAAAACACAGGAAAACACAGTAAAAACAGATTTAAAGCTCCTTAAACCACTCAGTATAAACAATCACGTGAAATGTAGAAAAGTCAGTGAAACCTGGTTTGTGTCCTGCAGAGGTTTGATGAACTTCTCACAGGGATTAGGATTAGACGCACCCGCCAGAGACGAGGAGAGAGCGAGCAGAGCTAAACACAACTGAGGAAACATGATTTAACAAATCCACGACAAACCTCTCGACAAATGTGGAGGAATTCTGCTGAGATCACACTTTATATGTGTTTTAGAGGGACTGGATTGTTATAATTGGCAGAGTCAGATTACATGTTTGCAGTACATGTTTGAGGACTGAGAGTAAACAGTGTAACGACCTTTAGCATCAAAATTACACCATCTTTATTCTGTGAATTCTGAGAAAAAAATAAAATCTGAATTCTAATTAATCTCAGAATTCTGACTTTTTCTTTAATCTCAGAATTCTGTTTTTTCTTCCAGTAATCTCAGAATTCTTATATTTTCTTTAATCTGTAAATTCTGATTTTTTTCTTTAATCTCAGAAATCTGACTTTTCCTGTAACCTCAGAATTCTGACTATTTCTCTAATCTCAGAATTATAGCTTTTACTTTAATCTCAGAATTCTGATTTTAATCTCAGATTTCTGACTTTTTCTTCAATCTCAGAATTCTGACTTTTTCTTTAATCTCAGAATTCTGACTTTCTCCTATAATCTCAAAATTCGGACTTTTTCATTAATTTCAGAATTCAGATTTTTTTCCCGCAATCTGAGAATTCTGATTTTTTTCTTTAATCTCAGAATTCTGACTTTCTCTTTAATTTCAGAATTCAGATTTTGTTTCTGTAATCTCAGAATATGACGTTTTAATCTCAGAATTCAGATTTTTTTTCTTCTGTAATCTCAGAAATCTGACTTTTCCTGTAATCTCAGAATTCTGACTATTTCTCTAATCTCAGAATTCTGATTTTAATCTCAGATTTCTGACTTTTTCTTTAATCTCAGAATTCTGACTTTTTCTTTAATCTCAGAATTCAGATTTTTTTCTTTAATCTCAAAATTCAGACTTTTTCTTTAATTTCAGAATTCCGATTTTTTTCCCGCAATCTGAGAATTCTGATTTTTTTTCTTTAATCTCAGAATACGACTTTCTCTTTAATTTCAGAATTCAGATTTTGTTTTTTTAATCACAGAATCTGACTTTTTCTTTAATTTCAGAATTCAGATTTTGTTTCTGTAATCTCAGAAATCTGACTTTTTCTGTAATCTCAGAATCTGACTTTTTCTTTAATCTCAGAATTCTGATATTTTCTTTAATCTCAGAATTCTGACTTTTTCTTGAATCTCAGAGGTCTGACTTTTTCTTTAATCTCAGAAATCTGACTTTTTCTTTAATCTCAGAATTCTGTGTGCACTCGTGCAGAATCAAAAGGTCGTATAATCTGAGCTGTAAATACTGAAACATCAACACTCTACATGTTGACACGTGAAACACCGTGCGTCACGTGATCTCGTCACGTGATCTCGTCATGTGATCTCGTCATGTGACCACAGAAACACCAACATCATAAATCAGAGGCAGACGCGCCGACGAAGGGAAGAGAAGCTTTTATACCGGCATATTGAAAAACCATGGAATACTTCTCTGTATTTACAAAAACACAATAATAAAGAATTAAAAAAGAGGGAAATGAACGCGTCACAAATGGAGTTCCCGTTTACTGCCACAACATGAAAACATGATCTCATTTACAAATGCATCTGCGTCTGGATTATGGCTTCAATCTAACAGGAAAAGAAAAGAATAATCTCAGTTCAGGTGTGAGGCTGCGTCATCGCTCCATCACTTTAAATAATAACAACAATAATATCAAATACACAAAACAAGACAGAGGAGTTACATGTGTGAGCTGTACAGGAGATTATTGACCTTTGATACATGATGATGATGATGATGATGACGATAATTCATCCAAAAACAAGCTTATTCTCAGCTTTCTGTACCAAACACTCACTTAGATCACAGTTTATTCGGATGACGGTGAGATTATTGGTGACCAAAGTAATTTCAGAAGACTTAATCTGTCCTTTAATCTGTTTTTTAATCTGTCTCCCTCTGGCTTTAACATTTCCGGGTATACAGATACAAAGTCTTACCAGATCATCAAAGTGTAAATGATCAAATGTGAAGCCATAATAGTTTTTAAAAAACCTTGGTTTTTTTTTTTGCATAAAGGCAGATCTGATCTAAAAACTTTGGTAATCCCAGGGTTCCCACACTGTGTTTGACATCAAATTCAAGCACTTTTCAAGTCTATATGTAAATCGAGCAATGCAGGGCGTGAAGCGGTAGGAGGCGTCGTAAAAAAACAAGGGAGACATTTACCGAAAATATCAACAAAACTTCTTTCTTGCCCAGAATTCAAGCACTTCAATGACCCGTGTGTCTATTTCGGGCAATTTTCAAACACTTTCAAGGATTTCAAGGAGCCAGAAGCACCGACACTGCACATTTATAGGTTTACTCCATTTGATCGACAAGGACGAATCATTCAGAGGGAGTTTTTATTAGTGCCGTCAAACGCTAACGCGTCAACGGCGTTTAACAGCATTAACGTGCTAACGCGTCAACGGCGTTTAACGGTGTTAACTGCTAACGCGTCGACAGCGTTTAGCGGCGTTAGCGTGCTAACGCGTCAACGCCGTTTAACGGCGTTAACTGCTAAGGCTTCAACAGCGTTTAGCGGCGTTAACTGCTAACGCGTCAAAAAGCGTTTAGCAGCGTTAACGTGCTATCGCATCAACGGCGTTTTACGGCGTTAACTGCTAAGGCTTCAACAGCGTTTAGCGGCGTTAACGTGGTAGCGCGTCAACGGCGTTTAACGGCGTTAACTGCTAACGCGTCAACAACGTTTAGCGGCGTTAACTGCCAACGCGTCAACGGCGTTTAACGGCGTTAACGTGCTAACGCGTCAACGGTGCTTAACGCCGTCGACGTTAACGCAAGCCGTGTTTTCATGACGACTGACCAGAAGAAAAAAAAAAAGAGTGAAGTCATGTTTACGTGACTCCCGATTGTTAAAACGAGTCTCTAAAGTGACGCTAACCTATAAAAACAGAGGCACACATACGCAGTACGCAGGTACGCTAGCGTTATTTGTTAGCCCTGCTCTTTTTTCCTTTAATAAACAAGACCGCTCCAGTTCCACTGTAGGTGGCGCTAACAGCGCTAAAAGGAGCTAATGTAGCTAACGGAGCTAACTGGTAAGCGGCGCCTGGACTCCGGCGTCGCGGCACGTAAACGTGACGTAACACGCAGGTCTTTTTTCCGGTCAGTTGTCATGGAAACGTGTCATGCTAATGCTAATGCATGTGTAGTTTATTGAACCTTAGGCTCCACTTCCTCCTGCACTTCACTATCATTGTTAGATGTTGTAAAAAGTCACATAGTCTGACTTTAAACCTGGAACAAAGCTCATGTTTTCAACTTTCTTGTCATCATTTCCTGCTTTAAGTGAGAAGAAAACTTAACAGAGGTGAAGACACAAATATTAAGACTTTACAAACATCTGTTAAAACCTTCAAATCAAAATCAGTGTCTTCATCTCTTTAAGTCCTTTAAATAAACTTGATGATAAATAAGATACTGGCCTTTTGTTGTGTGTGTGTGTGTGTGTGCGGGGGGAGGGGGGGGGGCGAAGGACGCAGAGGCAGAAACAGTGGCCTGTGAGTGTGTGAGTGTGTGAGTGTCACACTCGTATGTAAATATACAAAGAGTTCTCCTCAGGGTTTTTGTTTTTGTTGTTGTTTTTCTTTAAATTTGCTTAATTTGTACAGTTTCATGGACGCAGAAGAAGAACTGAGTCAGCACAGTGTGTGGGTGTGTGTGTGTGTGTGTGTGGGGGTGTGTGTGTGTGTGATAGAGTCACTGGCCTGGAGGACATCACCTCCCGTCTCTCTCGCTCTTTATTATTGATCCACATGAGTCCACTGAGTCCAGCCTTCACACACTCATGGTCATGTTTGGAGAATACTGCAGAGAACACACACACACACACACACACACACACACACACACACACACACACACACACACACACACACACACACACAGATACTCTGATGATTGATCAGGTCATTTTTAACCCTCTCCTTATGTTAAAGCAGCACTTTATAAATTGGTAACTGAACATAAACGACTCACACTCTCATTCTGAAAAGGGTTGAGGAAGTTTCCTCCCATCTCTCCGTCCTCTCTGGGAGTTCCTGGCTGGTTACTCATACTTAAGTTCCCAGGAGAGTTCTTTACAAACAATAATTCAGACAAAGAATATAAGGTTTTTTTAATACTTCAAACTACAACAAGTTTAATCTGTTTCAGTTTCTCTGTTACCTTTGGGAGACTGTCCATGTCACCTGACCCTGAGAGAGAAAACACAAACAAAAACGATCATGATCACATTTTAAGAAGGTGAAATAAAATAAAACCAGTAATGTTCGTGTACCTAACGATCCGTTCATGTGATGTGGTTCCATTCCGGCCATTCCACCTAACGGACCATCGCCACCTGCTCCCATAGGGAACTAAAAAAAGAGATAAACTTCATCATTACAACAGCACACGAGTGAAAACACGACTATTTAAAAGTCCAGTGTGTCAAATTCAAATATAAATGTAGAATTGCTTCAAAATAAAAGGTTTTTTGGTTTTCGTGGCCTTAGAATAAACCTTCTATATGTACTTTATGCAAAAATTCAGAGATACAAGAGATAAGCTTATTCTTACACACTGGCCCTTTAAGAGCCCACACACACATACACACACACATATACTTGTACTTGCTGCATACTGAGGACCAGCATTTCCACTCTATAAATCAACACAATTACTAATATCTACTTCATGAATGAAATATAATGCATTATTATTATTATCTATAAATAACTACTGGGTGCAGTACCATAAATTGCCTGAAAGTGGCGCACCAGAGCAAAAAACTGTGTGAATCCACCAGGGCTGGAAACCGGGTTTTTGTACCAAATTGAGGAGCTCTGTTAAAAACAGAGTATGTTTACAACCTAAGGAAGTGATTTGAATGAAAACTGTGTGGGGCCCGGCAAAAATGTCCTCATTTCTTAAAAATGACCTCACTTTGTTGGTTAAAAACCCTCACTGGTCGCAAGTACAAGAACACACACACACACAGTGAAAAATGTCTCACATTCGGTCTGTTTCCACTCGGAGGAACTGTGTTTATCATCGTGTACATGTTGTCGCCGGAGTTTGTTGAATCTGACAAAACAAAACAAAGATGTAGGAGAAAAATTTTAAAAAGAGCAAAAACAATGAATATTAACACACACACACTCATATACACACAACCTACCTGCTGGACTTGGCATTATCGGGGTCCCTGGTGGTCCGCCACCTCCTGGTGGACCCTGGAATTACAGTGTTTTAAATCATAAACTAAAGAACAACAGCCGACTGGTGGAGTTTAAAACAGTTTAGACGTGAACACACGTACGTACCACGTAACTTCCTGGAGACGCAGACGAGTACGGAGTCTTAAAAAAAAGAAAAACACACAGAAACAGATCGTTAAAGAAATTAAATCACAACTTCCTGTTCTGTGTCCTTCGTTAGAGCACTTACTGAATTAGAGTTTGGAGGATTGGGCCAAGGTCTGCCCCCACCAGGGCCCCTGTACGAACACACACACACACACACACACACACACACACACACACACACACACTCTTGAGTCTTTTGGCATGCTTGTGTGTTTCTCATTCATCTGAGCAGATCTGGCAACAACAAAGTCTCCTGCTGCCAGAGAACAACAACAACAACAACAGAGACGACAGACAAACACAGGAAACTCAGCCTCAGCTCAGCGTACAAACTCTCACTGAAATCAACTCTGGATTTCTTTATATTTCTTTATTTCCCTTCATTTTCTGAGAGGTTGCACGTCAAAGCCAACGCGTGGTTATTACGGTAATTTCACTCCCGCTGTTGCAGGAAACCAGAGAATTAAAGCGCATTATTTGTCTTTTTGTGTTAAAACTTTATGGAAAGGCGTGGGATTAAGTCTTCCCACCCCTTTTTGGATTAAATATGTATATCTTACAAACTACAGCTACAACTCACATGTTCATGCCGGGCATCCCTGGACCGACCAAGGCGTTGAGTGGTGGTCTCATTCCACTTCCATAATTCTACAACAAAACAAAACAAAACAAAGCAAAGCCTTAGTTACGTCCATAAAATAAAAAATTTTTCCCCCATAAATCACCTGGTTCCTCCTCACCTGAGGCCCTAACGGTACCATGCCTCTGGGCGGAGTCATGCGCTGCATGGGTCCGCCCATATTTGGATGTCCTGAAAGAGTCAACATTAGACTTTTTATTATTCTCCATATTTTTATTATTTTCTCTCTTTACTGACACTCAATCAACAACTGCAATGATAAAAGTACACGTGATCACCAAATAAATGTAAACAAAACAAGGTAAACATCAATACAGGGGAATAATAAAGTAAAGTTAAGGGCTACAAACCTACATAAATCAGAGATAACACATCATTTAAATACCACGGGATTTTGATTTATTCCGTATGTAAACTATAACTAGCAAGTTAAAACGTAATTATCTCGTTATCAAATCAAAAGATAAACAGAAATGTGCTAAAATATAATTTATTATCATTTATATGTGTGTGTGCACCTTGCTGTCTGGAGGGATCCATCCCCGTGGGTAACATGGGCTGACCTCCTGGGACTCCTCCAAGTCCCTGCACAGGAAAGCATGGTCATCAACCACCTGCAGTTCTGCTTCACACCTGCAGGTGTCAGTGTGGCTCTCTCTTACCTGATTTGGTAATCTGAGCGGAGGTCTGGGTCCTCCGGGGTATCGAGGCGACATAAACGGCTGGAGTTAAAGAATGTAGGGTTAGAAACACTCAACAGCGTAAACAAATAAATACAAATATAAACACAGTTCAACAAACGTCAAACAAACTCCTTTAACACTCTGATTCATTTACACCATATATTATTGTTTTTCTACCATTTACTACATGGTGATAGGATTTATATTGGAGGGATAAAACAGCTTGGAATAAGTAATTTAAATTAAATAAAAATAATAATTTCAGTATAGACTCCCACTACTGGTCACTCAAAATACAATACTGCCACCTGTAGGTTGACCTGTAACATTACATCTACATGAACTCAATGATGTCAGCAAGAGTAATGGGTTCATACAAATGTGTTTATAATGGGTTTGAATGATGACTCTTAGTGTACACTAATATAAGACTGATATTATATTATATTAATATTTATATATCACAGACAAAAATGATATTCAAAATACTAATAACAGATAAAAGCTGTAAAAAGGTCTGCACACTTCATAATAATGTGACTGAAACTATAATAAGAAATGTTAAAGACAACAAAATGAATTGTCCTGAGCCTTAAAAACAATCCTGTGAAGACAGTGACGGTGTTTGTGTCTTTAGCAGCTGTGTGTGTGTGTGTGTGTGTGTGTGTGTGTGTGTGTGTGTGTGTGTGTGTGTGTGTGTGTGTGTGAGTGTGTGTGTGTGGGGGGGTGTGTGTGTGTGTGTGTGTTTTCTTTTCTTGTCCTTGTCAACGACAACAGCAGCAAAGCTGTTGCTGTGTTTGATGAACAGAGCGACGTTAAAGTCCGCAGTCGTAGCAAAAGACAATAATATTTCACTCTGTTTCACCACTAGAGGGCGATGGTCGACTTGTTTTCTTTATTAATCTCCTGCTTCTGTTCTTTTAGCTGCTCTGAAGAACACATCCAGTAATTTAGCTCTAAAACACAAGGGTCATAACATTATCATTATTATTATCATAAATAATAATAATAATAATAATGATAGAGGTAAACTTGTTTTTTAGATGATTTTTTTGGTTGTCCATGTCAGAACAGGAACAACTGCTGTTTGTTTTTGCTTATAAACGTTTGTAATTTGTCACTTTATTTTTTTGCTGTGTGTGTGTGTGTGTGTGGGTGTGTGTGTGTGTGTGTGTGTGTGTGTGTGTGTGTGTGTGGACAGGGGTGTAGGTTGGGGGAGGGGCTTCGAGGTCTGCACAGAGTCTTGTTTTTGAGACAGACTCACTTTTGTCTTGAAAAAAGAAATAAAGGTTATTGATGTTCGTGTCAGACGAGAACATCTGAGATTGACTAATAACTCTGTGGATCAATGAACACCTGAGTTCTTCTGATCTTGTGTCTGTTTTAATGCACAAATGCCGATAAACGTAGGAGGTAAAGATTCTACACAGTTACACCTGAGTGAGAAGAAGATTGAAAAAAATGGTGATCGTATTAAGACAGAAACACCAGAAATGAACATCCCTGGGTGTGTGTGTGTGTATGGATTATAATCCCGTCAAATATTCAAATATCATTCTCCCTCTCTCTCTACCTGAAAGAATCCTGGAGGAACTGGACCCACCGGCATGCCTTCTCCTGGAGGAAGGTTCCCGAGGACAGGACTGGGAGCTGCTGCAGCACTCTGAAGGAAAGCAAAGGAAATCATAGTCGTCATTCAAAATGTTCAATAAAATATAATAACAATAATAAAACACGCTCAAAAAACCTCAAAATGAATGAAACTATTATACTATGCTATTTTGCATCAATGCGTTTCCATTTTAAAGGGACACTGTGTAGTATTTATGGGTTTATATAACCCAAAATCCACTTTTTTATACATATTATGTGCTCCTGCATTGTCTAGTCGCTGTATAATAGTTTTTGTTTCATTTTCGTAGTGTTTCAAAAAGTTATGTAAAATAACATGGTCACGGGCCGCGGTTGCATAGCCACTGTTAGCAGCGAGACGCCATGTTTCTACCGGAGCCTGTAAGGACAAACGTGAAAGAACAAATCAAGCGTCGCTTTACTTGTCGCAGAAGTCCCGATTGGATCTTTTTACATGTTTAGAACGCAGGAGCACACGTATTTTACAGCGGATAAAGGAACACCAGTACCTGACCGTACGCCCGCACCACGGAGAAAGACGACGAGGACGACATTTGACCGGCTGAGGATACCGTAGCGCTCAGGGAAGGGAGGGGGTGAGCAGAGGAGCAGTTCTTTGTTGTAAATTTCAGCCTCTCCTCTAGATGGCACTATAAACTACTTACTTCACCTTTAAGTAATTTATTTTAACAATGCAAGAGTTTTGACTTCATTTAAAGGTGAAGCTCCTCTGCTCACCCCCTCCCTTCCCTGAGCGCTACGGTATCCTCAGCTGGTCAAATGTCGTCCTCGTCGTCTTTCTCCGTGTCAGCAGAGGAGGTTCGTGAGGTGAGGGAGAGGGCGGAGCTACCACGGCCGTAGCAGACGAAGCAGAGAGAGTGGAGGTGGGACTTCCGCTACAAGTAAAGAGGCGCTTGATTTGTTCTCTCGTGTTTGTCCTTACAGGCTCCGGTAGAAACATGGCGTCTCGCTGCTAACAGTGGCAATGCAACCGCGGCCCGCGACCATGTTATTTTACATGACTTTTTGAAACACTACGAAAATGAAACAAAAACTATTATACAGCGAGTAGACGATGCAGGAGCACATAATATGTATAAAAAAGTGGATTTTGGGTCATATAAACCCATAAATACTACACAGTGTCCCTTTAAAGATGTGCACACGTCCGTCAGCACTAATGCACAAACACAAACCTCTCATGAACTTGTGCCGCCAGTGAAACAACACAATAAAAACACAAACCATCAAAAAGTCAATCCAAACTTTTCCCCCCATCTCTCTCTCTCTCCCTCACTTGGATACTTCCTGTCTGCAGATGCCCTGCCATGGTTTACACACGGCTGCCACAGGTTTATTTTTGTACCTTCTTGTTGTGTCCCAGACGGGCGGCGCTGGCACATTTCAACAGCGCTGCCTCCGTCTGCTTCCTGTGCCATTGTACTCCTGAATAACCCAGAGTCAGCGGCGGCATCAGCCTCTTCCTCATTAAGAGTAAGAAGCAGAAAACATGCAGTGTGGGAGAGCGTCGTATATCTGTGTGTATGATAGCGTGTGAATCGTCTGTCTGCCTGTGTCTCTGAGTGTTTCTTTCTTTATTTATTTATATATTTGGTGGGGAAATTCACCCACAGACTCTGAAGTTTCCGCGGGCTGATTTTTTAGGTCAGAGACGAGAACCGAGACTTAATCAGAGCGAGGATAGAAGCGAGCTGACACTCTAACACCCGTCTGCTGCCGCATCCTCGTTGTTTTCTTTTGTCATTTGGCCTCACAGGGAACAGGATGCTCTGGCTGAGTTTTGAGTCCGTATTTGTCTCAGCAGACGAACGTGCAGACGGACACAGATGGATATTGTATCTCTGTGGTTTAGTGGTTTAGAGACGTGTGCGTGTGTGTGTGTTACTCATTACCAATAGTCCTCATAGAGAACAAGGCCGGGTCCTAATGAGGCAGAATCTAATTTCTGAGGAACTGGTTAAGTTTAGGGTTAATGTTTAAATTGTGGTTAGTGTTAGGCAACATCTTGGCCTATATATGGGCAAACCTGTGTGTGTGTGTGTGTGTGTGTGTGTGTGTGTGTGTGTGTGTGTGTGTGTGTGTGTCGGGACTGAACAATTTGTGGAAAATATATCATATAAAAGATGATATTGTGACTTTATTTTGACAATTTTAAAGTTAAAGGTGCCATATGTAAGAATGTGGCCAAAAACGGTTACTACACTCAAATTCATTTTTAGGTCTTTTTTTAGTCTTTTTAGGTTTGGTTTTCTGACGTAATTGGCAACCCGTTGTTGCTCGGCAGCTGAGTCTATACTGACTGCAATGATTGGTAGACGGCGGTAGGTGGCGCCACATGACGCCAAAACATGATTTCAAAACATAAACATGATTTGCAGTCTGCAAAACATTTTTGTTTAATGCAAATATTTTGTCTGTACTGTTGTTGTTGGTGAGTTCAGTTTGTTATATGAACATTATTCCTGAGTCTCTGTGACATATTAGGAGGATTTTATGGCCAGTTGCTTTAGATTTATTACATAATGCACCTTTAAGTTTCATGTGTTTTACGATGCATTGCTACACGACACAAGTAAATCAGTAATTATCGTATACTGTATTACAAAATGTGATGTATGGGTTACATTTACATATTACATATAAATCTTTTGTTGTCTTGATGACCACTCAAAGCTGCTTCACACTACACTTTTGCCATTAAAGCGTCAACGCATTTTCTAGCACACATCTTACATACCCAGTCACACAGCCACTTCACCCCAAAAATATATATATATTTTACTAATTTCCAGAGTCAAATGTGTTATTCTATCATCACACAGTAGATCTAAGATACACGTCTCATTACCACAACAGCAGAGGACGTTAGGATTGAAAAACTGTCATAAAACTAACAAAAAGATGACGTCTAAATGACAAAAAGATGACGTCTAAATGACAAAAAGATGACGTCTAAATGACTGCGTTTAAAAGCCCTTCACTGTTCTTAACTGTGTTTCTGTCAATCATAACAAAACAACTCTGTAATAGAACATGAATTAAACAAAAACAGCAGCATCATTAATTGTTTACTCTGAAAACCACAACCCTCTTCCTCCTCACAACCTGGATTACCCACAATGCCTTTGCTCCATGGCAGCATGGAGGATGGTGAAAATAGGACAAAGCAGAGATAATGAGTGTGTGTGTGTGTGTGTGTGTGTGTGGCAGTGAGTGTATGAGAAACCGAGTGAAGGAAAAAAACAAAACTATACCTGACGAAGCAGCATTTTCACAACACGGCAACAAGAAAATAAATAAATTAATAAAGTCTACACAAAAGTGACACCATCCTAATATCTATGGAAAAATAAAAACACTAACTCCTCTGGTTCTAAATCTCATTTATGATGAATCAGAGTCAAACGACGTAAAATCACAATGAATCACGCTGAGGTTTCACATAAAAACCCCAAAAACAGTCTTTTCTCTGGTTTGTTTTCAACTGGAATGACATGAATCGCTTGATGACGCTCGTATAACATTTCTATAGCACTTATCTCAGACCTGATTTGTCATCATCTAAGTTATTTTACTAAGTTATTTTTATATTGTACAGATTTGTGATCTTGGGATACACAGCTCCATGAGTTTGAAACAACTTTAATCTGTTGTAATCTGTGAAAAGTGTCTATAAAATCCGCCTCATTAGACTCTGACAGAAATGATATCAACTCAAAGAGTTGTCGACAAACAACAGAGAAAAAGGCGAACGACTTAAATCCACATGGATTTCTGTATCTCTACAGATTAGAGACGCTGGTAGTAAAACTATTTCATTGACATTTAATGTGAATTCCATGGATAAGCACTTTAGATAGTGGTGAATGGATCACACTGATGAGCTTAAGACCTTTACTGTGTCTGAACAGTCTGATAACTGTGTTTATACAGTAACACTGTTGAGGCTCAGCTAAAGCACTGAATCTCAACGTTTTTATATGAACAAGAACCACTTGAGAGAATATAGAGCTGTCAAAGCAAAGGCCACAGGAGGCAGATTTATCCTCACAGATACTTCACACACCGTTATAGTGACAATAGATTAAGAATAAGAACGATAATCTAAGGTAACGTCTCTAACCAGGCTGAACCACCTGATCTGTTCTGCTGTGAAGAACGACACCATCCTGACATCATTATTAAGTGTTGACACGGCTAATATTCACTGAGCTCGACGAGACGTTCAGTTTGCAAACACACTGTAAAACACACAGATTATTTGTAATTTCCCAGCTGGTAAATAAAAGATGACTTTGCTGCTGCTGCTGCTGCTGCTGCTGCTGCTGTTGTTGTTGTTGTTGTTGTTATGCTGCATTACTTTTAATAAAAATACATAATTTAAACCGTTCCACCCAGTTCTCTGCAGAATGAAGCAGCTGTGTGTCTGCAGCAGAGTGATGTTCACTGTTGAGTTCAAGTGTTTTTCTCGGTCGCTGATGACAAAAATCCCACAAAATTCCATCTTTAACCCTTAGTGCCGCAGGTGCACTCATGTGGGCAAAATCTCTGTGTTCTTATGTGTTGTTGAGTCAAAGTTATGATTAATGTTATACCACATTTTTAGTAGTGACATAAACTAGCAATAATTGTGCAGAAGTCACAAAAACAGACAGTTTTTCTTTTCTTTTGTTCATAAAAACGAGCCGAGTTAAAGGGATACTTCACCGATTTGAATGTGGCTTTGTATTGCTAGAATAGCAGTAGTATTTTTTAAGAAAATGTGCTTCCCTCCCTCAGTTTTTCCCTGACTTGTAAAAAAATCTGTTTTCCCTCATCCAAATTTGCCCTACTGTGAGTCAAATGACGCGTTTTGCATCACAGTAGGGCAAATTTTGAAAATGGAAAACTGATTTTTTTACAACTCAGTGAAAAACTGAGGGAGGGAAGCAGATTTTCTAAAAAATACTACTGCTATTCTAGCAATACAAAGCCACATTCAAATCGGTGAAGTATCCCTTTAACTTTGAACTGTTCAAAATTTCACAAATTCAATCCGATTTTAAACATTTTCAGCACTTTTTGCCCAAAATGAAAGAACGTTTTCATCAGATTTTCAGGTTGTGCTGAAAAAAAAGGATCTAAGAAACTCTATATTGCACATTATTATAGCCTCTGTATTTACTGTACGTTTAAACATAGTCATGGAAAAAAAGCAGTTAAAGAGTTAACTTTTAAACGCACTTTAAATCATCTGTACTCAATAAAATGGCAGCACTAATGTTGTCAATGTTAAGCCACTGATCACTGGTGCTGCAAATATTTCACAATAAAAGCCCTGCTGAAGAGAAAACTATATAATAATGGAAACAGAGAACAGAAATGCAGGTGATTTTACTTTGAAATGGGTAAAGTACGTATTGTGCAACTTTTTTTAGACTATGAAAATGAATGTTAGTTGCAGCCCAAGGTCAGAGTTTTTTTTTTAATTGTTGCGGTGTATGGAAGTCAAAAAACAAAGACGGAGACTATCAGTCACTTAATCAGGAAGTAAGCTGAAGCATCAACAAACAAGGTCTTTTGTTATTGTTTTGACTGAGAGAGCGAATAAGACAGAGACCCCTAGAGGCAGCAATTACATACTGTGCATTTAAAGCCATTTGATTTCACAAGCAGTTGGATTGTTTGAAGGATTTGCTCTTTGTAAACCATCATAAACCATCATATAAACAGTGTTGTAACCAAAAACCTGAGGCAGTTGCAGAGCCAAGCGTGTCCTCAGATGAACACCTGCACATCTGCTGGCAACATTCACTGGTCACATAAATAATTCAGAGCAACTCTCCCCAGGAGAACGCTACAGTTACACCAGATATACACAACAAGACATACAGTACAACAAGACAAGACATACAGTACAACAAGACATACAGCACAACACGGCGTAACATCACTGACACTGAGCGTCACAGTGCTGTCTGCTGAACAGCGCTAAACCAGATTTTACAGCACTCTTTCTTGTCCTCTTTTGTAAATATACATCTGTTAATATAAATAAATATACAATCCTGTTTCTGCCACTTGAGAAGTGAAAATATTTATTAGTTACTTACTCATTTTTACTTTTGTAAAGTAAGTGGCGGAAATGGGCTTCCATACATTTAAGTAAGTTAAACTATTAACAAGCTAATTCTGCAGTTTTAATTCTCAGATCACATAAAAAAACAAATACAATACAAAAACAACTTCATTTGCTACAGAAGAAGAGCTGAAACTAGCGGTGGAGACGATCTACGACTCAGGAAAATGTTCACTGATGTTATAAATATAGTGAAATTGGGCTAATTTCCCTGTAGACCACCATTAAAACCAAAGTGGCTATTCGATATATTATTTTTTTTTCCTGGTTGGCTTCGGGAGGAACCACGAAGAGTATGTACATGTTTTGTATGGTCTATGGTCTATTATATGGTCTATTGCATGGTCTATGGTCTATTGTATGGTCTATGATCTATTGTATGGTCTAGTATATGATCTATGGTTTATTGTATGGTCTATTATATGATCTATAGTCTATTGTATGGTCTATTATATGATCTATGGTCTATTGTATGATCTATTGTATGGTCTATGGTCTATTATATGGTCTACTGCATGGTCTATGGTCTATTGTATGGTCTATGGTCTAGTATATGATCTACGGTTTATTGTATGGTCTATTATATGATCTATAGTCTATTGTATGGTCTATTATATGATCTAATGTCTATTGTATGATCTATTGTATGGTCTATGGTCTATTATATGGTCTATTGTATTGTCTATTATATGGTCTATGGTCTATTGTATGATCTATGGTCTATTGTAGGGTCTATGGTCTATTATATGATCTATGGTCTATTATATGTTCTATGGTCTATTATATGATCTATAGTCTATTATATGATCTATGGTCTATTGTATGATCTATTGTATGGTCTATGGTCTATTATATGGTCTATTGTATGGTCTATGGTCTATAATATGGTCTATTATATGATCTATGGTCGATTATATATTGTATGGTCTATGGTCTATTGTATGGTCTATTACATGATCTATGGTCTATGGTCTATTATATGATCTATGGCCTATTATACGTTCTATTATATGATCTATAGTCTATTGTATGGTCTATTATATGATCTATGGTCTATGGTATATGGTCTATTGTATGGTCTATGCTCTTTTGTATGGTCTATGGGTGAAAACTAAAATCACTAAAGATAGAATTTGAATAAGTGTGACCATTAGTTGTCCTAATTGTGCTGGTAAAAGAAACTAAAAACAAACAGCAAAAAAAGCTCTCTGAAGGTAACGTTTAATTCACTTCTCTGTCTATATAGATGTGGTGTGTACAGTGGGACAATGGGTGGATTATGAGCCGTATTTACAGATATTAACAGAATATAAATATAGTTATATCTACGTATTAACAGCACATTATTTAAGATTGACTTTGCTCCTGCGTGAAAGTCAAATAAACAACTTAATTGTGGGTTTGAAAAGCTGGTTGAACACAGAAGCATTTTCACATTTTAAAACTCTTCCTGTTTCACAAAGCGCACGAGCAACTTATTGATACATATTAAAACGTGTGAGCGTTGAAAAGAGTCTTTTCTCATTAGAGAAAACACTTTTATGTAAAGTGTTAAAAAATGCTGTAGGGAGCACGGAAACTGCTGAAGCGGCAGTAGACTTCTTTTTTTCTTCTTCTTTTTTTAAATGTTGTGCAGTTTCACCTCACTGTTTACTACTTTGCATCCTAATCAGACTTTCTACACGTTTGCATTCTCACTACACTAATCCCATCAGACTAAAGGGCTCAGTAATACTTAATGAGATAAGTCACTAACTCTCTTATCCCTATATGTTTGCTGATTGTGTTCTCCACTAATGCTGCGCCTAATGCATGCAGATGTACACGGTGTGTGCATGTAGAGATGGAGGGATGGATAGAGATAGAGATAGATAGAGAGAGAAGGTGGGGAGTCATTTTCATTCAATACTTCAGAGACTGAGACATTCAGAGATGCGTGAGTGGAATCTCAAAAGGCTGCTGTGTCCATCTCCTCCCTCTTTCTTTCTCTCTTCTTCCTTCACTTCACTTCTCACACAAATCAACTTTGTCTTGTTCTTCAGTGAACTGATCTCACCGTGGTCAGACTTTACAACACTTTCATACCTTTGACTCTAATTCCACTAATTGGTTTGAGTGTTTTTTCAATCATTTTTCAGCTTCCTAATTGTTGAAGATTTTCTGGTTTCTTTTGCTCCACGTAACAAAGAAATCATTAAAACCCATTAAATTTGGTTTGTGGACAAAAACGACTCGTCGTTTCCAGGATTTCTGACATTTTAAGGACCGAGCAAGCGCCTAATTAATCGACAAAAGAGAGATAATTGATGATGCTATCATGAACATACTGTCAGTTATTTCCAGTGAATCCAACATTAACAACATCCTGTTGGAATAAAATAAACAACCTCACGTTCAAACTCAAATAGTGGCCAACAAAGCAGCGCTTTTTAAAACATTCTTCTTTTAAGCACGAGTGTTCCTGACATTGAGTTCTGATGTTCAGAAACCACGAGGACGACGTCCTTGGACGACAAACTCATGCTCTTTTTGGTTTCTTCCTGGTCATTAATGGAATGTACAAAGAAACATGTCTAATAACACCAGCCTTATTTACTACAACTAAGAAGCTAACTATTATTTTAAAGTGATAGTTCAGGGAATTTTGGACACAAGACCTATTTTCCAACTCAGCCGGTGTGATGGAGACGTCTGGAGACGTTTTCAAGAAATTTCATTCAGTTCTTCTAGTTGCCGAGTTCGCTGATGCTAGGGCTAGTGCAGGTCAATGGTACCTGCTAGCATGGCATTAGAAACACTCATACCGACTCCACAGTGCACCTGAGGCAAATCAATTGTAACGGCAGACTATCGATGTACATATCATGTACTCAGGTCGGCGACCTTGAGTGTCTTGAAAGGCGCCTTAAATATAATGCATTATTATTATTGTTATTATTATTATTATATCTGTGTTGATAGAATGTTTGAAATAAAACCAACCTTGCAATTTGAAGGTTTTATGTCTCAGCGGCAGCAGCAGCGCGTCATACTTCCTGTTAGGCTATGGCAGCGGCGGACTGATTCCGCTGCTGCTGAGAAAGTAGTCCCTCAAAAATTCATGCGATGCGAGGTTAGTTTTGTTTCAAATATTATTCTATCAACACAGATATGTACATCGATAGTCTGCCGTTACAATTGATTTGCCTCGGTTTCACTGTGGAGTCAGTATGTGTTTTTAATGCCATGCTAACATGCATCATTGACTTGCGCTAGCCATAGCATCAGCGAACTCGGCAACTAGAAGAAGTGAATGAAATTTCTTGAAAACGTCTCCAGACGTCGCCATCACACCGGCTGAGTTGGTAAATAGGTCTTATGTTCAAAATTCCGAACTATCCCTTTAAGGTGAAACTACGTCCTCTGATTGGATTGAACATATTTTCTTCGGTGGGGAAAAAAGGCAACAAACGCTGCACAACAGTCATTTCAACACTGAGTGTGAGGGTCACATGTTGAACAACAGGATCTACAAATGACACACCACACAGGAAGGAACCTCCTCCTTCTCCCTCTGTCTTTCCAGCTCCCTCCATCCTCTCCAATGCCATTAGTCCACTTCCTGAACAATGAGTGCACTCACTGACTCATAATGCATCTCTCTGGCACCTCGTCCTCTAACTGTGACATCACAACGACACACATGAACCTCAGTGTGAGGACAGACTCGCTAAAACAAACAAAACACACACACTTTAACAAAGTCTGAATGTGGAAAACACAATAAGGGAAAGGGTTTCTGCATCAACTCCAGGTTTTGCAGTTGTCCAAACTTAGCAGTAAACGTGTTGGAGCAGCACAGACAAGACCATTTATTATTCACCATCTCCTGTGGTGGAGACATCAACATGCACCAAAAACTCACTCACTGTTCAATTTCAAGGCAGACGGACTTTAAAATCTACCATCTTCACCAAAACACCACAGAACAGAACAGAACAGAACAGAACAGAACAGAACACGCTGCAGTGGAAACACAGTGAAGAGTGTGTTTCACTGCAATCACACACTCCAACAAAACATCAGTCATCAACCGTGTGTTTATCTGTGAGCGCCGTGTTAACTGTGGGAAATACACTGTGGTGTTTCTATATCTGACCCACTATAGCAGCTAATGTACACACATATATGTATATGTATATATACTGTATTTATAGCAATATTGTGATCATTTTATGTGTAAGTATTGTGTCAGCCGTACAGAACTAACATGTCTGTATTTGTACTCAATTTGTTTAAATGTTAATTTGTAAATTGAAGCTAAACCTTTTAAATGTGACACAGATTATTAATCTCTATTAATCCCATGTTCACATGAAAACAATAACATATGGGAGTTATTGATCTTAATCTCGTGTACTGATCCGAGTTGTGGGTTTAAGATTTGGATGGGGACCTCGGAGGATTTTTCATATTTCAAACTAAAAGTATGCAAAGAAAGAAAGTTTTTTTTAGTTTGACGCAGAAATAACTGATGTTTCCACAAAACACAGGCTACAAACTTCTCGTGCAGAGTTTACTTAAATGGCCAGAACCTCAGTCCATAATCGATAAATCATTAACAATTTCACAGCCTTTGTATTTGAACTTTTTTGAAGCCTTTAAGGCAGGAAGTCAGACCAATTCCATGAGCTATAAATCATCAAGTGACAACACTTAGCCAATCAATTCAATCAATTCAATCAATTCAATCAATTCTAATTGGCGCACACGGGAGAGTAAAGTTCTTCTTTATGCTACAACATAATACATTCATTAATAGTAATTGTAGCTGTTCATTTTTAATGCGCTCTATTTTATCTTACAATTATACTTAAAACACAGAGGCTGATGCCCGTATTTAAATATAACCACACAACTGAGACATTAGGATGTTCTGTTCATTCTACAGAATTAAACACAGTCCACATAATAATCCTAATTCTTCACTGTCCACAACACCTCCCGGGGATTTTCACTGTTCTGTGCAACATCCTCTATAATCACACTTTTACAAATATTCTTTATCCCCAACATCAAACAATGTCTGACCAACAGTTTAAGAACAAGTCCAAGATGTAAAAAACCTGATTTACATGGAACAAATTAACTATTTCAACCTGTACGTCCAGATTTAATCACTCTCAGCGTCTTATTCCACCTGCACTCAGCAGCAGCTAAAGTGACAGCAGCACACTCGTCTTCTCAGAGTGTCTGCAGCTGTGTTTCCTTTATCACTGATGTCATTATCGACCCTCGTAGACATCTCTGCGTGCAGCCGTATAATAATAATATAACAGATACAAACACAGAGCTGAAAATGATGGTCGCTCTGAAGCAGCAGCATCACTTGTGTCTGCTGCCTCTATCTCACATGGTGCAATGACACTGGAGGAGATGAGTGAGATGGACTGAGCAGAGGAGGAAGACACAGAGTGTGATTTAGACCCAGTTCCACGTTTTTAACCCACCCTCAGAACTGGAGTTACAACAGGGTAGTGGTTAAAGTCTACTCCTGTGAAACGCTCAGGAATGTGACTGCTGCTCGTGGGACACCACAGACCCAACAAACTTCCAGTCAAGACTCAAGACCACACAGGATTTCAGGGAGGAGATTCCAGGGATTTGTGATCCCACAGAAAACGTGATTAAAGAATGTAAACAGACGCGGAGGCGGAGTGTCGTCGCAGCAGCGTCAGTTAGTTCTCCGCTCGTCAGGCTGGACCCAGTGGAAGTTGTCGGGATTGAGATTGAGCATAAAAACAGTAAAATCTGTTGGTATTTTTGATCTTGCAGAACACATTTGGGGCCAATTCCAATTCCTATCTTAACCCTCAAGCTCAACCCTTCAAAACCAAGTGTTGAGGGTTATTTTGTCACTTAGAAATGGGACACCCCTTAAATGCAGATAAGTCTTCAGACTGTAGGGGGCAGAATAACGCCAAAGCTGCGTCCAGTCTGTCAACTCCAAAAAAGAAGAAGAAGAAGAACACATTTACGTCAGGATTATTTATTCTGATCCGTTTGTCAGTCAAGTTATTAGGTTGTCAGTTAGTTATAAGATGATACTCATACAAATATTCAGCTGACAGTTACCACACACCACGACTTATTGAAAAGTAAACCACACCGGCCGACTATTGACAAAAGATGGTAAAATAAAAATAAATGTTACGCAACAATGACGTCAGTAATCCATAATATGGGCCTAAACTAAGATAATTTTTATATCTCTATTAACAAAGAAAATACTTCATTTGTAGCGTACTCGTTTCGCTGCTTTCGACGCCATCTTTGTTATGTGAAAACACGCAATGCGTTCTGGGTAGCCCTTGGCCTCAACTTAATGTCAGGACAGCACTTGGACTAGAGGGAGAGCATTTTTGAGATTGAGGGTTAAGCAAGGAATTGGAATTCACCGTTGATCTTTAACGTCAAACAGTTTCCTTTGCATCTCTCTTGAAACACACAAATAACTCCTCAATCCAGTCCAAACCTAGTGGACAAGCAGTGAGAGGTCACGTGATCTTCTCGTGCTGGAAGACCAAACTCAAGAGACAGAGTGAGATAAGAGCTGTGGGCGTTTACAACAGCACAAACTACACAGAGGTTAGTTGGGGTTAAAGAGATAAAGGTGAAAGTGAGAGTGTCAGCATTTTCACGTTCACTTACGGCTCACAGGGATTCTTTCTGTGATGGAGTTAAGTGAAATACGATGTGGTGTCAACACGGGACTTTATTTTCCTACTTCCTCTCTCTGCTTGTGCTGAATTCTGCTGAATTCATGTGACTCTGCTGTGGCAGAAACAGAACATTTGCAGTGAACCAGTGACCTTTGACACACTGACGCAACACAACCATTCCACAACTACTGAATTTGACAGATTTGGTGTGAAACTGCCACTCAAATCATCTTCTCGATGCCTGTTTTCACATCTTAAAGCTCCCATAGAGTGGTTATGGAGGTCTACTTACATACATTAACTTGTTTGTATGCTCAAAAACTTCCTAGTTGCTGTAAACGAGCCGATAGAAATCTCTCCTCACTGACGCTCTCGTTAGCCGCGATATTTCAGACTGAAATCTCACCCCCAGAAGACAGACTGTGTTGTGATTGGCCAGCCAACGAGAGCTTTCCCAACTGTCTTGTGATTGGCCAGTACCCGGAAGTGACATATTCAGCACACCCGCTCTCAGAAGCACAGCACCCCCCTCTGGAACGGTGGATGCACTGCTCCTTATTATCAAAACATTGTTTTAACAGTGTTTAAAAATAGCTTCTTCACGACTCCCGCCGCAGTCCCTTTGACGACCTTTGACCCGGAGTCAGACCCAGAGTCAGAAGACACTGTCGCTCGTGAAACACCTCCACAACGGACGTTATTCTTCTTCTGCGGTTCAATGTACGCAACCGGATGTGCCCGGACTAGTGCCCGGAGCAGGAGGATCTGCTGTTCAGGAGAACCGCTGTTTACGTAACCAGACCGGGTTTTTTCAGAGATCTCGCTGAGCCCGAGATTACAATAAAACACAGCGTTCTCAGCAGTGGCTGAACTGTTTGTTTAGAACCTTCAGGGCTTCGTAAACAAGGTAATGACGCAGATACAAACTAAAAAACAGCGATAATTGGAACTTCTGTTCTAGGTCTGCTTTAATAAATGAAGCAGCATCTGTACATGTGATACTAACCCAGCGGCACAGTTATTGTCCTCAATCTCACATCCTTTCCTCTTCCCTCTGCCCTTGGTTAACCTCTCTCTCTCTCTCTCTCTCACATACAAACACATGTTAACAGCACGTGAACACGCGGCCTCGACATGCCCGGACTCGCACGACGCGAAATGACTCAGCAAAACAGGAGGACGCTGGAACATCGTCTCCTCAGAGAGAAGAGACGACCGAGGGCAACAGGAATGTGAAGAGGAGGAGGAAGAGGAGGATGAGGAAGATGATGATGAAGAGAACACTACAACCACCTTCATCTCAACGCTCAACTCTTCTTCTGGCTCTTCATCGCCATGGCAATGATGTTACAGTGAGTCACCTCCACAGTCGTCTGCCTCCTCCTCCTCAACACGACTGGGAAGGAACATGGAATAGTTTGTGTATGTGTGTGTGTGAGTGTGTGTGTGTGTGTGTAGGTGTGTGTGTGTGTGTGAGAGAGACACTGCCAGGGAAGCAGAAGAAGAAGACGACAGAAAAAAGAGAGCTCTCTGTTTCCCTGGAAACAGACTGGGGGTCTCACCAACCCCCATTGGTTCTCTACTGGCTGGAATCAGCTTGTCACCCACAACGCTGCAGCAGCATAGACTCTGTTTCCACACACACACACACGCACGCACGCGCGCGCACGCGCGCGCGCGCACGCACACACACACACACACACACACACACACACACACACACACACACACACACACACACACACACACACACACACACACACACACACACACACACACACACACACACACACACACACACACACACACAAACATCAGATTTAAGGAGCATCTTTCTCAAACATTTTTCTTAATACAATCATTACAGTTTGATTTTCAAATCGATTAAAGTCATTTCTTTGTTTTTTTGCCAGTTTCAGGCACTGAAAGTTGAGTTTCTGAAAGCAGAGACGTGCGGTGTGGTTATTACGGTAATTTCAATCTGCAGGACGCCGACGATTTAGAGTTGGAAAAACACCTGTTTTTGGACATTGAGACGAAAACTCAAACAAATGTTATTTTTAATATGTGTTATACTGTTTAAGTTCATTTAAAATTGTTAATACAATACTTTAACATGCAATAAATTGTAAATAACTGTGCCAGATATTGAAAGTTATTCTGGAAAAACGGGCAAAAACACTTAACTCACACTCACAGGACATGATCTGGTCCTTTTATAGTTAAAATGAGAAAAAACAAAGTCCAGACTTAGGTGTAAAAGTGTTAAAGTTGGTCTTTAAAAGGTTCATTTCTGATAATTGTGACATTATGTTATAAGCGTATACACCTGTGCTGTATAAACTCCAGTTTACACTGCATTTTTCTCACATCTCACAATTTCTACATAAAAATCATATGTTATTTTTCAACACATAGAAGCTTTAGGTAACTTTAACAGTAGATTATGTGCAATAATCTATGATTTCCTGATTTATTTGTGATTTCGGGTAAGATTTTGAAAAAAGTTTCAGTGACGTTCTGTTTATCTAAAAGACATTATAGACGATTATTGTGTTCCGATCACCTTTGAGTTAACAGTTTTACATAATATTACATTTGGAGACACATTTTGTCGCAGCAGAAAACTTTACATGGAAAACGATCGGCGTGAAAGAGCCTGTGAACTCAGAGTGACTTGATTTGCGTACGACGTGACGATGATTTTGTGAACAAAGTGGCCTCAAAACAGAGAAGCAAATTGCAAAGAGTCCAGGGAGCATTAACGCCATCAGCGAATTTCACGCTAATCTGCCTTTTTATATTTGCAGAGTACAAGTCGAAACCTAAGTGAGAAAAGGTCGAGCCTTCGCGGCTCTGGTGCACGGAAATTAAACTGCAATAATTAAAAGTCCAAAGATCGCAGTTATTTTCTGTGTGACACTTGACCAACTTCAGCTCTGACAGACACTGACTTTTACCTGAATCTAAGTGGATATGTTTATGTTTATCAGGTTATGACAAAATAATACTGTACGGATGAATATTAGGGCCACATTTAGAATATATATGTATATAAAACAGCATGAATTCTGAGATTAAAGTCAGAATTCTGACTTTTTTTCTCAGAATTCTTATTATAATTCTGAATTCTCAGGTCAGAATCAGGAAGAATTTAGAATACTGAGGGAAAAAATGACTTTAATCTAAAAAATATTTTTTCCTCATTCCCTTATACTTCTGAAATTAAAGTAATTTTTTCCCTCAGAATTCTGACTTTTTCCCCTCAGAATATTGACTTAAATCTCATAATTCTAATCTTTTTCCTCATAATTCTGACTTTTTTCCTCATAATTCTGACTTTTTTCCTCATAATTCTGACTTTTTTCATCATAATTCTGACTTAAAAAAAATAAAAAGAAAAAAAGTCAGAGATTAAAGTCGTTTTTTTTGAGAATGTCAGAATACTGACTTTTATCTTATAACCGTTTTACCTCATAATTCTCACTCTTCTCATAATCCTGAAAATAAAGCAGTTTTTTTCCTCATAATTTTGTCTTTAATCACAAAATTCTGACTTTTTTCCTGATAATTCTGACTTTAATCTCAGAATTCAAGCTGTTTTATTGTGAGGAGGAAAAGTTTAGACTGAGAACAGAACGTTTAAGCCGGTAACACAACAGACTACAAAGGAGGACGTCCAGCAGCTCGAATAATGTTCCTGCTTGATAATAGACTGCAGATGTTGGAGAAACACTAGACTCTGTCGTTTTTCTTCTTAGGGCTGGTTATATACTGTATTTTGGTACTATTTCTAATTGAAATGCCAAAAACCAACATACTCTACTGTAGCAAACTGAACGGTTCCACACGTGTGAATCAACAGCAGCCGCTCTAACATCTCTGTCCATGTTCAGGCTTCAGTCACAACAGTTAAACAGTTAAACCTTAGAAAACACACGTTGTTATCTGGAGGCTGCACAGCACGACCACATCTGTTATACGCTGATGATCTCGACCAGAACTTTAATAAAAAATAATTCACTCAGGGATTTCTGAACATGAACTGATTAAAATGTGCAATAATTATATTATCACTCACACACACACAGTGTCAAAAACAACACAATCATAGTTTATGCAGAGGAGACGTCAGTGTTTCAGTTTCACTACAGCAAACACTTTTCAAAGGTCTAAATGTCACGGTGCAGTCACAGTGGAGTAAACGCTGCTCATGTCGTTTCCAAACACTTTCATGGAGACTTGGTTCAGACCTGCCTACGAATTACCTGGCAATTCTGAGATTAAAGTCAGAATTATGAGGAAAAAAGTTAGAATTATGATATTAAAGTCAGTATTCTGAAGGAAAAAAGTCAGAATTTTGTGATTGAGGTCAGAATTATGAGGAAAAAAATGCTTTATTTTCAGAATTATGAGAAAAGTCAGAATTATGAGAGGAAAGGTTATAAGATTAAAGTCAGTATTCTGAGAAAAAAAAGTCAGAATTCTGTTATTTCAGAATTGTGAGGAAAAACAATGACTTTAATCTCTGATTTTTTTTTGCTTTTTGCTTTTTTAAAGTCAAAATTAAGAGGAAAAAAGTCAGAATTCTGAGATTAAAGTCAGATCAGAATTCTGAGGAAAAAGATTAGAATTATGAGATTTAAGTCAGTACTCTGAGGGAAAAAAGTCAGAATTCTGAGAAAAAAAAAAACTTATTCTGAGATAAATTATTCAGAATTATGAGGAAAAAATATTTTTTTCTCAGAATTATGAGATTAAAGTCATTTTTTTCCCTTTTAATTCTGAATTATTCCGAATTCTGACTTGAGAATTCAGAATTAAAGTCAGAATTATGAGAAAAAAAGTCTGAATTATATGTATTTTTTAAATGTGGCCCTAATACTCTTCCGTGGAGTATTATTTTGTCATAACCTGATGTAAAAATATCCACTTAGACTCAGGTAAAAGGAGAAGAACAATAATATTGTGAGGGACAGATTCAGACGATTGAAGAACTGAAGAAGAACGCTGTCAGCAAATGCCTGTGAGGACCCGCCTCATTCTTTAAAGACAACAAAACAACAGCAAACTTCTGACTTGTGTCTCCACACGAGGACGTTTCCAGGTCAAGCACGAGCGTTTAAAAATAACTTGATTTCACGACTTCATGGCCTCTCTCAGATGGAGAGATGCTCGTTTACAAAGCACTTAACAGAACTGTAAACGGCCTGAAAAGCTTTGTCTGACCGCGGGAATCAATAGCGCTGCATCCTCACTTTGTTTCCTCTCCACTTTAACATTAGATTACTGTAATAATGTGCTTGAAGACGACCGTCTAAACTACGCCGTCTCTACTGTAGATGAGTCACATCGTCATCGTCAATGAGCTTCTACGAGTCTCCCTGCATTCATTAGGACTTCAGTGAGCAATTAGCTTTTTGGATATAATAATTAGCATTAAAATGTCTGATTAAAAAATGCTTCGTCTCAAAGTCATGAGGCTCAGAGTGAGACACCAGGTCCAGGTCCAGGTCCACAGTCGCCCCCTGGTTTGGTTTTTAATTGAGAGGCAGATCTGTGGGCACCAGCTCGTCTGATTGGATCCTGAGACGCAGCACAGCGTTACAACACCTGATTGAAAATGACCTTGTTCTAATTACGATTGGTCTAATTAGAATTCTCTGATTAAATCAGCCACAGTAGATGCAAGAATACGATGTTTGTGGTAAACTCTGCTGAGGACGTGATGCTCCTGACGACGTCTGATCCGACCAGAGGAAACAAGGTAAACAGCTGCTGTTATCGCACCACTGTCTGGATCTGAAAGAATATACACGTCGTCTTCCAGGGTTTGAGAGGTGAAGTCCAGGAAGTTGGACAGTTGGCCATTAGGGGGCGACACCACTGGCTGCAAGAAATGTGATCGAAATGAAGTCTACGGGAAAATTAGCTTCTACTTCTCTTTTGATGTAAGGTCTTCTTCAAAAGAACATGTCAGTTAAATATGTCGGGAAAACGCAGGAAGACGTACGTGCATTTCCTGTCATGAATTTACAAATTTTGAGAAGTTAGTGTCCATTTTTAAATAACCCACAACTCCTTATATGGACAGTTTTTTAAAAACTGGGAAGTCTTAAGTAACTTAAGTACAGTAAATATCATAAACTTTAAGACTTTTACTTTAGTAATATTATAAAAAGTGACTCCAACTTCTGCCAAAGTCATTTTCTTGTGAGATACTCTTTTAGGTACTTTAAACAAGACTGCTACAAATTAAAAACATAATCATTTAATCTGATTACTTATAGGTTGTGCTACAAACAGGATATAAACCACTCTTTAGACTATGTTTTAACACAGTAATGAGACTAAAATCAGCCTCAAAGCTCTGTGTTCTGTGAATAAATGACAGAAAAGTGAGTTTCTCCTCGTTTGTTTTTCTCCCTCTTTCTCGAGTCTGAGGTCGAGCTGCCCTTCCTCAGAGTCGCCATGACATCATCACATAAACTGCCTCATTCATCATCATCATCATCATCATCAGCGATGGCATCACCTGTGTACGCACACGTGTACACACTCACACACACACCTACTGCAACAACATAAAAGAGAATAGAGGAGAGAGAGTGAGATCCTGGAGCAAAGAGTGAGGAACTGCAGAGAAGGAAAGAGAAAGAGAGAAAGAGAGAGCAGCAGAAGAGGAGGAGAGGCTCCTGCTGATGATGCTGGGCTCGACACAAACTCCTGACCTGTTCACTTCCAACAATACATCTCAATAAACCACAGACAAATGTGATGAGTCAGACTTCAGGCTAACACACAGAGAGAGAGAGAGAAAAACAACGATTTAACAAGAAGGAGAGAGTGAAGAACACACCACAGCCTCCTCACAACTTCCTGTGCAGAGAAGAGCCTCACTTCCTCTCACTTCCTCTCACTTCCTCTCACTTCCTCTCACTTCCTCTCACTTCCTCACACTTCCTCTCACTTCCTCCTCTCTTAGTCACCAGTTTATCAAACAACTCCATCATCTTCATTCATTCCCCTAAGAGAAGCTGAAGAATGAGGAGTCAGTGATAATAGACAACGTTTTCAGAGAAACTTTGTGTGACGTCTGTCTACGTGATAAACAAACAGCTTTAACAGTGATGGATCCACAAATCCCCAGCTCTGTTTATGTGTTTGTACTTTTCCACGACACACTTCCAGAATTTTAGAAGAATATCTTCAGTCTCATGTGGCCTGAATACTCCAATATGACCCAAAACTTCAGTAAATCAGTATTGTTTAAATATTAGAATGAACTACTATTTTACTTCTGGGATTAATACATTTTCTCCAACAGTTTGTGTTTTTCTCAAAATCAGTGTATATTCAAAAATGTAAATTTCCCACAATTCTCCTGTTTAAAAAAAAAATCACTTTTCATTAATTAGTTTTTGAATATTTGCACTTAAACTACTGATGAGTGAAAACTTACAGCTTCAGAGCATAACTGTGGTGGTTTTTTGTTGTTGACGTGTTGACAGGTTCTGTCAGGCTACACTATCAGACCTGACGGAGGGAGCGCTTGTGTGTATACACCAGCAGTGCAGGGTGGGCGGGAACTGCTGACGATGTCCATGATTCTCTTGTTTTTGTTGTGTTTTTTCTTAAATAACACGGTCACCTTCGTGACATAAAACAGAGCAGGGATGTTGCTTCCTGTGGTCATGTGACTCTGATAAGATTAATCCTTAAAATGTGACATTTGTTTATATTTTTAAGTCTAATCTGAGGACTCACGTAGTCATGAAAGGCCTTGGCCTCGCTGGAGTGTTCACACGTGTCTCGTCTCTCTGGAGCCGCGCAGTACAGGTCCCAGAATACACTGCAACACACACACACACACACACACACTCTTGTAATCCAGCATCCAAAGCAATAAGAATGATTATATTATCAATATTGCACTAGATGACTTTAGGTGTTACAATCTGTAAACAGCACACTGAGGAACAATGAAAGAGGAGAGAATGGATAATAAAGGGAAAACAGGAGCAAGAATGATAATGAATTCAATAATGTGAGCGATGAGAAAACAGCAGGAGGACCAGAGACGATTAGACTCACCACCACCACGAGTGAAGGAACCCTGGAGGTTCTCCCAGTGTGATGTTCTTCTCCCATCGGATCTGTGGAAGAAGGAGGAGGTAGAGAGAGAAGACATGTCAATGATGTGTGAGGGAATTCCTATAAGATTATTATATTATCACTCTCACATCAGTGGATAAGTGAGCTGATGCGTGTGTGGAACACTCATCTATTCACAAGAACATGGACACGTGTGTGTCCTCTGTAGGACATTTTCTGGCATAAACACAGGACCAGTAGTCCTCATGGAGACCAGAACCTGGTCCAGAACCTCATCTCTGAGGATTGTGAATTTAGGACAAAGATTTGACTTGTAGTTAGTGTTAAAGTTAGTGTTAGACACTCACTGGATGTGATTAAAGATATGGGTAATGTTTTGTTTAGGACAGGGGCGTCAAACATAAGGCCCGCGCGGTCCAGAACCGGTCCACCAGAGGGTCCAATCCGGCCCCGCAGGACGAAATCTCGGGTGCATGTTTTGTACAAAGATTCATTCATTAATGTAAAACACATGGGAAACATTTAAAATCCTTGTTGTTATTATGAATAAATGAGTTTGACAAGGGATTTTCAAATCTGACTTGATTTTAAAAAGGAGGGAGAGCACAGATACAGAGATTATCACTGTTTTAATCCTGAGGAAACAAAGACTGCAGTAGACGATCCAGTCCAAGACGCAGGAGCACACATTTGGTGTTTAATCAAACGATCTCAGGGAGGAGATTTCAGGGATTCGGGATCTTAGAAAAACTGTCAATGAACTCTGAGAAGATGGAATCCACTTGTCTTGTACACGTTCAGGTCCTGGTCAACTCTCTGTCATTGGTCATTTGAAATCAGGAATATCCGTCTGTTAATCCCTCACACTATAGGATAATCTGTTCAAATCAGGCTAAAATCAGAAGAAACTGACGATTGTGAGGAACAGAAATCTGGCCAAGTGTTTTATTATAATCTGTATCCTCTGTTATGAGCTGAGTTTAAGAAAATCAACAGCAGCAAAGACAATGATCTAATGTTGAACTTCAGCAGTAAACACGCGTTTTAACCCTCGATGACGACGTGGATGAAGCGTCCTGGCGCCTGAACGCCTCGGCCAAGGTCGGCGTCTAAGACGAGCGCTGACGTCACCACAGCAGCAGGGACACAGAGTCACCGTCTGAGCAGCAGCAGAAGTGGCATCAGCAGCAGCAGCAGCAGCAGCAGCAGCAGCAGCAGCAGCAGCAGCGTTTGCCTCTGCTCTCCATAAACACACTTGCATCATTCTTTTTTATCGCACTCAAGTTTCGAGTCGTCTCACGTTCACGTCTTCTTTAATCCCGCCCCCTCCCTCGCTGAAATAATCTCACATGGGTAAGAAGACGACGGTGCCACCTGCTCCACCGACACAGAAACAACAGGAAACGGTGAACGAGTGCAGTTCAATCAGAGCGTCCTGACCTCGGCTGCACACACACACACACACACACACACACACACACACACACACACACCACACACACACACACACACACACACACACACACACACACACACACAGGAATGTCCTGCTTTGAAGTTTCCTTGAGACTCAGGAAGTGCCGTCTCTGTGTTTATCCAACACACTTGTCTTCAGCGGCTCTTGTGAAGCCGTTGGTCGAGTTGAAACGTTACAGGCAGCACACGCACGCACGCACGCACACACACACACACACACACATTCTTGTATGCAGGATTTCCACTTTATAAATCAACACAATTACAAATATCTACTTCATGAATGACATCTATAAAGAACTACTGGTTGCAGAACCATAAAATGTCTGCAGGTGGAGCCCCAGAGCAAAAAGGGCTGGAAAACGTTTTCGATTTTTATTTTTTATTTTTTTTATTTTACAAAAACATCATACTTATACTATCTCGACCAAAATAAAAAAAAAAATTGACCAAAAACGTCATACTAAACTATGTCGTCCAAAATGTGAAAAAATCTTTGACAAAAAAAATATGGTCCAAAATTTGACAAAAACGTCATATTATACTTATACTATAATTTATATATATATATTTTTTTTTGACAAATTGAGTATAGCATGTTATAGCAACCTAAGGAAGTGATTTCAATGAAAACAAAGTCAAAATGTCCTCACTCTGTAAAAATGACCTCACTTTGTTGGTTAAAAACCCTCACTGGTCCTCAGTATGCCACAAGTACAAGAACACACACACACACACACACACACACACACACACACACACACACACACACACACACACACACACACACACACACACACACACACACACACACACACACACACACACACACACACAGAGTTCATCTCAGGACACCTTTCATCTGACTGTGCCCGTATATCCTGTCTTCCTGTCGTCTGCCACCTTCATTCATTCATTCATTCTTTTGTGTGATTACGAGCAGATGCAGGTGAACAGAGTTTTTAATCTGTGGTTCTTTGTCATGAACATAAATGATGTACAGTAACTTAGTTATCTGTTTGCTGCTAGGTCAAGAAACACTATCAGACAGGCCTTTGTGGAGCATGTGTGTGTGTGTGTGTGTGTGTGTGTGTGTGTGCAGTCGAGCGGAAACAATTACTGAAGCTTTTTTTCATGATTTTAAAACCGGATTTCTGATTGTTTCAGCTTCTTAAAGGTGAATATTTTATTCATTTCTTCGCTCCATAAAACAAAGAAATCATTAAAAACTCACTTAACAGAGGCAATTTTAACGTCATCTGTCTTTCTATTTTCATTCATATCATAAATATTAAACATGTTTGATATTTTACGACTGATTTAGGACGACTGGAGCGTGAGCAGAACCCCATAATAACCAACGAGAGCTGTTACGAGCCCTGGATACTTTTTATTGAACTATTATTCTGTTTGGACTTTTTGTTCTGTTTTATTTACGCAAGGTTTCCAGTTCCTTGTTTCCTGTTTTATTTTGAAGTGTTTTCTCCTTTCCTGTGTGTTCCACTATGAAAAGCAAAAACTGTGTGGTAGTGGTATAAAAACTATAGACTAGACTATTTACCATGTCATTATTCTCATTTTTATCATTTTAAACACATTTACAATGATAACTCTGTGATATCTGTGAGAAACAAACATTTTATAGTCAATAATTCATCTAAAATGATGATATTTTAGCTTTAACAAACATCTGACTGTGATGCTGATAAAGTGCAGATGAATTGTTCCTCTCTATCTGACAAACAGTAGAATAATCACTTCCTGCTGCTGCCCCTGGTAACCAGTCATCTTTTCATGATGATTGTGTGAGCCTTCACCATCCGTGATTCACTGTTTATGTTGTGTTACAGTTGTGCGTCTGAAGCGTGACTCATCTTTGTGAGCTCTTGTTTCCTGAGGACACACTGATGTAAACAGATGTGGACGACAAAGTGTGTGTGTGTGTATGTGTGTGTGTGTGTGTGTGTCTCAGCTCTGTTTATACTTGTTGCTCTCTTAGCTAATGTGTGTTCACACACTTGAACACGACACCGCCTCCTTCTCATCTCACACATCTGTGGACGAGAGAGCGAGTTATAGGACAAAGAGGGAGGAGACGCTAAGGTGTGTGTGTGTGTGTGTGTGCGCGCACAAACACACACTAAGTGAGAGAATCTGTGCCAGCTGATGATGTAACCTCTTCCATCCCCCTCTCTTTGTTCTCCTGTCCTGGCTCGTGTACAACAACACGCCTGCAGAGAAGAAGCCGTGGATTCAGCTCACCTCACATTCACCCTGTCACCTTTTCACCTCTGCAGAATTAACCCTCACGTTCACCCTGTCACCTTTTCACCTCTGCAGAGTTAACCCTCACGTTCACCCTGTCACCTTTTCACCTCTGCAGAGTTAACCCTCACGTTCACCCTGTCACCTTTTCACCTCTGCAGAGTTAACCCTCACGTTCACCCCGTCACCTTCTCACCTCTGCAGAGTTAACCCTCACGTTCACCCTGTCACCTTCTCACCTCTGCAGAATTAACCCTCACGTTCACCCTGTCACCTTTTCAGCTCTGCAGAGTTAACCCTCACGTTCACCCTGTCACCTTTTCACCTCTGCAGAGTTAACCCTCACGTTCACCCTGTCACCTTTTCACCTCTGCAGAGTTAACCCTCACGGTTACCCTGTCACCTTTTCACCTCTGCAGAATTAACCCTCACGTTCACCCTGTCACCTTTTCACCTCTGCAGAGTTAACCCTCACGTTCACCCTGTCACCTTTTCACCTCTGCAGAATTAACCCTCACGTTCACCCTGTCACCTTTTCACCTCTGCATAGTTAACCCTCACGTTCACCCTGTCACCTTCTCACCTCTGCAGAATTAACCCTCACGTTCACCCTGTCACCTTCTCACCTATGCAGAGTTAACCCTCACATTCACCCTGTCACCTTCTCACCTCTGCAGAATTAACCCTCACGTTCACCCTGTCACCTTTTCACCTCTGCAGAATTAACCCTCACGTTCACCCTGTCACCTTTTCACCTCTGCATAGTTAACCCTCACATTCACCCTGTCACCTCTGCAGAATTAACCCTCACGTTCACCCTGTCACCTTCTCACCTCTGCAGAGTTAACCCTCACATTCACCCTGTCACCTTCTCACCTCTGCAGAATTAACCCTCACGTTCACCCTGTCACCTTTTCACCTCTTCAGAATTAACCCTCACATTCACCCTGTCACCTTTTCACCTCTGCAGAATTAACCCTCACGTTCACTCTGTCACCTTTTCACCTCTGCAGAATTAACCCTCACGTTCACCCTGTCACCTTTTCACCTCTGCATAGTTAACCCTCACATTCACCCTGTCACCTCTGCAGAATTAACCCTCACGTTCACCCTGTCACCTTCTCACCTCTGCAGAGTTAACCCTCACATTCACCCTGTCACCTTCTCACCTCTGCAGAATTAACCCTCACGTTCACCCTGTCACCTTTTCACCTCTTCAGAATTAACCCTCACATTCACCCTGTCACCTTTTCACCTCTGCAGAATTAACCCTCACGTTCACTCTGTCACCTTTTCACCTCTGCAGAATTAACCCTCACGTTCACCCTGTCACCTTTTCACCTCTGCAGAGTTAACCCTCACGTTCACCCTGTCACCTCTGCACAGTTAACCCTCACGTTCACCCCGTCACCTTTTCACAGAGACAGTGCTCGTAATTATGACTCCACTCCCACGTTTCTACGTACATGAAGCAGCGCATGGCGTGAAACAGCAGGTGGCGGCGTAACAAACAACAGAGACATTTACCTAAATATCCACTTATCTTCTTTCTTGCACAGAATTCAAGCACTTTCAATGACCCGTGTCTATGATAACTGCTTCATGAAGTGGACGCAGTGGACAAAAAGCTCATGGACTCACAAACAAACAAACAATCAAACAAATAAACAAACAAACCCGTGAAGACTCACCTCTGATAGAAAGGTCTGTGCTGACTTCTGTGCTCCTACGTGCAGCAGATACTCGTACACATACAGCGCTAACCTGCAAACAAACAAATAAACAACAACAGTCAGTGATTCATGTTACAAACTATCCAGGATGTGCCAGGTTTTAACTGCAAATGTGACTTGTTTTTTTGGTGTTACATGTGATTTTTCTGTGTGATTTATGTAAGAACATATGGCATAACTGTGAATATCCAGTAAAGAAACCTGATGGAGGATCAGATCCATGTAAAAATGCTGATTTTTATTCCCTGTTCAGTTTTCACTGTTCCAGAGTAAGACAGTTAACAGCTCTGGGACACGACGCAAAACAATTACTCTGTCAAATCCACATAAATCCATACATAAAAGAGAGTTTATTTTCTCCTAAAAATAGAAGGAGACAGAAGGAGGAGGAGGAAGAGGAGGAGGAGGAGGAGGAGGAGGAGGAGGAGGAGGAAGAGGAGGTAAGGTATAGAAATGATTGTGTGAGCAGCTCCAGGACAAAGTGATGAGCAGTGAAGTGAGAGAGAGATTCAGCGTCTGTTTGAAACACACACACACAACCACACACACACACACACACACACACACACACACACACACACACACACACACACACACACACACACACACACACACACACACACACACACACACACACACACACACACACACACCTTCATACTATTATGGGATGTGCACTCAAATCCACACAAATGTTACTTCTTCACGATTTTGCTAAAATGCTGCTTTGTCGAAGACTTAAGTTCTCAATGTTTTAAAGGTTAATTTCACCCAAATATGACTTTATCACACTGACAGTGATCACGTTAAATAATAATATTGTATCATTATCATCATCATCATTATTATTATTATAATTTGTAACAAGAATTAACTTCAGTGAACCTTTTTTTTAAAAATGTAATTGCACTTGGATTTGTTTGTATTTTATTGAAATCAAAATCTGAAGAACAATCACCACAGGAGGGTCCTGAGTGAGGACCTCGCTGTCAAACACCACAGTAATAATGAATTACAGACCTGATGATGATGATGATGATGAATCAGTTCCTTTCCCAGTCTCTCTGTGCTCGTACTGACAGATACTGCAGAGGGAGGTGGGATTTACTGCTTTATTAAGGAGATCGATGGTAGATCACACACGGACTCTTAAAGATTAAAGATTTACCCTGTGTTATATACAGTACAGTCACTTTATTATGTACACCTGTTCTACTCCTTCTTAATGACATCAATATCTGACCGTGGCAGCAAATTAGAAGAGTTTTAGGGCCACGTGTGCAATTGACTTCTGAGATTTAAGTCAGAATTCTCAGAAAAATTACTTTAATCTCAGAATTCTGATCATTTGTGTCAAAGAGTTCCTTGAATCTGAGTATTTTTAGTATTTTAAAGTATTATAATTATTATTATTTTTATATTAAAACACATTTAGATGGACTTCTGCCTGGTTCTCATGACACAGCAGCACACGCTTTGACTTGAAGCTGTTTGTGTGTTTGTGTACTTGTCAATGAGTGTGTATTGTCAGTCGTGAACGATGGTCACACAGGGACAGCAGCTGTCCTCACTTACGAGGTAAAAATAAACTCCCCAGACAGAGAGACACAGACAGACAGACAGAGAGTCAGACAGACAGACATACATACATACAGACAGACAGACAGATGATGGTCTGCACACCTTTCTGCACACAGGTACACCACCACATCTCCTCTGTCTCTGTTTTCTTCTCATGCTCTTTTTTTGGTAAAAGGCCATGTTTGTTTAATAATGAGAGGATTAAGGGAATCACTTCCTCTCTGTCCATCTTCTCTGTCTCTCTCTCTCTGTCCATCTTCTCTGTCTCTCTCTCTCTCTGTCGTCCGTGGCCTGAAGGTAACGTTTAAACCAAAGAGACAGAGACAGACAGTTTCACAGGGACAACGTTAACGGAACAATGAGAGACTCCACAAAACTCTCGACACCTCCACGACTCAACATGAATAAAAGATGCTTCTCTTCTTCGGCTCAGTAAAACTCAACAGTTCTACAAACAAACTTGTTGTGGCATCATCTGTCAAATCCCCGGTGAATCCTTAAAGTGCACCATAACACGGCTCTTGGATGAAATCTTTAAGAAATCTTGACGTCTTTAGAGACAGTAGATTTAAGACAAAACAGTTTCAATGCACTGATGATGAATAAATCAGAGTAAAACCATCAACCTAACAACAGCAGCAGCATCAGGATGAAGCACTGACACAAGGCTGATAAAGACATCACACTCTCCTGGTCTTTAACTCTGCTGTGTTTCCTCAAAGATGAGAGGCTTTAAATCCTCACGACTGTGGAAGTGAAACACACTGAGTGAAGATAAGGGTTAGAGGAGGAGAGGATTCATAGTTAAATAGAATCTCTGTCTTTGATCACATCTGCATGTCACGCTGAGGTTAAAGCAGCCACTCGACTTCTATTATACTTCACACACATTAAAGCTCTATAGTATTAGTGCTCGCGATCACACAGACACCACCTTAGCAATCTGTGTTGTAAATAAGAACCACTTTACATGAATCATGACTGAGATCGGTGTGATTAAAGAGAGTCTGTGTGTGTGTGTGTGTGTGGAGGTCTAAAGTCTAAAGAGGATCTTTAACATCAGCGTTTGACCTCTGACCTCCTTCAAATTCAAGTGTTTTTGTCCTCTGTGAGTCACATTTAATTAAAGTCGTATTAGGAGCTGGTCCTGAGGTTGAGACATGAGGGTCAGTGAGTCTGAATTCATTCACAACACACAGAGTTTACTTTAATGGATCAGACGACACCGATTCAGGCTGATTTTAAAGCGATTTGGTCGCGACGTGACGCCCCGACGAGAGGTCTAGTATGTTAGAAGTCTTTCTGTTTTCCTGGGTACCGTATTTTCCGCACTATAAGGCGAACTTGAAAGCCTTTAATTTTCTAAAAATAATGACAGTGCGCCTTATAATCCGGAGTGCCTTATATATGGATCAATTGGTAAAGTTTGACTTTATCTGTTTTGTTGACATTCCCTTTAGCACAGCTCCATCTAGTGGATGCATAACGCAACCCAAATCAAACGTTTGACTGCAATATCTTCTATTCTATGCGCCTTATAATCCAGTGCGCCTTTTAGTGCGGAAAAATACGGTAATCTCGTGCTCCTGGATGTTGACCTACAGGATAACAGAGTGCTCTGACCCGGCGTAGCATATAGACATAAACATGGTGAAGAAGAACATGGATGCTGCAGCTGCTATTAGGTGGAATCGTGACGCCGAAGAACGTTTCATTGAGCTTTGGCAACAGAAGCTCTGCCTCTTTGACGTCTTCCTCAAGGGACAACCGCGACAAAGTTAACCCTTTAACAGCGAACGTATCGCAGAAGACACGTTTGCATTAGCATAGTTACGCGATGTGTAAGTTTGTGCTATCTGGAAAAATGCCAACAGTTTCTGAAAGCACGTTGAAGCTTTTGCAGGAAGTTGGACAAACAGCATCGTTATCACCACAGAAGAGAGAGTTGGGGGGAAAAAACGCCTGTAGATGTTCCTTTTTTTGGCCTATTTTTGGATATCGAGCCAAAAACTTTAGTCTCAAAAACAAAAAGTATCTCGGAATGACTTGAAATTTTCAACTTAATGGCTGGCATCGCCCTGAACAAGGATCCATTGAAAATATTCACATATCTCTTAAAGAATAATTTTAGTGAATTTTTGAAAATCAGGAAATGATCCATTTGCTCTGATGCACTTTGAGCCGAGCTTTTAAAAAAAAAAAAAAGTATCTCGGAATGAATAGAGATTTACCATCATAATAGTCCGCATCACCATGAACAAATATCCGTTGAAAATATTCACATATCTCTTAAGGAATAATTTTAGTGAATTTTTGAAAATCAGGAAATAATCCATTTGCCCTGATGCACTTTGACAGTGAGCTGACTATAGTCTCAAAAACAAAAAGTATCTTGGAATGACTTGAAATTTACCATCATAACTCAAGCAAATGTTAAATGTTTTAAAAAGTTCAAATTTCAAATTTAACTCACAAAATCTGTTACATCTACAGTGTTTTTTAAAAATAAAACTTTTAGTTTTTCTTCATTTAAAATTGTTAATAGACCATTTGAATGTGCAGTAAATTGAAATTCTGGCCAAAACACTTAGTCACAGGACATTTTCTGGCCCTTTTCTGGTTAAAATACGCAAAATAACAGAAGTCCAGGTGGACATTTTGAGGCCTAGGTTGTTAAAGGACTAGAAAAGGACTAAAAAAGACAAAAGTGAGAAACAGCAGCAGCACTAGAGCAACTCCTTGCTCGCCTCCCTGATGACCTACGAACTCAGACAGCGGTTAACGACGTCAATCGTAAACAAAACACGGCAATAATCCACGTCGCAGAGTCACCACCGTGGAGGATTAAAACACATCGAAGCCTGGAGCTCAAACACATCCTCGGCCTCAAAGTAAAGACCTATTTTAACGTCAGCGTCAGCATTTAGCAGAGCTCCGTAGATCACTTCTAATCAATTTACCGCCACGGCGATCAACGTCTGGCAGAGCTTCAAATCACAACAGAGGACGGCTTCGCTGATTGGATTCACCGGTGATAGATTAGCTCCAGATTATTTCACCCTTGTTAAAGATGAAATTGAAAAGTGATTCCGCTTGTGATGTGAGTCGGCAAATCAGCCGACATCTTTACAAGCGCTGACGCAGCGTAACGCAAATGTGACCAGAGAAAACATTAAATGTATAATATTTAAACATTCATTGATGCGCGAGTTTCCCTCGAGAAAAACAGCAGCAAGACTTTGCTTCAACAGTTGATCGTACAACAGAAATCTGGAGAAATTCAGGATTACAGAGCCATAAATGGATCACAAACAAAATCTGAATCTTTCTTTCTTTTTGGGCAATAATCTGCTCACTGACAAATAAATCAAACCAAACCATTTCCGTCTCATTCCCATTTCCTTCTCTCAGGGACTGATGCCATAAACTCGACTTCTTTGCCCAGATTTGTAGGAGAGTGATGAAGAGGGATTAGAGAGGCAGAAGAGAAGAGCAGCTGATTTGGATGAAGGAGCCTCCAGAGTTTTTAAGTTTTAAGGATTCTCACTAAATGGCGTCTCACTCAGCCAAAACACCCTGCTGTGACCTCCGTCTGAAAATGAACACAGAACTCCATCACAAAACCTGGCAGAACTAGAAGAAGAAAAAGGATTCAGCATTTGGTTTTTATTGATGTCAAATCAGATGAGTTCTGGGCATCTTAACCTTATGGTCACCTGGAGGAAGCAGCAGATATCTGCTTATCCTTTCTAACACTTTACATCTGATTTTTTGAAAATCAGGAAATTATCTATTTGCCATGATACACTTTGACAGTGAGCTGACTTTTTTCTCAAAAACAAAAAGTTTCTCGGAATGACTTGAAATGTACCATCATAATAGTCGGTATCGCCCTGAACAAGGATCAGTTGAAAATATTTGCATATCGCTGAAGAAATATTTTTAATGACTTTTTGAAAATCAGGAAATGATCCATTTGTCCTGATACACTTTGACAGGGAGCTGACTTTTTTCAAAAAAACAAAAAAGTATCTCAGAATGACTTGAAATTTACCATCATAATAGTCTGCATCGCCCTGAACAAGGATCGGTTAAAATATTTGCATATCTCTTAAGGAATATTTCTAATGAATTTTTGAAAATCAGGAAATGATCCATTCGCCCTGATGCACTTTGACAGTGAGCTGACTTTTTCAAAAAAACAAAACATTTCTCGGAATGACTTGAAATTTACCATCATAATAGTCGGTATCGCCCTGAACAAGGATCAGTTGAAAATATTTGCACATCTCCTAAGGAATATTTTTTATGAATTTTTGAAAATCAGGAAATGATCCATTCGTCCTGACACATTTTGACAGTGAGCTGACTTTCTTCTCAAAAACAAAAAGTATCTCGGAATGATTTGAAATTTACCATCATAATAGTCGGCATCGCCCTGAACAAGGATCAGTTGAAAATATTTGCATATCTCTTAAGGAATATTTTAAATGAATTTTTGAAAATCAGGAAATTATCCATTTGCCCTGATGCACTTTGACAGGGAGCTGACTTTCTTCTCAAAAACAAAAAGTGTCTCGGAATGACTTGAAATTTACCATCGTAATAGTCGTTATCGCCTGAATAAATGCTAAATGGTTTTGATGATTAAGTGATGTTTATGTGTCAGTGCTACCAGAGTTGTCTAAGCATATATGAAATATGGGCATTGAGTCTGAGGGTGATTACACTTCAGTGTCTCAAATGTGAACGAGGAGACTGAGCACAGGTTCATTTATTCTTACACTGAAACAATTGTTTTGTTTTGACTGAATCTGACAAGCGATTTGTCAGGTGTGAGACTGACAAATGAAGAAAAACAAGAACAACCAGAGCAAAGAAGCACATTCTGTCTCCTCATTTACAGCAACAAGGAGCAGGAGAGGGAAAATTACAGAAAGAAAATAAAGAAGGAGAGAGAGATGAAAGGTTCTGGTGAAGGTAAGAGAGAGAGAGACGGGGATTAGAGAAGAGATGGAGGTGATGAAGACCGGCCTGAGCTGTAAACTTTCATATTCTAATGTTGGGGGGACCGAGGACCCCCTGCTGTGATCTCCTTCTGAAAATGAACACAAACCAAAACAGTCTGAGTCTGAGTCTGAGACTCCATTCCAGACATTCTTTAAGATAAAAAACACAGAGCGTTCAGTATCAGGACAGTGAAAGAAACAGACGCAGCAAACGTCTCCGTCATACTTTAATAAATGAATATCAATGAGTTCTGTGCAGACGAGGTCATAACAATGGAGAAGTAAGTCATGTGGAGCTGTTCCACTCGGCAGTTAAAGTTCAAGCGAGCTGATACTAAAGTGGTCAGAGTCATGAGACGTCATACACAAGAATTAAAGCGAACAATCTCTAACTGTAGATCAGTTAAAAAAGCTTAAAAATCCAGAAAAACATGGCGTTTATCTAACAACATTTAGCAAAGGAAATGTCTAAAATCTCAATGTTTAACACAGGAGATTGTGTCACGTAGAAAATCAACGTAACGGCAGTTACCTCCACGTCGCGGAGTCACTATGAGATCATGGAAAACAATGTCCATAAGTTGAAATACGGTAATGATCTCGTGGATGGGCTTACTTTTATCTACTACAGACTAAATGACTGCTGCGTATTCACAGCTAAGAGTTAAAGTGAAGTATCTGCTCTCCAGTGAATGGAATACTTCAGCATATTAAAGCTTTTTAAGAGAAATAACATCACTCCTTCACCTTTCCCAGAGATCAACAGTTAAAAATCATGATTTTTGTCATGTAGTTAACAATAAGATATGCTCACAGTGGAGTGTAGAGGTGAACGTGAAGACGTTTCCCCTCTTCACCTCTTAGTTTTACATAATTCTGTGACACAAAGAGGACGAGTGATGCTGCTTTAGACCGCGTCAGAGGTCAGAGGTCAGACAGTGAACATCACAACAAGCCAGGCACACAGGAGGACGCTTTATAGACCAATATGGAAGAGAAACAAAACTATTTCATGGTTTTCAAATAAATCTTCTAGTTTTTCTTCTTTCTAACTTCCAGATATTGAAAGTTAGTCTGGAAAAACAGGCAAAACACTTAATTACAGGACAGTTTCTGCTCAATTTAAGGTTAAAATAAGCAAAAAAGAGAGATCTTTTTCAAATCTAATTCCACAGAGTCAGATATAAGTGTATAAGCATCAGAATACTCTTGTTTAATCTGTTGTGTTATATCTGACATCAGCAGAGCTGCAGATCACAGAGCTAACGTCTCTGTCTCAGAGGAACCATCATCAGTGTTATCATCATCATCATCATCATCATCATCATCCTCACTCTGACTCCGCCTTCAAACAGACGCCACCTGTGGATGAAGGAGAGCGTCGACAGCTCGAGCCGCTGGGAGGAAAATATAATAATATTAAAATAAATAAAGAATGTGAGGAGAATATAAAGCGACCGCGCTATAAAAGAGGAGCAAGATGATCAAACTGCTGCTGCGACCCTGTGTGTGTGTGTGTGTGTGTGTGTGTGTGTGTGTGTGTGTGTGACATCCAAACACTTTCACTGATTAATCAAAGCCTCACACAGCGGGAGGGGTTTATGTGCCATTAAGAGCCTTCGCTAAATGACTTCACTTCATTCATTAAAGTGGAAATATCCTCTGAGGCTGCAGCTATACTCTGTCAGACACACACAAACACACACACACACATACACACATACACACACACACACACACATTCTTGTACATGCCGCAAACTGAGGACCAGCATTTCCGCTTTATAAATCAACACAATTACAAATATGTACTTCATGAATGACATCTATAAAAAACTACTGAGTGCAGTACCATAAAATGTCTGCAGGTGGAGCCAGGTTTTTGTGCCAAATTGAGGACCTCTGTTAAAAAACAGAGTATAACATGTTTACAACCTAAGGAAGTGATTTCAATGAAAACAAAGTGAGAACCGGACAAAATGTCCCCACTTTGTAAAAATGACCTCACTTTGTTGGTTAAAAACCATCACTGGTCCTCAGTATGCTGCAAGTACAAGAACACACACACAGACACACACACACAGGTAAAAGCAACACGGGTGGTGGTGAGGTCACTGAAGCAGGACAAACAATGACAAATTTAAAGCCATTACGATGCTAAATTATTCATTTTACACACAGAGCTTCAGGAAAACAACAGAGGATCAACAGCCCAAACAAGAGTGAGGATTAAGGAGCTTTTATTCCTTAGAGATCCATCTTTTTTTCTATTTCTTATTATAATAAACAGACTGGGAAAGAAAGGGACATCAACACGTTTGTGGTTCATGACCAAAACGGCTTTGTGTGGAAGATGAGGTTCAGCACAGGCTGAGTCATTCAGGACCATTTTTCATTAGGAAAAAAGTTGGGTTTTAATGAATCTGTGTCGGAGAGGAAGAGGAGGAAGAGGAGGAGGAGGAGGAGCATCATCATCAGGTGAGAGTGGATTAATTATGCTTAAGCTAAGTTAGCTGCCTGCAGCGGCTGCTTTGTTTGTCACAGTCACACAAACTGGACTGGATTTTTTCATCATGGATTAATCTGTTATTTTCTCGCTTAATCGAGGACTTGTTTGGTTCAAAATATGAAAAATGACAAAAATATGAAAATGATGATGTTCTCAAATGTCTCATTATTCAGTTTTAGTGATCGCTTCGTTTCATGGAGCAAAGAAACTAGAAATTATTCACATTTAAGAAGCTGAGAAATCAGAAAATTGATTTAGTGATCGATCAATAATGGATTAATCGATCAATAACTGCAGGTGACAATAAAATAAGAGATTATGGAATGCACATTTCCATTCAGTGTTTTAATGGAACAAAGTACAAATACTTTATTACTGTACTTAAGTACAAAATCCACGTATCTGTACTTTACTTTGTCATTTATATTTCTCCACTACGTTTCCTCTAATAAAATCAGGAGAAGAAGAGTTGATATTATGGTCTGTATTTGTATAGAGCTATTCTAATTTCAGTTTTAGTCGACTAACATCATGTAAACACTGAGGGACAAAGATCAGTGGTTTACACAGAGACAAAGATGTAAAGATGCAACAAGAGATCAGCAGATAACAGAGGAAGAGAGAGGATGATGAGGGTAGAGGAAGAGAGAGAGAGAGAGTAAATGATTAATGAAAGGAGCTGGAGCTCAGTGAGGGGAAGTTAGGACAGAGCAGCAGACGAGTGAAGCTACACAACTGAACTGAGGACAACACAATCTACACTGTGGACGTCTCACACACACAATCACATGAATGTGATGTATATTTATACTCATTTTCATTCATCTGCTGCTTTTGAACTCTTCTGTTACATATGTTACATTTAACATTTTTAGGTTGTGTTTTTTAGGCATGTTAGGGTTAGGGTTGCTCTATGAGCTGTAGCTCTATGAGCTGCTGCTCTATGAGTCTATGAGCTGTGGCTCTATGAGTCTATGAGCTGTGGCTCTATGAGCTTTAGCTCTATGAGCTGTAGCTCTATGAGTCTATGAGCTGTAGCTCTATGAGTCTATGAGCTGTGGCTCTATGAGTCTAGGAGCTGAGGCTCTATGTGCTGCGGCTCTATGAGTCTATGAGCTGCGGCTCTATGAGCTGAGAGTCTATGAGCTGCGAGTCTATGAGCTGAGGCTCTATGAGTCTATGAGCTGCGGCTCTATGTGCTGCGGCTCTATGAGCTGCGGCTCTATGTGCTGCGGCTCTATGTGCTGCAGCTCTATGAGCTGTAGCTCTATGAGCCTATGAGGTGCGGCTCTATGTGCTGCGGCTCTATGTGCTGCGGCTCTATGAGTCTATGAGCTGCGGCTCTATGTGCTGCGGCTCTATGAGCTGCGGCTCTATGTGCTGCGGCTCTATCCCCGGCTGCTGGCTGATGCACTTGTAATTGTTATTTTTGCTGATGGTCACAAGTTAAATCTATATTGTCCATTATCTTCCTTCCACAGCAGCCCCTGGGGTTTGTCTAATGGCTGCAGCTAAAGGCAAAGCACTTGAACACAGACATTTGTATAAAGTAGATAAAGTAGATAAAGTAGATCTGTGTCTGACTTCAGACTTCAGTCCAACAGCAGAGGAGCAGTGAGAGGTTGATGATAATCCCATGATGTAATGTAAACAGCCTGAGGAGACAAATACAGCAGGGTTTTTCTGCTCTAATCCAACGTTTTTCCTCCACAGAGAAACGACTAACACGTGTTTTCATTAGACTTCAACACATCGTACAGTCCTGAGTGTGTGTGTGTGTGTGTGTGTGTGTGACAAGGTTAGAATAGTTTTAGTTTTTATTTAGTTTTAAATTAAATGACTTAGTTACAGCTAGTTTTCTAAAGCCCGAATAGGACGGCAGTGAGTCTGAGGAAGCTATTGTTCCTCATTTTTGAGGAGGTTAAACGAGCATAAAAACTCTTGAAATTTGGCACAGAGTTCGGGTCGGTGAAAAAAACAATAGTGGCATAGGGCACAAACCCGTTCGTAGCCCCAGTGCTCTATAGCGCCCCCAGAAGTCAGGTCATAGTCACAAAAGTAGACGTTTTGGGGAATTTTTGACGTGAGAGAAAGTGGCCAAAATTGTGTTAAATGCTAATTTTTTTGTGTCTTTGTTGCGCACATAGATTCCAAACAAACTTCTAATAGTACTTCCATTAGCTCCGCCCACCCAATAGTCGGCCATTTTGGAAACACTAAAATGAAACGGTTAAAAGCAGTTGCAACAGTCGCAAATCGTTGCCCTCACTAAATCTGTTTTATATTATTATTATTATTATTATTATTATTATTATATAACCTTGGTGTGAGCAGCACATTAAAAATGATGCTGATAAACACAGAGTCACGTGACTTCACGGCACTCAAGGAGAACGATGTTGACGTGTTCCTGTACTCTGTGTTCTGAAATACGCTGATAAAAAGAAAGAAACGCTTCTCATATTTGTCACAGAATAAAAAAGGTTCAACTGTAGCTTATATTGCTGCTGCTGCTAATGCTGATGCTGCTGATGCTGCTGCTGATGCTAATGCTGCTGCTGATGCTAATGCTGCTGCTGCTAATGCTGCTGCTGCTGCTGCTAATGCTGCTGCTGCTGCTAATGCTGCTGCTGCTGCTGCTGCTGCTGCTAATGCTAATGCTGCTGCTGCTGCATTCCTCCGGTGAGGAGCTCAGCAGAGAGAAGACATTTCTTGAGTCCAAAAGAATGAAGCTCATATCCTGACATAGAGGGAGAGTCTTACATTCTTTGGTTCACTTCAGAGCCAAGCGTGTGTTTACCTTTCATTAACTAGAGATCCCACAATCCACTGCTCCTCCTCCTCTTCCTCCTCCTCCTCAACCTCAGGACAGTGAAAATAAAAAAAAGGCTATAAAACAGCTACTTTAAAGATTACACACTGATGTTTGAGTTGTTTGAGCGGCTTAGCGTTAAGTGTTAACCTCTGTTTACCTACATTGTTTTAGTCTGAAAGTACTTGTTAGTTATTCTCTGTGATCGTCATCGGGCAAATTTATCTTTCGGCTTCTTAAAAGTTAATAATTTGGTTTCTAGGTCACTGAGAAACATTTTATGGACAAAATATCAGAGAACATAATGGACAGGTGAGTCAATTATGACAGGAAGACACGAGAAACGCTGATATCTGTAGAAACTCTATTCATCACCGACTAATCCATCATTTACAGTTGCTAACAACGCTGCAGCAGAGCGATCCAGGAGGTATTTTCACCACTATTGACTCAAGGAAAAATACAATATTCGAAAAAGAGAAGCAAAAAGCAACTCCATCTCTGCACACACACACACACACACACACACACACACACACACACACACACACACACACACACACACACACACAAACAAGATTTTCTTCGGCTCGACGACTGATATCAGCTCCGTCTTATCAATCAGACGCCGCATGACCACAAGTCAAACTGTAGAAACACCCTAAACTGCTGATTATCACAATCGTGGGCCGTAAGCAGAGAAACAGAGTCAAATAATACACATTACAACAGGGTTTAACGGCAGAGTTTGCACAAAGTGGTGTTTGTTTAAGTGTATAAAATATAAAATATAAGGACATGGCAGTGGAACCCCCGTGTCGACGACACAAAAGTACAAAGCTTTAACCACTGAGGCTACGTTTACACTCGCTGGATATTTTTATAAACTGATATTTTCTTCCCTCCGTTTTCCAAAATAACTTTGTGCACACATCGTCGTTTTCAAAAACGTTTCCGTTTTTATATTAACCCGCATAAATATGCTGTCCAGAGCCGTCATAACTACGCCTGTGGGCGGCAGTGTAGGAAGAAGGAGAAAGCCATATGAGCACTGTGCGAAATACAGGGGGGTCTGGGGGGGTGAGACACCCTGATTAACACTCAAGACCTCCTGAAAGCCTCAAATGCAAAATTTGAGGCTTTCGAAACATGTAACAGTGTAATTGGAAAGCATGTTTTTTTTCCTAAAGACTTTTGTAATTTCAGTTTTACATATATGATCTACATACATAATACACTTTGCATTCTTTCTTATCCTTTTTAACCAGACAACATTTTCAATTATTTTATTTCTAATTGTGTATTTATAAAGGCGCCATATGTAAGAATGTGGCCAAAAACGGTCACTACATTCAAATAAAAATACAGAGGTCTTTTGGGTTACGTTTTCTGACGTAACTGGCAACCCGTGGTTGCTCGGCAGCTGAGACTCTACTTACTGCAATGATTGGTATACGGCAGTAGGTGGCGCCACATGCCAAAACATGATTTCAAAGACTGCAAATCACGTTTATGTTTTGAAATCATGTTTTGGCATCATGTGGCTACTGCCGTCGACCAATCATTGCAGTCAGTAGAGTCTCAGCTGCCGAGCAGCTTGAATTTGAATGTAGTAACCGTTTTTGGCCACATTCTTACATATGGCGCCTCTACGTAATATAGGAGCAAATGCAAACATGTAAAAATGATCATAACCGAATGTAAAAAGGTCGCATTTTTGGAGAGTAGATTGCCTAAAACTCTGTTTTTCTCCGTTTAAATTGCAAACGCGAAAACTGAGTTTTCCAAAATCTCCACTTTTGCCCGGAGTTTTTAGAAATAATCGTTTTTCAGAGGCGATATCGCCGTTTGTGTGTAAACGAAAGGCACAAACGCAGGGGGAAAGTGTCCGTTTAAAAAAAAAAAAAAACCTGTTCTAGTGTAAACGTAGCCTGAGTGAACTATTGGTGGTTAAACCTCATCGAAGCTACTTGATGACAAAAAAGAAAGTGCTGTTATTTATTCTACCACTAGGGGGCACATATTATTATAAATGCACTGTGTTCAAATTACGTGGGAGCCAATGGGAGCTGAGCGGATTTTTACGAGCGTCGTTGAATGCATCACAGCGTTCTCGCTGGCCCGGCCATCTGAAGTCTGACCATTAGAGGTCACTAATCCTGACACAAGATTATTTTGATTTAAGATGGACGGATTATTTTCTGTCATTTCCTTAACAGAACGTGCCGTCGCCAGCGCACCAAACCATAAATATTGCATCTCTTAACCATGTAATATGTTTTTAAAATGAGGAATTGTTTTTCATACTTTTTTCATTACATGAAGAGGTTTTTATTTCATTTTTCTTTTTTTTAATATGATGACTTCAAGGTTTTCCCCTCTTCCCCGTCGTCTGTGAGAATGTTTTTCATTGAGATCAGGAAATTTGAAAGTTCCACCTGGTTTGGTTACGTCAAAATGTTCTCTGTGTCTGGACAAAAGAATCTGGAGGAGAGTTATTGATTTTTTACAAGGTCCTGAGGATTTAATAGAAGGGTTTTTTTTTTACATTTATTTATTAAAGAAAATCCATGAGAATGAGGGGCTACGTTGGTATGAAACGAGCCGACTGTGAGTGCAGTGGTTGTTGTGATGACACACACACTCACACACTTACATCTTTAAAACAGCAAACAATAATAGCAACTGCTATGAAGAGCTGAACAGACAAATACAATGAGATCCAGACACAATCAGACAAAGTGCAGCAGAGCAAAGGCTGCAGACAACAATACCAGCGCTAAGATAACAGGAAATGCCAGCTTTTCAGAACCAGGGAGGAACTCCTTTTTTCTCTCATGTTTACAAAAAACCCAGAACAGTCGTCATGAACTTTGCGTTAACGTGCACTTTTCATGTAAAATGGATTAAATCAAATCGAATAAAAACGTCTGCAGAGGCAAATCCATCACTTTCTTAATTTGAGTTCCATTTCATTGGCTCTGATTTGTTTAGATTGAGTCACCTCTCGCGGGGAGTTTGTTTAATTTCACAGCCGAGAGAACACCAATGATTTTTAGGAGTGTTTTTTTTTTTTCCCTTGTTCAACTTTCTCTACAAGCTATTACAGTAAATCGTGGCTGCAACGCAGCCATAAAGCACGGAATATTAAACTGCTGTTTACACCCGGAACTCTGAGTTTGACGACGCTCAGGGATCACGTGGAGGTAATTAATGAGTTCTCTGTTTCAACACTTTCTCAGAAAGATCAGAGTAGACAAAAACATTTCAAACTTTATCTTCTCAGCGTGGTCTTTTCACTCAGAACCACATTCATGTCAGTTTTAATGCCTTCACCTTGTGTCTGAAATCTGGATATTCCTTTGAAATTGAGGGGGAACTTCAAACTCACAAGATTGGAGTACTTTATAAATCCCCTCAGGGAAATTCCTTCTCCGCACTGAACACATCTACTAGAAACCTTCATAGAATAAGGAGGGAGCAATGGGGGTCACTTTGACCTTGGACTCCAACCAGCAACCCTCCAATTACAAGCCAACGTTCCCTTTCCACTTGTCCATGGAATCACAATGATACTACACCAAAGCATCTGAAAGCGGCGTTTGGGAATATTTCAGGTTCAGCACCGTTGATATCAAAGAAATCTGCAGACTCAATCTGACAAAAGTACGGTCTGTCCATTAAACCACCAGAAACTGTAAAGTTGGTCACACTTTTGCAACTAGAAAAGCTTCCACGCTTCTTCTTTGAAGAGTTTTCCTCAAGAAATAAGGGTTCCAAAAGGGTTCTTCTACAAGAGCTGAGGTTCTACCTGGAACCATTTGTTTCTGAAAAAACCCTTTCCCGAAGAAAGGGTTTTTCAAGGGTTATTGGTAGCACTAATGGTTCCAGTAAGAACCATTTTGATCCAGAGAACCCTTTAAAGGCCCTTTCCTGAATAAAGGGTTTTAAAAGGGTTCTTGGTGGAACCCTCCAAAAGGGTTCCGAATGGAACCTTTATATAAAGGGTCTACCTGGAGCCAAAAAGGGTTCTCCTATGAGGACAAGCCGAAGAACCTTATATGGTTCTACTTAGCACTTTTATTTCTAAGAGTGTAGAGCATTTCTGAGGTCAGGTCCTGAGAAGACCTGGATCACAATCTCTGTTCCATTTCATCACAAAGGTGCTCGGTGGAGGTTGAGGTCAAGTTCCTTCTACACAAAACCATGTCTTTATAGAAAAGGACCTTCCTCAAAGTGGTACATATTGGTAATATGTGCATTTTTCAAATAAATACATGTTTTCCAGTAACAGGATGATTATTTTACTTCATCATTGCTGTGTTTCATTGAACTTTTCCACCATTTTGCTGCGACCTGAACCCACAAACACAGGAGCTGGAAACTCACAGTGGTCTCTGAGCAGCTCCTCAGAGCTCAGTCCAACAGCACGCCATCATCATTGTTCAGCTGCTCACACACACACAGACACACACGGACACACACAGACACACACACATACACACAAAACAGCACATTCCACAATCAGCAGCAACTCCAATAAAACCCGAGGAGGAGGAGATGACTAAGACAACAGCACCGCTCTAATCTTAGAGAATTAGAATTCCTTTCTGCTGGTTCTCTAATAAGCTGTGTGTTCTTTTAAATAACTGAGCTTTGGGATGAGATTGAAAAAAACAAAACAAAACAAAACAAAAACACATACAGATAAAAGCAATCGAGTGTAATTTGGGGGAAGAATGTGCGGCGATTAAGGCGTGAACAGCAGAGCCAGACTACGTCTGAATAAAAGAGCAACCATTTAAAGAAATGCAGATTCTCTGCTAAATGAAGTGGTCGTGAAATCCTGAGTGAAAGAGCGACACACAAGTTCACTGTGTTTGTGAGTATTTAGATAACAAAGAAATCAGTAAAAGTTCATCTTAAAACAGGACATTTGAGAAAGTCTTCATTTCATTTTTAAACCTTTTCCTGATTTGCTGACCAAACAAGTCCTCGGTTTATCTTTCAATTATATTCTCGATTAATTGAGTAATCGCTTGGTCCATAAAATGTCGAAAAGAAACGTTGATCGGTGTTTGTCAGAAGCTAAAAAATTCAGAAATCTTGTTTAAACAATGAAAAAAAGTAGATGGAGACAAGTTTTCCTGGGTCTTCAACACGGTAGTGAGACCTTCTATGATGTCTATGAGGCTTGGAGACAGAATTAGAAATGAAGGGACACTTCAGGTTGAACAGTTAGGAGATAAAGTAAGAGCGTGAGGGTTGAGATGGTTTGGTCACCTGCAGCGGAAGGACTGTACCACAGAGAAGGTTCATGGATGTTGAGGACATGAGGGGAAAGGACAAGATGGAGGCAGATGATCCACCGTGGTGACTAGGGCTGTAATCAACCAAAGAAACTCTTGGTCGACTAAAGCCCTGAAATTTCGACCAAAAATTGCGCCCAGCACACAAGCTAGTAGTGCACGATAAAAGCGAGATTGAAGTTTATGCGTGTTTTAAATAAAAGTAATTTAAATAGAATTTTAAGACCTTTCAAAATTGTATTTAAGACCTTTTATGAGATTTTAGCAGAATTATAGACATTTTAAGGCCTTAAATTCAAATGATTGGATTTAAGACTTTTTAAGACTTTTTAAGACTTTTTAAGACCCCGCGGATACCCTGTAGACTAAAACATTGAAATATGTTAATAATTCTGATATGTTCATACTCAAAACGGACGGAGCAACCTTAGCTTAGCGTTTTTAAATGATAGGTCATGTTTGTTGTAGAGCTGTGAAAAGCAAACTGTTGGTTGCAAAGTTTGTGTTCCACTTTTTTTTACCATCATCTACTTTTGAAAAATGCTGCCACACTGCTGATGTCTTTGACATGGATGTGACAGGAGGACTGACTGTACCCTCAAATGTAAAGCTCAAAATTCACGTCTAATTAACTCATGAGCCACTGAGCGAAAACAACCCACTGGGCTGGACAAAACCAAAATTGTGGAAAACAAGGGGGGTGTTCCCTGAAGACAGGCTGTTACCTGTGAAGCACGGGTGCTGTAAAACACCCCTATTAGCATGTGGCACTTTCCTCCTAATGAAATTCACCATAAAAAAAACAATTTTGGTCGAGCCAGAGCGTGTCGACCAAACTTTACAGCCCTAGTGGTGACTCCTAAAGGAGAAGCCTGAAGAAGAAGAGTAATTGTACCAAAGCCGTCCTGCTCTTCACCTGCTGGTTGAAGAACAGTTTAATGTCGACCCCGAAAAGACGAGAACTCTGAAGTCAGCACTTTAAATCCTAAAGTGAATGCGCCTTGTATTGAGATGAGAGAAAACACTGTGGTCTTTAGAAGGACGAGTGGGCGAGACAGACATTTACTGTATATAGAATCAAAGCCACGGAAAAGAGACGATGACCTAACTTCACAAAACAGACGATGGACGACGGAGAGTCGGCCGTAAAAGAACAGAGAGAGAGAGAGAAAAGAAATGGTGTGTTTGTGAGGACACAGAGAGAGAGAGAAAGTGTCTGAAGCAGTTTCCTAAGCCTGGCCGTCACGCATGCTTAACCTTGCGCTAGCGCCGCCGCGACGCAGCTCGCATATCAATGATGGAGTCGTATCAGCAGCAGAGAGAGAGAGAGAGAGAGAGAGGAAACACAGCAGCACATCTGCACTAACACTGTACGACACCGACTCACAACAGCAGTGTAAGTTACACCGGAGAAGAGGGGTAAAGATGACACATGACACAGCAGGACAGGAGACGAATAAACGTGTTTCACAACAACAAAACATTGCTAAAGCACTGAGACAATTGTACTGTGCATGTCCACCAGGCTTTCAGCCAGCAGGGCCCTACTTTTAGGCAGGACGCCTGGTAACCACCGAAACGATGTTGTAATGATGCAAAAACTGCGGCCAGCAAGCGCCTGTCTATACCTGCTTAGAGTCTGTCCAAGATCAGTTTGGAACACCAATAAAACCATTCCAACATGTTGGAGTACACTGTGGAATAGCACCTATTAAAGGTGAAGTAAGCAGTTTATAGTGCCATCTAGAGGAGAGGCTGAAATTTACAACAAAGAACTGCTCCTCTGCTCACCCCCTCCCTTCCCTGAGCGCTACGGTATCCGCAGCCGGGTCAAATGTCGTCCTCGTCGTCTTTCTCCGTGTCAGCAGATGAGGTTTGTGAGTAGAGCTGAAACGATTAATCGATGAATCGATTATTAATCGATTACTAAATTAATCGCCAACTATTTTGATAATCGATAATCGGTTTGAAGCTTTTTTCATGATTAAAACAAGATTTCTGATTGTTTTAGCTTCTTAAATGTGAACATTTTCTTAGTTTCTTTGCTCCACATAAACAAGTAAATCATTCAAACTGAATCATTTTGGTTTGTGAACAAAACAAGACATTCGAGAACATCATCATTTCCAGGTTTGACAAACACTGATCAACGTTTTTTAACATTTTCTAACATTTTATGGACCAAACGATTCATTGATTAATCGAGAAAATAATTGACAGATTAATCGATTATGAAAATAATCATTAGTTGCAGCTCTATTCGTGAGGCGAGGGAGAGGGCGAGCTTCCGCGGCCGTAGCAGACGAAGCAGAGAGAGAGGAGGCGGGACTTCCGCTACAAGTAAAGTGACGCTTGATTTGTTCTCTTGCGTTTGTCCTTACAGGCTCCCGTAGAAACATGGCGTCTCACTGCTAACAGTGACAATGCAACCGCGGCCCACGACCATGTTATTTTACATGACTTTTTGAAACACTACGAAAATGAAACAAAAACTATTATACAGCGACTAGACAATGCAGGAGCACATAATATGTATAAAAAAGTGGATTTTGGGTTATATAAACCCATAAATACTACACAGTGTCCCTTTAAATGCTGGAAAGTCTCTTTGCGCAAAAGCAAAACATGTCTGCAAACAGCGCAGATTATTAACTCCCTGCGACAGAACTCTCTTTTCTCTCTCTTTGAGCAGTTAACTAAAGAGATCAGCTCATCTCATGCATCTGTTCTTCCCTTAATTACAGCGCTAAAGCGTCTTCTACACAAAGGCAAGGGGGGGGGACCCTCTAAAAAAAAATCCTAGCTAAAAGCCCGATGACCACCACCCTCTCACTGTATCTACATGATTAGTTTAGCTAAGATTTGGCAGATAAATGATGACGAGATGAAGATTTTTAAAAGCATAGCTGCTGCAGCGGTAAAATAACAGTAGCTACTCTGTAACATATTGCTAATTAACTTTCTGTATTTATTACTTACTCAATTTCACTCATAGCATGATGCATATACAATGATACACTCCGATTTAGTGGTAGTGCCGTCACTTTACGGGTAACGCAATGGCAGTGCATTGTGGGAAATGTAGTTTATGGTCAATGCACGCCTTAAAGCAGCATAGACCTATTTTAACACCAATTTTTAAGACCAATTAATCAGTCGCGGGCCACATAAAATTACATGGCATCTCATGCATCTGTTCTTCCCTTGATTACAGCGCTAAAGCGTCTTCTACACAAAGGCAAGGGGGGACACCCTCTAAAAAAAATCCTAGCTAAAAGCCCGATGACCACCATCCTCTCGCTGTATCTACATGATTAGTTTAGCTAAGATTTGGCAGATAAATGATGAAGAGATAAAGATTTTTAAAAGCGTAGCTTCTGCAGTGACCGTCAGACTGCAGCTCTGACCGATGCGTCACGTTTCTTGCCAGATTTGAGAGAAGATGTGAAGAAGTAGAAGTATTTATAACAGCGCACAGAGAGTTAAGGAGAACATCAGTGTGTTCCAGTGAATATATTCAATAACACCTACAGTCATTTGCTGTCAGCCAAAAAAACAACCGAGAACTACCTGAGAAAATCTAGAGCCCATGATCGCCAACGTTAAAGTACAGTGTGAATATGATTTTCACAGCAGGCAAACACTTTGTAGAGTAGAGTGAAATTCGATTTAGATGGAGCAAAAAAGTACCTCCAAATACCACCAGAGGAAGCACTGGTGGTTCCACAGTTTGAGAACCATAGGTGTAGATATCTAACACCCACTGGATCACATTGGAAAGCAAGAGTATGGGAAAATCATCAAATCAAATAGAATATGTAAATATGTGGTTTACTAAACACAGATCTGTGCCGCAGGTTCACCTATAAATAATGGGTAAATTGCTGTGAGAATAATACTCAACTCCTTATATGGACATCCTGTGGGTGAGTGTGTTTATAGTTCACATATTCAGGCTTTAAAACATTTGTTTTTCCTGTCTTCTTATGTGTTGTTGTGTCAAAGTTGTGATTCTTTTAATATCGCATTTTTAGCAGCGATATAAAGGAGCAATAATTGTGCAGAAGTCACAAAAATACAGTGTTTTTCTTTTATTATCGTTCATAAAAGTGAACTTTGAACTGTGACGTATTTCGTATTACCTAAACCTCACAAATTCAAATATATAGTGCATAGGTTGTGGTGAAAAAAAGGAAATAAGACACTCTATGATGCACATTCTTATAGCCTCTGTGTAAACTGTACGTTTAAACATGAGCTGAAATGCTCTGTGTTCTTAGAGTGAAACAATAAAGCTGTTAACAACACATTTGTGCCCTTTCAAGCTATTTAAAGAGACATAATTCTGCAACTGTGAAACACATATTCTTTACCAATAAAGAAGAAACAAACAGCCCACAACGTGACTCACATTAAACTCTGTTTCTGTTATTTACATAGATGTGTTTTTTTTATCTGGTTTCATACCAAAACAAGCACTTTATCTGTGACTCGTGGTTGTAAATATTGAAATATCATGACGGAATGTTGCGAAATAGGCTCTAAAACCCGACTGATCTGATGTTTTTTCTGACCTTTTCCACTTGAGCGATCTTCTGTTTGAGTGAGTGGACCTCACACGTTACTCTATTGTCATAAACTGTTCTTTTTTTTATATAAGAATATAATAATAAAGGAGTAAGAGCTAAATTTACTCCTGCAGACAAAAACGTTGGGAGTAAAATCATTCCTGAGCTGCAGCAGCAGGACACTGAGTGTTTTTTCCAACCAACAACAACAACAACAACAGCAGCAGCAGCAGCATTTACTTTTGGCCGGAGCTCTCAGGTTACAGGAAACAGCTTCCCCACCGTGCTGCGGTCTGGAGGAAAAAACGCTGTGTGCATATTTGGCGTCACCGGCGGCAAACGGAGAACTTCCTGACCACAATTGCTGTACCACTAACAACGAGAGGAGGAGGAGGAGGAGGAGGAGGAGGAGAGGAGGAGGAGAGGGTGTGATGTTGTGTTTCTAATTAAAACAGAAGCATTCAGGGACATACATCGACTCCTCAGGGACCAGCGTTGGGTGATAAACTCACTCATGCGTCCCCTCCATCTTTAAAAGGGACTGATAAAAGTCTTTGGGGATGCTATTCCCTCGCCTCCTCCTCCTCCTCCTCCTCCTCCTCCTGTTATCTGATGCCAACAGAGGTCTTTTGTCACATCGATCCTTCCCGAGGATCCTCACGTATTCAGCGAGGATGTCTTCCCGTGTCTTGATTGACACGTCTCCACACGTCGATCACTAAACCTCCGCCTCACGCACACATCGCTAAGAAGCTGCTGCTGCTTTGATAGCAGAGTTACATGTGGAGCAGCAGGGATGAGAGAGTGACTCTGAGGGGACGTCAGGAGATAAAAGCAGGACTTTAAACAGCATCTGCGTTTGCAGTGTTAAAAAGCTTCTGGTGTCATCGTGTACACATCAATAGAAAAATGAAAAATCACAGCCCTTTGTCTTTCCTGATGCTAATCTGAACAGTTGTGAGGATGAAACAGATCGACAGCATTATCTGAGTCTGATTGTCAGTTACAGACCGTAAACACAGAGCAGCCACAGGTCCTGTCGTCACAAATGTCCCAGCAGAGAGGCTGTTATAGTGAGTACCATGATGGATGTTAGGGTTTACGTTCACACACAGAGGAAACATGACGGACAGATGGAGGTTAAATGTTGAGGAGGGAAACATTATGTCACAGTCTACCAGGGTCTCTGCAGCTTTCAACAAGTCAAATTTAAGACTTTTCAAGACTTTTTTAAGACCATAATGAATACAATTTAAGACCCATTTCAAATCCACACTGGCAAAAAAGTACAAAAGACATGAAGGGAAATTGGAGCCACAAATCGTTGAACTTGCAATACGGCTTAGCTGTTGGCTTACGTTAAGTTTATTCCGCTGCTATGCTAAGCTAAGTAACACACCGCCGCGCGCGCACAACACACTAGCTAGTGGTGCTCGCCTTGATAAATTCTCCCCGGGCAGCACAGGTGGACTACTTTAGTTCCGTGTTGTAGAAGTCAAGACTGAAGTTTATGCATGTATTAAATAAAAGTAACGTTGATAGATTTTTAAGACCTTTTTAAATTGTATTTAAGACCTTTTATGAGATTTTAGGAGAATTTAAGACATTTACGTCCTTAAATGCAAATTATTGGATTTAAGACTTTTTAAGTCTACACTCTCTGATCAGCAACAAGCAAAGATGAGATGAACACAACAATCAACTTAAACACAGAGGAGCAGCCTGAGGTGAGCAGAGAGGTCAAAGGTCAGAGGTCAGAGGTCAGAGACCGTCATTGTAGAGCCTTCAACCATGAAGTCCAGCTGGAGATAACCTGACCACCTGTTCTTTTATATTGTTATTTTAAATATAAACAAATGTCACTTCAACTCAAACCAAGTGTCTTCACACGTGGCACTCAAATACGTTTTCTGTGATCTGATTGCAATCAGATACAGCGTCTGACCACTTGCACAGTTAGTACAGGTGTAAATACACCTGAGACGCATCGAGGACGGATTGTTATCTGCCCTCAGTGGAGTCTCAGCTTCATCCGCAACATCTACATGAGCTGAAATCACGTCGGCACAGCTAAAGCGGCAACAAAACTCCACAGTTTTTCTCCTTCTCCTTTTCAAAAAGCAAAGACGAGTCCATGTGATGGACGCGACGCTGTTGTCTGCTGCTGGGAATCTTTGCAGAAGAAGAAGAAGAAGAAGAAAGGGAGGTGACGTCGTAAGGGATAGCAATTGGATCTTCACGTGGACACCGGAGACGCGTGTTAACACCAGGTGTAAACGCATGTGGTGAAGTGCAATGTGATCACAGAGGAAAACACATTCTATCTATCTATCTATCTATCTATCTATCTATCTATCTATCTATCTATCTATCTATCTATCTATCTATCTATCTATCTGAAGAACTGATTCAACTCCTCAGCTGCACAACTTGTGTCCAGAATTCCACATTCACGTGAGAAGCTCATTATTATCTACGCTCAGCCTCAGGATTTGAGTCCGCAAAAGTTTAGCAGCAGCATCAGCAGCAGCATCAACACATGTTTATGTTTATCCACTGGCTGCATTCTTTTGTTCACGCTCTGCAAAAACCATCACCCTTTCACTTTCTGTCTAATGAGTGTGCGTGTCGTCATCACACACACACACACACACACACACACACACACACACACACACACACACACACACACACACACACACACACACACACACACACACACACACACACACACACACACACACACACACACACACACACACACTAATCAATCTCATTCCTCATGTAGCAGCTTGAAAAAGACATGAAATTCCCCACAATATTGTCAACATACTGTAGTGTGTGTGTGTGTGTGTGTTCCTCTGTAATGTGACTCACTGTCAGAGCCAGAGTGGCAGCCTGGATTGCCTCTGTCGGATAAATACTCCCAGCATGCAACGCTCTGCCTCCGTCTGCACAATGTGCTGCATTGGCAGCCTTCTGGCAAGATCGTGGACGCGTCTGTGTTAGCGCACACCGTGTGTGTGTGTGTGTGTGTGTGCGCTTCTACACATCTGTGGCTGCCACCTGAGCTCAACCACGGCAGAGACAGTTAATATGTTATTAGGACGAGGAGTCAGAGCAGAGCAGATGCTGAGCTTCTAACGAAAAACAAGACAAGAGGAAAATAAAATAAAGTCATATGAGGATGGAAATGGAGGACGGGGACATTTGTGTGTAGATGTGTTCAGTTTGTTCCATCTGGAATGTGTGTGTGTGTGTGTGGGGTGTGTGTGTGTGTGTGTGTGTGTGTGTGTGTGTGTGTGTGTGTGTGTGTGTGTGTGTGTGTGTGTGTGTGTGTGTGTGTGTTTGTGTGTGTGTGTATGTAACGACACTTGCTCTCGACTGCAGTCCACACAGTTTGGGACGTGGAATGTGTGTTTTCTCTAACCGCCAGCTACACAAAGCGACACCGGTCGAACAACTGCAGGACACAGTCAGTGGTCGTGTTGTGTCACTCTGAATGAAAATCAAGTGCAGTCAACACACAGGTCCAAGAGGAGAGAGAGAGCTGAGCTGAGCAAAGGCTTTTGTCTGAGACACAGATTGTTCACTACAGTCTGGGACTATCACACACAAAGCTGTGGATGTCAAGAAAACCTCAAAGTCTCAGATGGGACATCACTATGTCCTTATTCTCACTGTCCTCACTCGGTGTCTAATGGTGCGTTCCAGATGTTGTCAGAGTTTCCCACTTCCTCAACTTCTGTCATTTCTGTTTCAAAGTAAATCAGTTGTGCTCATAGTTTTATCCAAACTTTATCCGTAGACGTGTTGCGTGTGCAAAAAACAAGATGGCGCGTTTTTTTTAATCAACTAGTTTCGCCAAAAATCGCTGGTCCAAAAACATTTTTTTTTTCCCCCCGACTTCCCATGAACGCGGTCAACTCGTCCGACTTCCGATTACATAAAATGGAACGCAGCAAAACTTAATAGAACTGAGGTTAATTCCTCAACCCCATGTTTCTCAAACTGTGGTATATGTCGTTAATTTTATGATTTAAATACACACCAATATTTTGCTTACCACAGAGCAACATGAGCTGTAAAAGACGTCCTTTAACCTGGATTAAATGGACTTGGACTAAGTAATTTCCATATGTTGTATTTTTATTCTTTAAAGTGGACCTAGACCGGAAGTTCCAATTAACGCTGTTTTTTAGTGTGTATCTGCGTCATTACCTTGTTTATGAAGCCCTGAAGGTTCTAAACAAACAGTTCAGCCACTGCTGAGAACGCTGTGTTTTATTGTAATCTCGGGCTCAGCGAGATCTCTGAAAAAACCCGGTCCAGTTACGTAAACAGTGGTTCTCCTGAACAGCAGATCGTCCTGCTCCGGGCACTAGTCCGGGCACATCCAGTTGCGTACATTGAACCGCAGAAGAAGAATAACGTCCGTTGTGGAGGTGTTTCACGAGCGACAGTGTCTTCTGACTCTGGGTCTGACTCTGGGTCAAAGGTCGTCAAAGGGACTGAGGCGGGGAGTCGTGAAGAAGCTATTTTTAAACACTGTTAAAACAATGTTTTGATAATGAGTAGCAGTGCATCCACCGTTCCAGAGGGGGGAGCTGTGCTTCTGAGAGCGGGTGTGCTGAATATGTCACTCCGGGTACTGGCCAATCACAAGACAGTCTGTTTTCTCGGCAAGATTTATGTCTGAAATAGCGCGGCTGACAAGTGCTTCAAAAGGGACAGATTTCTATCGGCTCGTTTACAGCAACTAGGAGGTTTTTGAGCATAAAAACAAGTTAATGTATGTAAGTAGACCTCCATAACTAACATATATGTGCAACAGGACCACTCTATGTGAGCTTTAAAACACTGGGGTACAACACGAGAAACAAATCAATAAATGTAGATCACAGAGTGTGGACACAGACCGGGAGTAACCACACAGCCAGTTATCAGAGAGAAAATTAGACATTATTTAGTTTTTCATTCATGTCTAATCTCAGGCAGATTATGCCGACAGTGTTAAAGATGAGCTTCGTCATTTGTTTTCCCTCACTGAATCTACATTATTTCTAAAAATGTTCTACCACTTTTTGTCACTGCAAAACAACACACGTGCATGTGAAGCACGGACAGACAATCACACAGTGTACTCAGAGGTCAGCTGCATTTAAATGTACGTCTATATTTATATGGGCCAGACGCCCGGACCCTCTCCGTCTGTTGGGGTCCGTTCTGAGGTCAATACTACAAGACTGTGAACTAATGATCCAGCAAATTCCCTCAGCTGTGTTCTCCCTCCTCCTCCTCCTCCTCCTCCTCCCTTTGCTTCAATCTGCTGCTGTCCTCCGTCTCTCCCACTCTCTGATCCCCCGCTGTGCTGCAGAAATGAGAAACTAACTGAAGCTTCGGCAGCACCAGCAGCAGCAGCAGCATCAGCACCGAGCCTCGCTCTGTTTCCCCCGAAACACACGGCAGATAAACAAGGCGGCTTCTCAAGACACCAGTGAAACTCTGGCCGCTGCTGGATTTTCTTTATGCCTTTGACCGTTTGTTCTGATCTGGTGTTTTCATCACAGCCGTGCGTCAGTATGTCAAGCTTGTCTGACCATGTTTAAACATGGAAATCAAAATGATCTGCAACAACGTGGAAGATTGAATTAAATAGCGTGTGAATCGATAAGTCTGATAGCCTCAGTGTGGAACAGCATTTCTGATTTTTCCTCCGAGTACCACCAAAGGAAGCTGACATACCACACATTTTTCCATGCGTTTACAAACCTTTTTTCTGTGGGAACTGTCTGCTGTAAACCGCTAACTCTCCCGCACCAAAGCCCATTCATAAAATCACCTATTTTTTACGTCACGACACACAGGAGCTGTTGAGCGACTGCTGCCTCAGTAACTACATTCAAACGTGTCATTATTGTGACTTTGGTGATTGATGTCCTTCGGTCTGGTTCACTTTAGTGAGGAAAACTTTACAAACGCAGGAGCAGCAGAGGAGAAACGGTGGTGTGAGCACAAGCTAAAAACACTGATTTTCTCTATGGACTTTGGTGCAGGAGAAAATTCCAGTTAGAAATTCCTTTCATTATGATATCTGTGAATAACATGGAGGTGGATGCTCCCTCTAAAGCATTGGTTCTCAAAGTGCGGCCCGGGGGCCAATGGCGGCCCGCAGAATCATTTCTGGCGGCCCCGCAATGAATTACAGTTGATAGTTTTAATCCAGGAGTTACTAAGCTTGTTAAATGTTTATTGGACATTACTGGATACAGACCAATAAGTGTAAACAAAAAAACTGGGTATTTACTTGGTTTCTATATGGTGAATTTTATATTATTGGGTTATAAGCTGGTAATAAGCAGGTAGCTACAGCCCCCAATTACTAGCTATTTACCCAGTAAATACATGGTAACAGAAATGTGTTACTTGGTATTAACCTGTAATTAGAAGGTAAAAACAATGGCCAAAATACTGGGTAATTACCCAGTAAATTATAAAGCGTTATTATATTAATGCTTATATTACTTAACGCTAATCTGTAGAACTGCAATCTGGTCATTAAAATTATTACAAATGGGATTTCCTTTTTTTTTTTTCTTTGGCGGCCCTCAGTCCAATGTTGGGTTCCTAAATTGGCCCTCAGGTATCAGAACTTTGAGAACCCCTGCTCTAAAGACAGTAGGTAGTCCACGTATTGACTCTGTTTCACCGTATCATTTAGATTCTTTTACACACACACACGTGCTCACACCAAGTATCTTCCACACCTCGATGGTAGCATCCATCTCTGCCTCTGTCAGTGCGATAAAGCAGCATCAGAGCCACAGCGCTCACTCCTGTCCTGTCCTTATCGATTGGGAATAAAGAATGTGGCTCAAGGGACGGAGTCGGACACTCAGTCACACTGTGGACAAACATGAATGAAGTGGATTCAGAGGGCACCACATATATTAATCCAGTCTTTTATGGACATACGTACTTCTGGAGATTAAAGGGCTTGCAAACGAAAACAAAAACATACTTTATAACTGTGAGTTCATCACGTGCTGCTTTAGCTGAAAAGACAGACGACTAAATCCTCACCATCTGAAAAGTTCTGTGAATTTAAAAAGTTTGGCTTACGTAACAATAAGAGTACAAGTATTTATTTACTGTAGGAAAAGTAGTGGAGTAAAGTTTGTTAGAAATATAAATAAAGTAAACTACAGATACGTAGTGAATTTTGCACTTAAGTACAGTAACAGATTTTTCTGTTTTTACAAAAGTACAGACAACACAGACATGGACTAAAGACTGCAGCAGATTAGCATATTTACGCTCTTATCTTGAAAAACAGAAGCAATTGTTATAAGCCAGCAGCTGCAACTTTCACACTAAGTCAGGCTTCATCCATAATACTCAGTAAAGTTCTGCTCTGGATATACAGGCTCATTTAGGATGAGATTTCACAGCATTTCAAAGTAAAAGTGTTTGTTTTGATGTGAAATCACGTACTTACTTCTATTGAGAAAGAAGAGCTAACGGGCCGGTTTTCATCAATACATTCATAATAATAATAAGTGACGGGTCACATGACATCGATTGAGGGGCCACTTACGTGGGTTTGAGACATTTATTTAACTTACTTACGACATATGTTGTGAATTAGGTTTGTCACCTTTTTTAAAAAAAAACTACAGCACAGAGACTTCATTACTGAAGCAAAGGAGTCTGCGGTTCTCAAAGTGTGGTACGTGTACGACCAGTGGTACGTGAGCTTCCCCTGGTGGAAACTCTGTTTATACCAGGGTATGAGATCAGAGTGGAGCAGAGCGTTTTATTTTGTCAGGACTGTAAAGGTTTACTTTTTTACTTTAACTTAAGTATTTTTTAGACTTTTACGTAAAATGTTTTTGTACTTTAAAAAAATTACTTGAGTAGACTATTGTAATAATAATAATGAGGATAAAACTTCATTTCCATTGTTCACCATCATCCTCCAACACCGCCTGGTTCAAACTGTGTCATGTGTTATGTGTCATGTGGGAATAAAAACGATAACATCGCAGCACAACCTTCACATGCAGCGTTTCCATCTCCAGCATCTGAGAATAAGGAGAAACTGCGACTTCATTGTCAAGGAAACACAAGACTGTTTCTGTGAGGAGACGATAGACAGACACAGACAGACACAGACAGAGACACAGACAGAGAGTGCGTCCTCTGCTGTGACGGTGACTGCACTCAGCGGCGCGCAGAGACGCGACACCTGAACACACGCAACAAACTGCGGACACTTTGTTTCCACTGCCAACAACAGACGACGGAGAGACAGAGCCGCTGTTCAACATGACGATACAAAATAACTGCTGTTTCCGTGTCGGAACTATGTATCACACACAAACACACAAACACGCGCGTAAACCTGCGCGTAAAACTGCTCAAAAATGATCCAAAAAGTCTCCAAACGAAGCGGTTTTTAATGTAAGAGAAAACGAGCAGAGAGGAGCAGTGAAGCTGGAGAAAGTACCGCGATACTTTGTCTGAAAACGGCTCAAAAACATGTCGACCTTTCCTGACATAAATGAAGCAGCCAACTTTCCCAGAGCCTCGCAACAGCGCCGGAGAGAGCTCCACTCCACCGGAGAGAGCTCCACTCCTCTCCGGAAAGAGCTCCACTCCTCCGCCGCTGCTGCTGCTTCCTCCGCCGCTGCTGGTGCCCTCCCCTCCCGCAGCTCCGTGTGTGACTGCCAGCCCCACGGCCGCTCACCCACTTCCCCTCTCCGCAGCAGCAGCAGCAGCGGTTTCCTCCCCCCATAAATAAAAGTGACTTACTTTTCTCTGGCTTGGCTGTCGGACGGCACGTTGCCGCTCTTGCCTTTGGCGTACATGCTTGCAGAGAGCTCCGATTGTCACGCACCTGTCAACCCATCACAACCTCCCCGGGCACAGCCCCGTCGCCATGGCGACACAAGCAGCGTCGGCTCCCATTGGATGCCCCGCTGCTCGGGACCGCCCGCTCGCCATGGCAACCGCCAGTGAGTGACAGCAACGCGGCCACGCCCCCATTGGACAGTAGCACGACCTCCGTCTCTCACTCTCTTTTTTCACTCTCTCTCCCTGTTTCACTCTGTCCTGTCATGTCAGTGTCTCTCATCCACACTAACCCTTAACCCTAAACCAGGTCTTATCCCTGAAAAAGTCCCTTTAAGAGGTGACAGAGGACCAGCCACAAGGTCCTCACTTTCCCAAAATGTCCTTGTTATGTCTTTGCCCCTTAACCTTAACCTTAAAGGTGCATTATGTAATAAATCTAAAGCAACTGGCCATAAAATCCTCCTAATATGTCACAGAGACTCAGGAATAATGTTCATATAACAAACTGAACTCACCAACAACAACAGTACAGACTAAATATTTGCATTAAAAAAAATATTTTGCAGACTGCAAATCATGTTTTGGCATGTGGCGCCACCTACCACCGTCTACCAATCATTGCAGTCAGTAGAGTCTCAGCCACCGAGCAACCAGGGGATGTCAGTTAGGTCAAAAAATTAAACCTAAAAGACCTCGGTATTTTGAAATTGGATTTAGCAACCGTTTTTGGCCACATTCTTACATATGGCATCTTTAACCATTACAGCTAAATACCTTAACCTTAAAGGTGCATTATGTAATAAATCTAAATCAACTGGCCATAAAATCCTCCTAATATGTCACAGAGACTCAGGAATAATGTTCATATAACAAACTGAACTCACCAACAACAACAGTACAGATTAAAATATTTTTTGAAGACTGCAAATCACGTTTATGTTTTGAAATCATGTTTTGGCATCATGTGGCGCCACCTACTGCCGTCTACCAATCACTGCAGTCAGTAGAGTCTCAGCTGGACGAGCAACCACGGGTTGCCAGTTACGTCAAAAAATGAAACCTAAAAGACCTCGGTATTTTGAATTTGAGTGTAGTAACTGTTTTTGGCCACATTCTTACATATGGCACCTTTAACCATCACAACTAAATACCTTAACCTTTAACCTAAAACAGCTGTTCTTTTTACAGACAGTCACCTCCTCTACCAATCAACACTGTTCAAACTATTCTCACCAGCACATTTGCATTGTTTATTTACAGTTTTATACCTTGTCTTGTATAAATTACCTTAAAGCACGTGTCAAAACTCAAGGCCCGGGGGCCAGATGTGGCCCGCCACATCATTTTATGTGGCCCACGCGGTCTATGCTGCTTTAAGGCGTGTTCAAGAAAGACGGGAAGGCGAATACATGTTTGTGCTTCAAGGATAAAACCTGGTAAGTCTTTTGTCATATGAGGCGGTGTCGGAGTACGATCTATGTCTGCATTTTGACACCAAACAAGGAGCCAAGTATGCTAAAGTTAGCCTTCAAGAAAAACAATGAATTGTCAAATAATTAAAAGGCAAACTGTGATCAACCAAAAACGATGCGGCAGTGAAAGCTAGCTTGTCTTAAAGGGATACTTGAGTAAAAGTATATAACCAGAAAATGACTCTGGTAGAAGATGAAGTTACAAAGATAGTTAGAGGAAATGCAGCGGAGTGAAAGTTGCTAGAAATAAAAATAACTTGATATGTTACATATGTATATATATATGTATATAAATATGTGCAAATGTACAAACATGTATTTCTTTTTTCAAACTGTAAACTGCTCGACAAAATAAATCAGAGTTTGCAATCAGGAGTTGAGAGGAGCCGTGAACACTGTGTGAATGTTAAGTACATTTACAGTAAAGCTAGAGGTCACAGTGACTCTGTGTGTGTGTGTGTGTGTGTGTGTGTGTGTGTGTGTGTGTGTGTGTGTGTGTGTGTGTGTGTGTGTGTGTGTGTGTGTGTGTGTGTGTGTGTGTGTGAGAGACTGCGTGAGACACTACTGTCTTCTGCCCGCTGTCGGGTAGAAGTGCTACGTCATGCTGCTGTCTGTCTATCTGTGTCGTGTGTCTGTGTGTGTGTGTGTGTGTGTGTGTGTGTGTGTGTGTAAAGTTGAATTTAAATACACAGTAAACACACGTGTCACCACTGATTGTTGGATTAGGACGAGGTAAATTGAGCTTAAAGGGAGCTTTGATATAGTTATTTTATGGTGACAAGCTAGGTGTGTGTGTGTGTGTGTGTGTGTGTGTGTGTGTGTGTGTGTGTGTGTGTGTGTACATTTGTAGTGGGCCTATCTTTGTGAGGGCATTCTGACCTTGTGAGGACATCTTGGCAGGTTCTTACAGCTATAAAGGGAAATTTTGAGGGTTAAGACCTGGTTTAAGGACTTTTTTTTCAATGAGACTTGAGTTTAGGTTAATGTTATGGATTAAGACGTGGTTTTAGGGTTAGAATTGAGATTAGGTTAAGGTTATAGTTAAGGTTAGGCATCGAGTTGTCGTTAAGGTTAGGGTTAGGGGGGTTGTGAATGCATTATGTCGTCACTATGAATGCTGTACAAGAATGAGTGTGAATGTAAGTGTGTGTGTGTGTGTGTGTTTGTGTGTGTGTAGGGCAGCAGTGACAGGGGCAGCAGTGTTTATACTTATGCAATGCTCCTGCGTTGTGACCCAGTTGGAAAGGATGCTGCCTGTCTCGTTCTCTTTCTGCCTGAACCCCTGTCATCCCTCCCTCCTTCCATCCCTCCATCACTTCCTCCCTCCCCTCATCCGCCTAATCCACCCCAACTTTCCCCCCGGAGAGCAGCGGAAGATCTATTTCTATTTGAGACGAGCTCAAACTTTTTGGTTCTGGGATGAGTCCCTTGAGGTCGATCACCATGACAACCACTGGCAGGAGATAACCATGTGTTCCAGAGGATGGAAGAGAAAAGAGAAAGAGCAGGAGACAAAGGACAAGGAGGAGTCTTTTACGCTGGCAGTGAAGCGTAAAAGACATGATGACTCTCAGTATGAAATAATGTAAATAATAGTGAGCTTGCTGACCTTTGGAGATCTCCATCGGTCCAACTCTGGAACGTCCGGCCGGAACCGTTATATATTGGATTGAATAGAAAGTGAAACTAAACTCTCACAGGTCACAATATGTGTCTGATCTTCACCAAACTTGACGTACACGATCCTTGGACCAAGCCGCACAAAAGTTACCAGACGGATTTTTGATTTGCCCGTCACAAACAGGAAGTTAGCTCATATTATCAGGAGCGCTTTCACGTACCGAAACCAAACTTTGTACATGAACTCGGGACTCCAATACGAGGAAGCACAAGATCTGACGAACGAAGTATTGATGAAATTTTCAGCTGAAGCATCAACACACCGTATTCCACGAGCTGCTCGCATCAGTGAAATGCACCGAGCGAGCGCACGCTGCAGTTCGTTCCCCCGGAAATGCATTCTAGTTGTGTTAGTTCCACTAAACCCAGACTTCAGTAAACATGTAAACAAGTGGACATTTACGTGATTGACTAAAGCCTGTCACACACTACAGGATAATTGGTCAGTTTCATGTGACAATCGTCACAAAAAGTTCTTCTGATTTGAGGCTGGTTTGACCAGAACAGCAGATGATAGATAGATAGATAGATAGATAGATAGATAGATAGATAGATAGATAGATAGATAGATAGATAGATAGATAGATAGATAGATAGATAGATAGATAGATAGATAGATAGATAGATAGATAGATAGATAGATAGATAGTATTAAAGTAGACTTACTAAAGTAGAGTAGCTCTAACTGAGATCTTGCAGTAACTTACTTTCAGAGACCTATTGTCTCATAAAAAGCGACATACTTACTTCCGTCATCACTCCTTTTGCCCGTCTCCTCAATCTTCTTCCTCCACTTCCAAAGTCTTCTTCTCTACTTTCCTCTCCGTCCTTCAGTCCACCCACCTCGTCTGTCTGAGGTCGTCTACTGCAGGTCGTCTACATCCACTGAGCTCTCATCACTGTCACAAACAATCAAATGGACATGCAATCGCACAATACTACAACAGCACAACAACAACGATATATGAGAAACACAAAGATGACACACAGTTGCCCCTCTCCACTTTTACAACAGCCGCTCTGGCATTCTGGCAGTCCGCCTCTGTTTACTGAGGCCGTCGATGGGCTCTGTAATCGTATATTTCCACCGAGAGCGTCTGTTAGCAACGTCGCTAATTAGCAAACGATTAAGCTCCCACACAAAGACGGCTTCTCGAGATTAATTAGCAGCGAAGTTCACAAAAGCTCGTGGCTCGGTAAATAATTTAGCACGAACAATAGTACACCTTGTCACGCTGTTTTTTTTTTTTGTTTTGTTTTCAGACGACTAATTGTTGGTGTGGAGACTAAGAGTAAATCAATGTTCATCATTGATTCCTTTAAGTGGACAGTGGAGAAATAATCTATTAGATTTTTGATATTCAGCAATAAAACAAACTGTTGTTGGAAAGTATGGGAAAAAACTTTAAAGTCAGGTTTAAATGTTATTGGAGTTTACAACGCATCTGTAACATCAGTGTCCAGTCTTGTATAAATACATTAAACGGATACTTCTGTACAAGTATCTGACCAGAAAATGACTTTGGTAGAAGTTGAAGTCACTTTTTTATAATATTACTGAAGTAAAAAGTCTAAAATGTACTTAAAAAGAGAGGAGTAAGGATTGAGCCATGGTGGATCAGTGGTACACTCTTAGAAATAAGGGTTCCAAAAGGGTTCTTCTACAAGGGCTGAGGTTCTACCTGGAACCAGTTCTTTGGGAAAGGGTTTTTTCCAGTAAGAACCATTTTGATCCAGAGAACCCTTTAAACCCCCTTTCATGAATAAATTATTTTAAAATGGTTCTTGGTGAAACCCTCTAAATGGGTTCCAGGTGGAACCTTTATAAAAAGGTTTTACCTGGAGCCAAAAAGGGTTCTCTGAGGACACTTTTTATTTCTACGAGTCTACACTCTTAGAAATAAAAGTGCTAAGTAGAACCATATAAGGTTCTTCGGCTTGTCCTCAAAGGAGAACCATTTTGGCTCCAGGTAGAACCTTTTTATGAACCAAAGGTTCCTTTTGGAGGAACCCTTTTAAAACCCTTTATTCAGGAAAGGGGTTTTAAAGGGTTCTCTGGATCAAAATGGTTCTTACTGGAACCATTAGTGTTACCAAGAACCCTTGAAAAACTCCTTCTTCAGGAAAGGGGTTTTCCAGAAGCTAATGGTTCCAGGTAGAACCTCAGCCCTTGTAGAAGAACCCTTTTGGAACCCTTATTCCTAAGAGTGTAGGGTGAGTTGTCTTTCAACTGGAAGGGTGTAGGTTCAATTCCTGGCTCTGCTGGTCTATAGGTGTCCTTGAGCAAATACACTTAACCCCATGGTGAAGCAGCTCATTAAGACTAGAAAAAGCTCCATATACAGTAAATACAGACCATAATTGAGAAGTAAGAAGTAACAAAGACAGTTAGATGAAAATAAAGTAAAGTAAAACAACGTCAAGTACAGATATTGTACTTAAGTACAATAACAAAGTATTTGTACATTGTTACATGACAACACTGACACTGAGTAATGGAGTGTAAGAGAAATGCATTTTACCTTTTTTTTGACCCAGTCTCTTCTCTGGTCCAGAGGGAATCTTACAAATTGCCTTCTCCACACAAGCCTTCGTCGTCTCTGCTGATGAAGACGGTAAAGAACAACTTCAGTTTGTCAGCTCAGAGTTTTGTTAACGACGTAAAAACTCGCTGCAAATTTGTGAGAAGACACAAACTTCCATTTTGCCGACATCAGCACAGCATAAACAGACCCACACACACACACACACACACACACACACATATATATATATATATGTGTTACAACAGTTTTATTAGGATGAACACTTTGACAGTTTATCTCGTACGAATCAACACTGATTTACCGCAGCTACAAGTTCAGGCAGGCATAAAGTTGGCATTTCAGGGAAGGGGGAAAAAAAAGAGAAAAGAAAGAAAAAGATTTGCTTTCAGCAGCTGATGCAAGAGGAAAGCAAGAGATGAGAACATCCTAATAAGCATGTCTGGAAATATTCAGTGTCTGGCTGATTTAAAGGGCATCTAATGTGAAGTGGTCTTGAAAAGCTGGGCCCTGCTGTGCTCACTCTTCTGTTCTGATGCCAGAGTCGACCGAGCCGACGCGTTGGACTTGACCGACGCAGATGCAGAAGCTGTGTAATGTTTGTGTGTCTGTGGTCTGTGTGATTATCAAACGCTAGATCGCTGCTCAAAGAGGTTTTGATCGTTAAGGAAAAGAAGATAACGGGGGCCGAAAGTTCAAAAATGGTGTAAAAATGTGGCTCCGATTCGATCACGTTTGTTCTGAATTTGGCCGAGAGATGAAAAAGAGGGAAGCGACTGAAGCGATGAAACATCTGCACCAGAGGAAAACGCTGCATTTGTTGGACCATTTTTTTTGTGCAGAATATGATGCTGATTTCACGCCGCAATTAGACAGCTGTTAAACGCTTCATTATGGATCTACTCTACAGATGCACAGACTGTGCTGTTGATATTACTTTACTTTGATGGACATTAGGGCTGTAACGATACACAAACTCACGATTTGATACATTCCACGATTTTTTTTAAAATTTAAAAAACATTTTATTTAAACAACATTTACTTATATAACAACTTAAAGGTGAAGTAAGTAGTTTATAGTGCCATCTAGAGGAGAGGCTGAAATTTACAACAAAGAACTGCTCCTCTGCTCACCCCCTCCCTTCCCTGAGCGCTACGGTGTCCTCAGCCGGTCAAATGTCGTCCTCGTCGTCTTTCTCCATGTCAGCAGATGAGGTTCGTGAGGTGAGGGAGAGGGCGGAGCTACCGCAGCCGTAGCAGACGAAGCGGAGAGAGTGGAGGCGGGACTTCCGCTACAAGTAAAGAGACGCTTGATTTGTTCTCTCGCGTTTGTCCTTACAGGCTCCGGTAGAAACATGGCGTCTCTCTGCTAACAGTGTCAATGCAACCGCGGCCCGCGACCATGTTATTTTACATGACTTTTTGGAACACTACGAAAATGAAACAAAAACTATTATACAGCGACTAGACAATGCAGGAGCACATAATATGTATAAAAAAGTGGATTTTGGGTTATATAAACCCATAAATACTACACAGTGTCCCTTTGAACAACATTTACTTATATAGCAACTTAATGTAACATTTAATAACAAATATTTTGCAACACTGTGAACAGATTTGAACATAAATAAATAAATAAATAAATAACCAAAGATTTCCCTCTTTTCTGTAACAAAATAATACTGTTGAAAAATACAAAGTAAATGATCAATCAGACTGGGATTTGTCCCCAAAAGCATGCTGGGAAGTGTAGTTCTTCATGAGGAGGAGTTTTGTTCCAGTGGAAATAACTTGTTTTGATAAACAGCAAAGGTAGGACAACATTTCCGCTTGTATTTCTTGAAAGTCAGTTGTTGTTTTGCTCTTATTTTGGGGCTGGATCCGTGAATCTTGCTCGTAGAGTGATAAAAATCTGTGATCCATCTGTGTTTTAACTGTGTTTGGTGAACATAAGAATGGTTTATATGAGCTTTTAGCTGAGTTTCTGACCTTTCTGTGGGTATGCAGCATGTCTGTGTTTGTTAAAGTTAGATATGGTTTTAGGACGCTTTTGTCGCTGCGTCTCACGCTGCACTGCCCCCAATTAACGCGATAATTTGACACCCCTAATAAAAATAAGTTTGGTAGCACTAACAGCTCATATCATGTGGCTGACTGGAAAAACTGGCAGTTAGAAAGAGTGTTTCGCCATTCTGTTTTCTCACGCCACGAGACAAGTTCGTGGGTCTGAGTATCCCGATTTCGATACGCATATCGTTACAGCACTAATGGACGATATTGACGGCCACGTTGCAGATATACCAGATCACCACAGCGACTCAAACACTCACACTCGGTCTAAAGTCCCACCGTCGTTACGTGCTGTAGAATTCACTCCCTTTGCGTAATCACACCGCTGACATGAAACAGCATTTCTTTCTGGGATTTATCGGGGAAGAAAAAGTGCAGTTGAGCAGAAGCTGGAAAACCTCCATCAAAATTATATCTGTATGCACGGCCGCCTTCTCTGAATTCTGAGCAGGTTTTCCATTGCTGAAATTCCTGATGATCCGAGCTGGGTTTGTGCGTGCGCTGGGTGCTGATGTGACTGACAGAGCACTACGGCGGCAGAGGACATTTTGGGCTGAGGACTCTGGGTAATGAGGCTCTGTGTTACTGTGTGTGTGTGTGTGTGTGTGTGTGTGTGTGTGTGTGTGTGTCTTTGTGAGAACCAAAAAGATAGGGAGTGAGGATATTCTGGCTGGTCTTCACATCTTTAAAGCGGACCAAGACCAAAAGTTCCAATTAAGGCTGTTTTTAGTGTGTATCTGCGTGATTAGCTTGTTTACGAAGCCCTGAAGGTTCTAAACAAACAGTTCAGCCACTGCTGAGAACGCTGTGTTTTATTGTAATCTCGGGCTCAGCGAGATCTCTGAAAAAACCCGGTCCGGTTACGTAAACAGCGGTTCTCCTGAACAGCAGATCCTCCTGCTCCGGGCACTAGTCCGGGCACATCTGGTTGCGTACATCGAACCGCAGAAGAAGAATAACATCCGTTGTGGAGGTGTTTCACGAGCGACAGTGTCTTCTGACTCTGGGTCTGACTCCGGGTCAAATGTCGTCAAAGGGACTGCGGCGGGGAGTCGTGAAGAAGCTATTTTTAAACACTGTTAAAACAATGTTTTGATAATGAGGAGCAGTGCATCCACCGTTTCAGAGGGGGGAGCTGTGCTTCTGAGAGCTGGTGTGCTGAATATGTCACTTCCGGGTATTGGCCAATCACAATACCCGGAAGTGACAAGACAGTTGGGTAGCCGGGGGTGAGAGTTGAGTCTGAAATATCGCGGCTGGGAAACAGCGTCAGATTTTCAGAAGAGGATTTCTATCGGCTCGTTTCCAGCAACTAGGAGGTTTTTGACCATAAAAACAAGTTAATATATGTAAGTAGACCTCCATAACTAACATATATGTGCAACAGGACCACTCTATGTGAGCTTTAAAGGGTTTTTGTGGGGTTTTAGGGTTAGGGTTAGAAGTAATGGTTTGGGTAATAGTTAGGGTTAGGCATTTAATGATGCTTTAACGTTAGGGTCTATGTCCTCACTGCACATACTGCACAAACAAAACTTCTCCAAAACTACTTAATTAGGGTAATGCATACACTAACCCGAGCATAGACCCAATCCTAACCCACAAAACCAGATCTTAACCTCCCAAAAACCCTTTAAAGATGTGAGGACCAAAGAAAATGTCCTCACTCCCTATGGATTACAAATATGTTGGTCCTCACAAAGTTTCCATGACTTCAGAGGACATTACTACTGGCTTAATCCTAATCCTAACCCTGACCTTAACCTTAACCTCGGGCTAACTGTAAAACACCTTAAGATGTAGTCTTTTACGTTGACAAGTCCCACAAATAACATTCAATTTATTCTGTTCATGAAAACCAAACAGAGACAAAACACAAACAGCATCAACAACAACAACAGAAGTTACATTCTTCTGCCTTTTCTTTACAATATTACCCATAATTCTCTCTCTCAGGACAGAGGCTGAAGACTGACTGGGACGTAGAAGGCTTTAACCTGGGTTAAAGTGTCCTCAGTATAGCTCTTAGCCTTATCCCATCTCTAAGCCCAGATGATGGATGGTCCTGCATCAAGGTCAGGACAGAGGTCTTGTGCCCATATTAACTCGGCTCTTCCACTGATAGACTGTCAGACCCGGTGCGTCTGGAAGCCTCCCCGCGGCCCTGATGTAAACAACTGCAGCAACAGTGGCCGCGATGATGATGAGTGAGGGCAGCGACGCTAAACATACATCACGCGGACAAAATGTACACTGTCGGCATTTTCATGCTTTCATTACAACCTGTGGTTTGTGGTGTTTTAGTGCATCGTAATGCTGCGTTCGTCTTAAACAGGAAATGAGTTGAGTCAGGACTACAGTGGTTCCAGGGCTGGTGAGTAGACAAATCTGTATCTGTGAAGGTTCTCAGTCATTTACGTGGTAGTCATTTTCAGTGGTTAACTACTACTGTTTCACCTCATCCAAGAGGTTTTTACAGTGGAAGAACTCAGGTATTAAGGCCACATCCAAAAAAATACCGTTTCAGGTCAATTAAAACTCTGTTTCCATGTGGACGGCCCCTTAGCCTCTGTAGTCTGGATATCTGACCCTGTGAGGGTCAATATATAAAACAATGGTTCACTCCTGACCCAGTTCAGGTTCTTACAGTAATAAATTCATGGTGTGAAAAGGGGGATTGTTAGGGTCAGGACAATACTGTAGATAGCTGATTGTTGGAAGGTGACCATAATGAAAGGGGACAGCAGGGAACAGATACCAAAAATCCAGAAAGTCCATTTCTGTGCAGAGCTCTAGTGATCGCCTTCTTTGAGAACACAGTTACTGAAGTCTTGGCAGTCATTCTGGGCTCTTTAGACACATCTCACACCAGTCGTCTTGCTTCTCACTCCAGTTCTTGACACTTGGAAACGCTGCGATAACTTTGCATATCCTTCTCCGTGCTTTGTGAGCGTCAACAATCCTTTTTCTCAAGTCTAAACTCAACTGATTTTGGCACTATGCTTTCTCAAGTGACAGCTCAAACCCTCACTGAAGGTTTGAGGTAATCATGGAAGTATCCAAAATAAAGCTAGGATGTTTGTAAACCAGCAATTTGGGAAACAACCTTTAAAACAATGACATTTTCATAGGGGGGGGAGGGGGGACTCCACTGTATGCTTTACATGGACAAAAGACATGAAGTTTGGTCTGGCTTTGCCTGCACAGAGCACCTGTGTCTTCATGCTCCACTGCCAGATTTAAAAGACAGACTGTTGCTCTGTTCCTCGCCGAGGTCTCTGGAAGGTGAACGGTAATTGCTGAGGGAGGATTTAGTCTGATGATGGAACAAAGCACCCGTTTTGTTTTACTGACTCTTAAACCCCCGAGACGAAGCACGACTTCAGACGTGAACTTTGCACACGAATGCCACCGGCTCCAGGGTTAAGCTCGGTATGAACAGCACGATTTTGGACTTTGGTCCGTCCCAGACGAACGACGTCCAATCCTGGCAATTTGTTTGATTGAGTCTCGTCAAGAGTCACTTTCAAGCTCTACGTGAAGGGTTTTGACCAGTGTTGTGCAAAAGGTTAACTAGAAATAGACGCGCGTGACGTCACGTTTACGTGCCGCGACACCGAAGTCCAGGCACCGTTTACCAGTTAGCTCCGTTAGCTGCATCAGCTTCTTTTAGCGCCGTTAGCGCGCCTACAGTCGAACTGGAGCGGTCTGTTTATTAGACGAAAAGAGCAGCGCTACAAATAACCAGCGTACCTGTGTACTGCGTATGTGTGCCTCTGTTGTTAAAGTTTAGCGTTACTTCACAGACTCATTTTAACGTTACGGAGTCGTAAACATGACGTCACTCGCGTCTTTTCCCAGTCATTCGTCATGGAAACGTATCGTGCGTTTGACAGCACTAGTTTTGACCATATATTTCTTCCTACCGCTGTAATTTTTTACGCTTTCCTTGTGCGTCCTCTTCCGTGTTGACGTCCAGGTAGATCGACGTAACTTCTCCGTAGCTGGCAAAGACGTTAGTCTGATTGGATCTCTTCTTCTTCTACTCTTCCGATTGATTCCCTTCCCAGTTCATCGTCATTACCTTGTTTAAGAAGCCCTGAAGGTTCTAAACAAACAGTTCAGCCACTGCTGAGAACGCTGTGTTTTATTGTAATCTCGGGCTCAGCGAGATCCCGCTCTGAACCCGGTCCGGTTACGTAAACAGCGGTTCTCCTGAACAGCAGATCCTCCTGCTCCGGGCACTAGTCCGGGCACATCCGGTTGCGTACATTGAACCGCAGAAGAAGAATAACGTCCGTTGTGGAGGTGTTTCACGAGCGACAGTGTCTTCTGACTCTGGGTCTGACTCCGGGTCAAAGGTCGTCAAAGGGACTGCGGCGGGGAGTCGTGAAGAAGCTATTTTTAAACACTGTTAAAACAATGTTTTGATAATGAGGAGCAGTGCATCTACTGTTCCAGAAGGGGGAGCTGTGCTTCTGAGAGCTGGTGTGCTGATTATGTCACTTCCGGGTACTGGCCAATCACAAGACAGTCTGTCTTCTCAGGCGAGATTAATGTGTGAAATAGTGCGGCTGATAAGTGCTTCAAAAAGGAGGGAATTTCTATCGGCTCGTTTCCAGCAACTAGGAGGTTTTTGACCATACAAACAAGTTAATGTATGTAAGTAGACCTCCATAACTAACATATATGTGCAACAGGACCACTCTATGTGAGCTTTAAGTGTAATTTCGACTTGATTTTTATTCACGTAAATCCTCGTTTTCGGTAAAACACGGTCGTTGACCCCGAGTCTGTGGGAGCCTCGGTTACGAGACTCTCTTGTTGCTGACTCATGAGCTGTATTATCGTTCCCGTGACATCATGGTGGGAGTGTTGGCTCTTTAAAGTCTGACCACAGAGTGGGCGAACTGTGACAGACGACTTAAACAGGATTCTTTCACTCTGACTTCATCGTGCAGTCGGTAAACTCCAAACAGATCTCTCCCACTGTTTTGACTTGTGTTCACTGGGCTATAACAGGTACACGGCGTCGATGCTGAATCAAAACAGACAACCAGCAGAGTCCTGAACACTCTGAGGAGATGACGCCTTCACTGGTGTGATTTAGAAAGACAAACCAAAAAAATAACAGTGTAATATAACGGGCTGTCTTGTCCTGTTGTCGATCACACAGACAGAATCTCAGCCCCTGACCAGCATTGTTTGTGGAGAAGAAAGCTATCAGAGGATCTACACGAGATTAGAGTTGCCAACTGTTCCCTCTGCAGCTTCCTGTTTTGCCGCAGGAAATCTTTTGGCAGGAGAAAAGAAAGGTACAGTACAGCACAGATCTGACTCAGTTAACCCCGTCCTCTCCCCTCAACACTCGACAAAAGAGTTGTAGTGGGACTATTTTCTGCTTTCTTTATATTTAAGACATAAATCAACCAACAAAATCATCCCCAAACAAACCCTCAAGAGTCCTTACGTCTTCTAATGACAAACATTTTTGTGATTTGATGGAAAAACATCTTGAAATCAGGAGGTTTTTTTTACTGATTTTTCCAAAAGAGAAGAATTAAACAATAGATTTGTCAAATCTAACATGACAGTTGGAAACCTCTCTCGCTCCATATTGTTAGACATTGTTGAGACATGATATTTTCTAATCATCCACAATTCTGAATCGATTCATAATCATTCGATTTTTTTTTTTTTTTTTTTTTCTATTTTGAAAAACCACACAAAACCCCAGTTTGTGTTATTTGTTTACAGTTTATTTTTGTAACTTCTGGGAGAAAAAGGCAGCTAGCTTAAGCTTTTATTTATGCTAAAGTTATTTTTTGTACAGTAAGTAAGTTTTTATTTGTTTTGAATGAATAAATGTTAACTTTTGTCTTAAGTTTGCCTTTGTGTGATCACATCATCACATTATCTTATACAAACTCTATTGTTTTGATGCCGTAATTTGCCTTAACACACTATGCATTGTATCAATTTTTTAATCGAGAATCGTATGAATCGAATCGGTTGAATCGAGAATCCATTTTCAATCGAATCGTGAGCCACCCAAAGATTCACATCCCTAATATTTTCCATCTTTCACTTTCACTTATTCACCACTGCTATTTATCACACTTTGAATTTTCAGAAGAAGAATCAGAAGCTGATGAGAAGCAACAAAGAATCAAAAATAAAGAATCTTGAATTGTCAGATTAAACTGCAGACATGGAGACAGCGTCAGATACATTAACTGTGTGAACTCTCTTCTCCACCATCATCCATCTCTATCATCTCTCTTTGTTCATCCCACCTCCTCCACCACCACCTCCTCCTCTACTTTCCTACCATCTAAATTGCAGATGGCAGCAGTGCCGACTGCCAGAGGAGCTCCTCGATGTCATTAGAGCTGACCCTGTGGATTAACTATAGGAGAGAGAGGCAGTGTGTGTAGAAACTATACGGATCAATAACAGCAGCTAATCCTCTGGGTTCTTTGACTTCACTTTGGATTTGGGTCTGACTTATACTCTCTACTGTCGTTTACGCCTTTCTCGCACACAGATGAAACATTAAAAGTGGGTAAGAGGGCTGTTACTGAATATGTGGGATACAGTCAAACAAGTTCAAGCTGGAGAGAAGAATATGATAAATTTTACTGAATTTTTTACTGAAAATCCATGAGTAGATACAACTGCCCAGAGGTGGAAAAAGTACTAAAATATTGTACTCAAGTAAAAGTACCAATACTTTGATGAATTATTACTCAAGTAGAAGTAAAAGTAGTCATCTGTAAATGTACTCAAGTAGAAGTAAAAAGTAGTTCATTTGAAATGTACTTTAAGTAAAAGTTACTTAGTTACTTTGCGTGTGGTGTGAGGGTAGTAGAAATATGACAAGGTCAGAAATCCAAAACTATTTTGGAGCGACACAGGATATGACGTCACTTTTGGCCACGCCCCCTATGTTGACGCACCAGTGCTGGTGATAATCACATCATCATTGGTCTGGTTCTGCTGTATATTTTCCCTCCTGTACGTCTTCATTGTGATGAATTTTTATTTTTACTCAGTAACGGATAGGATTTATAAAGTGACTAAGTACAATACTTGAGTCAATACGTACTCAAGTAAAATACAAAATCCGGATTTTAAATTGTACTGAAAAAATACAAAAAACACAAAAAAAGTATTCAATACAGTAACTTGAGTAAATGTATATCGTTACTTTCCACCTCTGCAACTGCCGTCCTCTATGTACCAGGGGTCTCAAACTAAAATGACCCGGGGGCCACTTAGATTTTCGTCACCATATATCACAATAATGATATTTATTTCATAGAGTTTACAATAAAAATGTACTTATGAGGTAAAATGAATCTGTCATTTGATGGGGGGGCCACAGGTTTGAGACCTTTGGTGTGAGATAAATGGATGTTGTCCTCTAAATCCCTTCTTAAGCCAACCACCAAATGAGTATATACTGTAGCCAGAGGAAGTATTTGCATATTTTCCCACTTCAAGAAACATTTTCCTGCAGAGTCAATGTTCTCAATGTCTAGTTTCCGCTCTTCTCCAATAGAACGTGATCTAATTTCTGTGAAATAACGACAATAAAGTACAACACGTGAGTGTGATTGACAACTGGCATAGTCCAATAGGAGCCTGGTTGCAGGTGATGCATCTGAACCTCTGCTTTCAAACGACTGTGGAGGCTTCAAAAATAAAAAGTTCAGATTCTTCTGAGCGATGTCATGAGTCATGACTGAATATCTCTGAGATAAAGAGATGGACGAGTATAAAAGTATAAAAACTAACCTCGTCAGGACCTGTAGTCCTGATGGAGACCAGATCCTGCATTGATGAAATGTGACATTTGGGTTTGTCATATAAATCAATTCATGTCTGCAGAAACACACACACACACACACACACACACACACACACACACACACACACACACACACACACACACACACACACACACACACACACACACACACACACACACACACACACACACACACACACACACACACACACACACACACGGTTTGATGGTTCTGCACAATGCACTCGGAGCGTCATAATTAGGTATTTGGTGCCATCTAGTGGTTGGACTGAAAGTGTTGAATTTAACTCTTCATTAATGCTCTGCAATCAAGAAATCTGTAAGTTTCACCTTTTTTCACCGTTTTAACTTTTACTTCTACTTCTTATTTTTAATCTGTATTAGATAAACAGAAATAATCCATCATTTAAACGTCATGGCTTTGTTTTATTCCTTATAAACAACACTCCTAAAATAAAATGTTCATATTATACAGCTATTTAAAACCGAATAACAAAACATGGAAAAAAAATGTTTTTCATTAATATATATTATAGAATTACAGTAAATGTGTGAGTGTGTGGCAACGCCCAATGACTGCTCCTCCCGCACATGCGCAGACTGCTCCAGCTCTTGTTTTGTTTGGTAAGAAAGTGCGACTCTGCACACGCGCGCGCGCAGTTTGGAGGAGAAGAAGAAGAAAACAAACCCGAGGCTGAAGGTTTTGTCCGCGCGCCTTCGCCACGATGTTCAGCTCCACCTTCAAGAACTTCAACATCAACTTCAACGCCGTGAACGAGCAGAACACGGTCACGGCGGGTGACGTCATCTCGGGACACTTCTCCTTCGAGCTCGCGAAGCCCACGAGGATCAGCGCGATCACCGTGACTGTGACAGGCAAGGCGAACGTGCACTGGTCCACGGGAGGAAAGAACAAGAGGCACTACTATGGACAACTGGAGTTCTTCAAACTCAAGCGCGTCATCGTGCAAGGAGACAATGGTGTGTGTGTGTGTCAATCATGATGTGATTGATTGACAGTTCACTCACTCTCTCTTTCCCTCACAGCTGTCGGTGGCGACATGAAACTTGAGCCTGGCAAACACATGTATCCGTTTACATGTCAGCTACCTGATGGGTGTGTATTATCATCTCATTCAACAACTGATATACTTGTTTCTTACAAAACATGAAACACTTTTTCAAATCCCAAAACAAACAAACGAACGAAAGCCACAATTCCTATGGAAAGGGATAATTGCACCAAGACAGGATTCTTATTCTTTTCTTTACCAATAGTTCCTGCTCTGGCTTCAGGTTCCAAACGAGCTGAGCCGATTGTAAACCGTTCCCTCAGTTTAGTAATCTGTTCCCCTCAGTTTAGTAAACCGTGGGAATACTTTATTACTTTAAGCAATTTAAATTTTTTCCACACCTGACCCTAGCAGGGCTCCGTAGTCATGAGTACGACATGGGACACGAGAATCAAATCGAACAATACCGAACTGTAGATCAGTTAAAAGACTTGTCCTGAAAACATGCGTTCAACTCTAACATTTAGCAAAGGAAATGCACTGTGAAAGACCGAAAGGGTTTTCCAGAAGCAAATGTTTCCAGGTAGAACCTCAGCCCTTGTAGAAGAACCCTTTTGGAACCCTTATTTCTAAGAGTGTAGTGTGTGTCTCTAACCCAAGTTAGAGCTATTAAAGTTTTAAAACAATAACAAACCAAGACCAATGGGCAGAGTCCGGCAGATGAAAACCACAGCTCTGTCATATTCAGAAAAAGAGATGGTTGTTTGTGATTCTGTCAAAGACGACACAGATAACTGACGTCACGTCTCAGTCTCTGCTCTGTTCTGTTGGCAAGTTTATTGACCTTTATTTTCTTCTTCTGCTGTTTTTCTGACTGCTGTCCATCAATGCAGAGACTTCCCGTCTTCTTTCAAAGGGGTTCATGGACAGATCGAGTACAGCATGTTGGTGAGCATCAGCAGATCCTGGCGTTTGACCAAGGACTTTGAGACAAAGCTGAACTTTGTGCACCACTTCAACACCACCCAGCCGGACCTGAGGGTAAAGTCATTATTCTGCCTTCTTTAAATTAGAAACATGATATTGAGAGACACAAACCTAACAACTCGGTATAGAGAAGCTGAAAATGACGAATCACAAAGGCCATAATTTGTCTACCAAAGATTATAGTTTAACTCTTTATTTACTGACAGAATAACAGAGGATGCAACTTCATCTTCGGTCGTCTCACGTGATAATCGAAATCGCAGCAACACTAATTCTACTCCTACGACCTGTTTATTTTTAAGTGGAGAACAGTTTACTAGTTTACTTTAGTTATCCATCCGTCCATTTTCCAAATATAACAAAGCAATTAAAAAAATGATCAGAACTGATTTTTACGCTCGCTGTTGAAATGATGTCCATTGGTGTATGTGTTGTATCATTTATTTGTAATTCCACTGCACCCCCATCACTAATGTTGGTTTTACCCATTCAAAGGCTCCTCTCTCAGGAACCAATCAAAAGACACTGTGCTGCCTGTGGTGCGCCTCACCTCCCATCGCAATGACGGTCACCATAGCAAAGAAAGCCTTTGTTCCTGGTACTGTATCATCCGTCCTTCCATTACACCATCCATCCATCCATCCCATTTGATCTTGTGTTAAAGATAATTGAAAGTACTTATAGAGAGAAAATTACTGCCAAAACTGCCCAGTTTTCCCACAATGTGAATCCAGATCATCACAAATCTCCTCCTTCACTCATAACCTACATCCAACCTACAAACACAACCTCCCAGACGGACGCAGCAAGAGAAACCTTCTCCAACCTGGAAATGATGATGATGATGATGTTCTCCAATGTCTTGTTTTGTCCACAAACCAAAAATAATTCCGAAATTTAGAAATTCCCAGTAATAACCACATCCGTACTCTGTGTCTGTTCCTCCTTCAGGTGAAACCGTGAAAATTATGTGCGAATTCAGTAACGAATCATCTCGAACTGCCACGCCCAACGTGAAGCTGATCCAGAAGCACGATTACTACACCAACAACAAGGTCAGCACAAGGATGTACCTCAAGACCCTGGAGTCGATTACCGATCGGCCCATCAGTGCCAGGACCAGCTGTGTGCAGACTGACGTCATGCTCACTATTCCCTCGTCTGTCGCGCTCACCATCGATAACTGCAGCATCCTGGTGCTGAGTTATTGGATTAAGGTTGGTACAGTTGTTGTTTGGAGTTGTTTTTTTTCCCTTCAGTGTAGTTTGATTGTCAGGTTCCTTGGTCTACTTCTACTCTCTGGTGTTACTCTCCTGTAAGATCTCATTTGGTCATTCCTAAAGAGAGGTTTAACCTCTTCTTCACGGTTGCTCCCGGTACCGGGGGCAGCGTCGGATGCAGCGACAAAAGCGGCATAAAACTAGGGATACACCGATTGCCATTTTTGGGGCCGATTCCGATTTCCGATTTTTCAAGAAGTTTGACCTGCCGATACCGATTTTAGCCGATTCCGATTTCAATTTTTTAAACCACTTTTCAGCATACAGAAAGATATATATTTTTGCATCTTTTCTCTTTAATAGAACATTTTAACATAGAAATACTATCAGTTCACATCCAATATCCAACTAAAAATACAAAACGTATCACTTTAAGATAGAAATACTATCAGTTCACATCCAATATCCAACTAAAAATACAAAACGTATCACTTTAAGATAGAAGTATATATAAAAATACAAAAACAATTGTCATGATACATTAATACGGAAGCGTATTGCATTCACTTGAAAAAAAAAAAAATCCTGTTTTTCTCACTAATTAATTTTCAGTTTGATTTTTTGAATAATCTTTTTTCTGTTTTTCTGACTAATATTTTTTTCCCCTGTTTTTCTGTCTAATTATTTTCCTGTTTTTCGGAGTAATTTCTTTTCAGTTTTTCGGAGTCATTTTTTTTTCTGTTTTTCGTGCAAATTTTTTTCCCCTGTTTTACGGAGTAATTTTTTTCTGAGTTTAGAGAGCATTTGAAATAATAAACACATTCACTCCTTTATTGAGAGTTCGATTTATAACAACATGGATGGCTTGTTTAGTTTAATCAAGTTTTACTTTGATCTGGGTTTAAGACACTGGGAGATAGTCCTGTCTTTAAATCACATAGATGGTATTATCATTAGTTTGTCGACTTTACGCAGGCACCTGAGGACTTTGCGGTTGTTTTAATTGACCCGCTACGGTAGATCATTTATGAGGCATGTATGTGCGGGAAGGAGTCACCATATGTGTATGCATGGATGTATATCCATGGGTGTATGGGAGTCACTTGCAGGTTGGAGGTTCTCGCGAGAGTTCTCGATAATTCAGAAAAAAAATTACTCTGAAAAACAGGGAAAAAAGATTTGCACGAAAAACAGAAAAAATATTAGTCAGAAAAACAGAAAAAAGATTATTCAAAAAATCAAACCGAAAATTAATTAGTGAGAAAAACAGGATTTTGACAAACAAACAAATGCTGATCAAAAGTTTTGTGCAAGTGATTTAAGATCCTGACTCTTGTCCCAAATATGACAGGCTTCGTTCAGTGATTGAAACAAATATATAAACATTAATGAAACGTTTACATGCAGAGCGCTCACTCGCAAAGCAGACAGCAGCGGCGCAGCACCGCCACAGCGCTGCGGGTGCGGGGATGTTGTGTAATCAAATACACCGGCACGGCCGTATATTAAAAATTCATATCATAACGGAAAAAAAACAGTATTCAGTGTGAACCGGTATACCGCCCAGCCCTACACTCTACTACATGTGCGTGTAGTCACGTGCACGTGTGTTGCTGATGCTGCGCTATGCGGGAGCATTTGATCGGCTTATTAAAATCGGAATATTCTGACTGATCGGCCGGTCACCGATTTCGGCCGATCACGTGAAAATCGGCCGATTCCGATCACTGGCCGATTAATCGGTGCATCCCTACATAAAACCATATCTAACTTAAACAAACACAGACATGCTGCATACCCACAGAAAGGTCAGAAACTCAGCTAAAATCACATATAAACCATTCGTATGTTCACAAAACACAGTTAAAACACCGAGCGCACACATTGAAAAGCGGCACCGGAGCGTCAGCATGATTATGTGAACAAAAAAAAACAGAGGAGAATCCACAGATTCCAGCGGTACCATTTTTATCACTCTACGACCAAGATTCTTTTTATACCAATTGTGACACGTTAATAAAATTAAATGGGTTTTTAATAATTTGGTACCTAAGAAATCTTAAATGGCACAGATGGTGCCAAACTGTGCCAAAAGAGAGAACGCCTAGACATCTCTTTACTAAAACCTCTGTAACTTTACTCTGCTTCACTTCAACAGCATCAGACTTTGCACAGCTCATGTCCACGTTGTTACGTGACCTCCATGTGTTTTTAAGCTCATACTGCATATTTTGCATATTCTGCATATTTTAAAGGTGATATTTGCTTTAAACCGAATATTTTTTTAGACAAGAGAAAAAAATCCTTCATTTATGCTGTGTTCCATGTGCATTTACTCTGACACAGTGGCATCTACAATTAAACTTACAGCAATCTCACAAGTGTTATCTTTATTTTGATACCAAGATAATCCACATAGAGCTTGTAACTGCAGAGGTTTACTCTATTTAGTTTGGGCATGTCATTTTCGAGCAGGGACTCCAAAAAGAGGGTCAGGGAAGAAGTGGTTAAGGTGTTAACGCAGTTCATTTGTAAAAACATGTAGATGATCTGATTTGTGTCCTCCTGCAGGTGAGCCTGAGTGTCTGCTGCTCCAGAGACCTGACAGTTATGTGTCCCATCATTCTGTGTGACACTCCTGTTTACGCTCAACCATCGCTTTATTCGTGAGTACATCGACAGGATGCCAGAGTGAGAAGTACTCTAAGGATACGGAACGATCGAAGGAAAAGACCGAGTCTAAGGGCGCTTCCACACCTATAGTTCGATTGCTTTGGTCTGCGCAACAAACAGACGTGGGTTCGGTTTGCGTTTCACATATGCAGAGTTCTAAACGAACCGAAATAGACCGCGAAGACAATCGGCACCGGAAACCAGACTAACCCCCAATTTCCACCTTACGCGGAATGTAAGCGCCACGATCACCGTTCTGATCGCTGCCACGATAATCAATGTGAGCATTTCCACCGGGCGCGCCATGGCTTCTTGTGTGAATACGTTGTTTATACTCAGGCGTGCGCACAGATGCGTTTATACTCAATGCGTTGGGTTAACGGGCAGCACCCAGTGGAAATATGGGGTAATCCCGTATCTCATCACATAGCCATAATGCATTAAACTAGACCGATTCGTCCCATTTGGTTTGGTTGCTTTCACACCAGAGGAACCGTATCAAAGTAAGGTGGATAAAACGGTCCGGTTCATTTGCACCAAAGTACTGAGATTACATTCACACCGAACCGAACCAAGGGACCAAGCACGTTTGGTGCGCACCAAATACTGTAGGTGTGAAAGCACCCTAAAAGGACCAATGAAATAGCAAATGAAGAAACGTCTAACAGAGTGGTGCAAGACACGACTAGCACCTACACGTACACAGTTATTCCAGTGTGGCTGTCCAAATCAAGTAAACCAGAGAATTAATTTCTTGTTTATGCACTTCCGGATAACCAAAGTGACGCCAACGTTTATCTTGCATGAAAAGGCAGAAACTCTGGACGCACAGAAGGAGCCTGTGCAATTAAAGCTCTCCACGGGCTGCAGGTCAGAGGTTTTTACTTGTTTAACAAAATCTCACTCCCAGTAACAGATATACGAGAGAGTTAATTCCGGCCAATCTAAAACTACTTGACCTTTTCCAGAAGTTCTCTATCTGGACAAGGTTGGTCAAAGCCATTGCTTGGCGTTTGCAACGTATTAAAGAGATTAAAGAGTTGGATTAAAGAAAGGATGCAGCAGAACTCACTTATCATATGCATTGTACAAAGAGCAACCTTCTCTGAGGAAATCCAAAGTCTGCGATGCAAGGACACAACAACCAAAGATACGGCCAACAGGCCGCACAAAGTGAATCCCTGTCTCCACTCGCAGAAGACGGAGAAACAGGAGATATGTTTGAGGGGAGTTACAATAAGTGTGTTTAAAGTGTCGTCAGTGTTGCTTATGGACAAAAGCATGGATGAAATGTTAAAAATCCACTTGGAACTGCCTTTAATCGTCACACTGCCATATTCCGTACAGTTATTACTGCGTTTGTGTTCTTGTGTCCGTTATTGTCGATGTTCAAAGGTCACTAAAGGTCAAATATGTTACAGTTTGAATGTTGTTAGTATTTAATCCAGAGCATTTATGTACGAGGGATGGGATAATACTTGATTTTTATCATGCATTGTGATCAAAAACACCCACATTTAATTCTTCACATCAAACCTACATTAATGTTCTACCACTCTTAACCCAAGGGTGAAGCCACATTGAAGTGCCACAAGGGGGAGCTTTGCATCTCTGTAATCAATGACCTTATGATGTATAATTATCAAAAATTATCAAGGAAAATATATATTTTTTTTTACTAATTTTAAGTGTTTAAAACGTCGTGAATGTATATATTATAATTATCATTAATAAATTATACATTACTAAATGTCTTGCTTCAGAATTCCAGTACATGTGGTCACGCCCCCTGGCTGCAGCACATGTATGTTTGTGTGTGTGTGTGTGCGCGCGCTGCTCCTCCCTCATACTGTGCACATGCGCAGACTGCTCCAGCTCTTGTTTTGTTTGGTAAGAAAGTGCGACTCTGCACACGCGCGCGCGCAGTTTGGAGAAGAACAAACCCGAGGCTGAAGGTTTTGTCCACGCGCCTTCGCCACGATGTTCAGCTCCACCTTCAAGAACTTCAACATCAACTTCAACGCCCTGAATGAGCGGAACACGGTCACGGCGGGTGACGTCATCTCGGGACGCTTCACCTTCGAGCTCGCGAAGCCCACGAAGATCAGCGCGATCACCGTGACTGTGACAGGCAAGGCGAACGTGCACTGGTCCACGGGAGGAGGAGGCGGGAGGAAGAGGAGGAGGAGGAGGAAGCACTACTCTGCAAAAGTGGACTTCTTCAGCCTGAAGAGCGCCATTGTGCAAGGAAACACTGGTATGTGTGTGTGTGTGTGTGTGTGTGTGTGTGTGTGTGTACGTGCTCGCGCGCGCGCGTCAATCATCACTCTCTCCAGTGATTGATTGACAGTCAGTCATCACTTCACTCACTCTCGTCTTTCCCTCACAGCTGTCGGTGGCGACATGAAACTTGAGCCTGGCAATCACATGTATCCATTTACATGTCAGCTACCTGATGGGTGTGTATTATGATCTGATTCTTTCTTTTTCAAATCCCAAAACAAACAAACAAACAAACAAAAGCCACAATTCTTATGGAAAGGGTTTTTCCATGAGTTCCTGCTGTGGCTCCATGTTCCAAGCGACTTGAGCCGATACTAAAATAAGTGCGACTGAACAATAACAAAGTATAGATCGGTTAAAAAGACTTAAAGGGACACTGTGTAATATTTATGGGTTTATATAACCCAAAATCCACTCTTTTATACATATTATGTGCTCCTGCATTGTCTAGTCGCTGTATAATAGTTTGTGTTTCATTTTCGTAGTGTTTCAAAAAGTCATGTAAAACAACATGGTCGCGGGCCGCTGTTGCATAGCCACTGTTAGCAGCGAGACGCCATGTTTCTACGGGAGCCTGTAAGGACAAACCCCAAAGTACAAATCAAGAGTCGCTTTACTTGTAGCAGAAGTCCCGCCTCCACTCTCTCCGCTTCGTCTGCTACGGCCGCGGTAGCTCCGCCCTCTCCCTCGCCTCACGAACCTCATCTGCTGACACGGAGAAAGACGACGAGGACGACATTTGACCGGCTGAGGATACCGTAGCGCTCAGGGAAGGGAGGGGGTGAGCAGAGGAGCAGTTCTTTGTTGTAAATATCAGCCTCTCCTCTAGATGGCACTATAAACTACTTACTTCACCTTTAAAGGTGCATTATGTAATAAATCTAAATCAAGTGGCCATAAAATCCTCCTAATATGTCACAGAGACTCAGGAATAATGTTAATTTAACAAACTGAACTCACCAACAACAACAGTACAGACAAAATATTTGCATTAAAAAAATATATTTTGGAGACTGCAAATCATATTGTGGCATGTGGCGCCACCTACCGATGTCTACCAATCGTTGCAGTCAGTAGAGTCTCAGCTGCCGAGCAACCACGGGTTGCCAGTTACGTCAGAAAACGAAACCTGAAAGACCTCTGTATTTTGAATTTGAATGCAGTAACCGTTTTTGGCCACATTCTTACATATGGCGCCTTTTTAAAAATCCTGATAACATGCGTTAATCCCTAACATTTAGCAAGGCAGGGATCCGGCAGGGATTAAAATTAACACTGTCCCGTCGTCCCGGGGACGTCATTAATTGTTATCGGGACGATCAATATTCTCTCTCGGGACGACCACGGGACGAAAGAGAATTTTGACTGACTAAATTTTTCTGTTTAAGTTTTTAACACTTTCTGTGAACCAGAACGGGTTCGCGGTCGGTGAGAAATACTTATGTGAAAAGGTAAATGTCTGCGCGCTCATGTTTGTGTTCAGAGAGACGCAGAGACTGCTCCTCTCTCACTGTGCGCCGCTTGAGCTTGAGCTGTCTTGAGCTGCTTTGCGCGCCCGCACTGCATGTAAACATTTCATTAATGTTGACATGTTTGTTTCAATCACCGAATGAAGCTCCGCCAGGCTTAGCGTTGCTTGTTTATTTATTTAAAATAGATTTTTTTATACACCACGGCTTTTTCTATATCGGGGAACAAGAGCGCATGCGCCCCCATGTAATCAGCGCAGTGAATGTCCAGGTGCCGATTGAAACTCAAGTCACACTATCAAGTACGTCATTATTACGGTTACATCGTTCTTGTCAATAAAGATGTTATATTTAGGGATGCACCGATAATTCGGCGGTCGAAACAGAGCGAGTACACTGTGGAACATCACCTGTTAAACGCTGGAAAATCTCCAAACCAGTATATGAGAGAGAGAGAGAGAGAGAGAGAGAGAGAGTTTTGTCTGGTTGTATTAGTTCGTCCTGTTATTGACGTCATGCTGTCATCACCTGACAGTCTGGTTGATTTAAAGCCCCCAGATGCAGCGGATGCAGCGCACACCAGATGCGCGTCATTGATATCATGCGCAAATACAGATATTAGAATATTTGTGTTTTTTCAAAAGTCATTTTTGAGTAATTTTGACAGCCCTAAACAGCCTCATGCAAATCTCAATGCATGACAGTTCTGTGACTGAGGTTGTTGGTTGTCATCTACAACACAACAAATCTAATCTGGAAATAAATATATTATTTATTATCAACATAATGTATTGTGTTTTTATTATATTACCAGTAAGTAACAACTCAAAATTTAAAAAAAAGATTTTCGGGACGATTCAGGACGATTCGGGACGGTTCAAAATGTTTTTCGGGACGTTTCCGGGACGGTGGTGAAAAAGGTTAGTTTTAATCCCTGATTTCTGGCTTTCAAGAAAGCCAGCGATCGTGAGCCCAATCACAACCACGTTCAGTCGTGTTTCAGTTCAGTGACCGAGTCTGGAACTGATCTCTGTAATGAACTGATTCTAATGATTCAGTTTCACCGAAAACAACTGCTTCACACGCGTCACTAGTGTGTGTGAGGAGCTACTAAAGTAATGGAATACAATAACAAACCAAGCTGAACTACAGTATATAGTGGAAAAGCCTTAGCACCGTAGGTGAGATGAGGATTTGATGCCTCCGTCCACTGTCTCCCAAAACACAAAACCACAGTGGTTTCTTCTGTTTGTGAATTATAGTCAGACAAAAAAGAGATGGTTGTTTGTGATTCTGTGAAAGACGACACTTCAGATAACTGATGTCACGTCTCAGTCTCTACTCTGTTCTGTTGGTAAGTGATTAAACCGTTTCCTCTGAGCTTTATTCACCTTTATTTTCTTCTTCTGCTGTATTTCTGACTGCTGTCCATCAATGCAGAGACTTCCCGTCTTCTTTCACGGGGGTTCATGGACAGATCGAGTACAGCATGATGGTGAGCATCAGCAGATCCTGGCATTTGACCAAGGACTTTGAGACAAAGCTGAACTTTGTACACCACTTCAACACCAACCAGCCGGACCTGAGGGTAAAGTCATTATTCTGCCTTCTTTAAATGAGAAACATGACATTCAGAGACTTAACAAACCTAACAACACGTTATAGAGCAGCAGAAAATGACAGAGTAACGGAGGATGCACAACTCTTAACATCTCGCTTTTCAACTTAACTCCATCTTTGGTCGTTTCACTCGATAATCAATATCTCCATCGCTAACTTTTTTGTTTTTTTTATCCATTTAAAGGCTCCTCTCTCAGGAACCAATCAAATGACACTGTGCTGCCTGTGGTGCGCCTCACCTCCCATCGCAATGACGGTCACCATAGCAAAGAAGGCCTTTGTTCCTGGTACTGTATCATCCGTCCTTCCATTACACCATCCATCCATCCATCCCATTTAATACTGTGTCAAAGATAACTAAAAGCACCTAGAGTCAATTAATGCCACAATATGAATCCAGATCACCACAAAGCTCCTTCTTCACCCATAACCTACATCTCCAGAGAACTTCATCAAAACCAGCACAGCTCAAACCTTCTCAAACCTGGAAATGATGATGTTCTCCAATATCTTGTTTGGTCCTCAAACCAAAATGATTTCTTTGTGACGTGGAACAAAGAAACCAGAACATTCACATTTAAGAAGCTGAAAACTTAAGCTTAAAACCTCGTATAAGACAGATACCTGATACTGGTATATATATATATATATATATATATCAATGCATTCCCAGTAATAACAGCTGTGTTCGTTCCGCCTTCAGGTGAAACTGTGAAAATAACCTGCAACTTCAGTAACGGATCATCTCGAACAGCCACGCTCAAGGTGAAGCTGATCCAGAAGCACGATTACTACACCCACAACAAGCTCCACAGAAGGATGTTCTCCAAGACCCTGGAGTCAGTTAGCGATCAGCCCATCAGTGCCAGGACCAGCTGTGTGCAGACTGACGTCATGCTCACTATTCCCGCGTCTGCGGCGCTCACCATCGCTAACTGCAGCATCCTGGTCGTGAGTTACTGGATTGAGGTTGGTACTGACGAACACTGTCCTGCATGAACGATTTATGACAATCGATATCTCGGTTTTTTAGATGTTGAGAGGTATCACAAGTGTCAGTCTGCATGGACAGAGTCCTCATGGACAGAGTCCTCATGGACAGAGTCCTCATGGACAGAGTCCTCATGGACAGAGTCCTCACGGAGATGATCGTGAGTCTCTGCACTCGAATGACTAGCCTCATTTTGAAGTCACGCATGAGTACATAGACTTACTCTTCTTCTCGCTGATGAATAGCTCTTTGTTTGGCTTGGATTATATTTTTAGCACACAGGAAATGAGAGGAGGATTTACACCAACTGCCAGTCACAAGCCGACTGTATTTAAAAATGAAAGTCAGGTTTCCCACCGGTCCTTGGAATTCTTGAAAGTTTATGAAAATTGACACGGGTCATTGAAAGTGCTTGAATTTTGTGCAAGAAGGAAGTTTAGTTGATGTTTAGGTAAATGTCTCCCTCGTTTGTTATGACGCCACCTACTGTTTCATGCCCTGCATTACTTGATGTACGTGGACGAGGCCTAGCGCAGGACAAACGCGGAGTCGTAATGACTAGCGGTGTTGTGGACACTGTCCACTGTCTCTCTCTCAGATGTTGTAATGTCAAGCAAGCGAGAGCAAATGATCTCTGTCTCACCAAAGACAAATGACAAAGACTGACTTTGACCAAGATCCCAAAAAGGACAATCACTTGTCCAGATGAAGAGCTTTGCTGCAAATCAATAAGAGTGGACACACATCTTCAGCTGTCTCAGCACATTTGGTCCTTGAATTTGAGGGAATTGGTCCTGGAAAGTCCTTGAATTTGATGTCAACAAAGGTGTGGGAACCCTGGAATGTTGTATTCTGGTTTGAAAGGTGAAGCCCAGGATGTGGAGCGGCAGGAGCAGGTATTTGCGAAACTCAGAAGTCAGTTTGAAGTCGGTAAAAACTTTTGCAAGGAGTTGAGACGCCATTTTCAGGTCTTCATGAGGTTTGTGAATTATGTTCCCGTTTAGAGGAAAATAGACTTTAAAGCACCTTTGTTATTTGACTGAGGGCCTGTAGTAGTGCAGAGGCTTGGGCTTCAAGGCCCCTGTGAGACCCTGGAGCGCTTGGGCCTGTTCTGAAATCCGTCCTTGGTCACATATGAGTGGATGCCACGTGATTGACAGCTGGTATCGTCCAATAGGCTTCACAGCGGGAGTTTGTTTTGCAACAAGACGACCACATTCATTGTTTATATTCATATATATTCTTAGGCCAGCACTTGGAAAACGACTGAACCTCTTTTTGAACTTTTTACCTCTGTAGAGATCTTTCCCACATCATGGTGTAAGTTTGCTTTACGATGCACTCAGTTCATTTGTGTCCTCGTGTCCCCCTGCAGGTGAGCCTGAGTGTCTTCGGCTCCGGAGACCTCACAGTGATGTTCCCCATCATTCTCTGTGACACTCCTGTTTACGCTCAACCCCCGGTTTATTCGGGAGTACATTGACAGAATGCCTGGAGCTTCATCTTTAAATGTAAACGATGTTCGATGTGTTTCCTCAGGGTTTTTCTATCAGATTTCCCACATCAGGGATCTTTTTTTACATTTTTACATTTGTCCTAAAAAAATATACTGTGTTGTTTCATGTATGGTTAATAACATTTTTAAAGCCGTCTCATTGATGTTTTTGCATGTCTGTGCGTAACTACATTTCAATGTATTCAATGGGTTTTGCCAACTTTTTACACACCGACTGTTATGAGTTGACCGGTGGCGGCTTGGGCGATATTTTTGCGGGGTCACAGTATGTGAAAATGCATTTTTCAGATGCAGTTTAACGACGTTACACCAAATTAAAATACTGTTCCTCTCCCTCAGAGAAACTTCTGTGTCTATAGCAAATTTAAAAAACAGAAAATCTGCGACCTACTGTGCCACTACGCTTTATAACAAAGATAAAGGAAGTACATCCCTTCTTATGTGCCCTAGCGCCCCCTACTGATGAGTCGCCACCGCAGTCAACCGTTATATCTTAGTCAATGAATGTGTTTTTTTTATATTATCTTTTGAAATGACAAGTGTGTTTAAATCGTCGTCAGTGTTGCTTATGGAGCCGGACAAAAGCACGAGTGGCAACGTACTGTAGAAGTACCATGGATGAAATGTTAAAAATCCATTTGGAACTGCCTTAAATCGTCACACTGCCATATTCTGTGCAGTTTTCACTGCGTTTGTGTCCGTTATTGTCGATGTTCAAAGGTCAGTCGTCGCCTAAAGGTCAAATATGTCACAGTTTGAATGTTGTTAGTACTTAATCCAGAGCATTTATTGATGTGAAAAGTGATGTAGTATGAACTAGGGATGTGACGATACCGCATTGTGATCAAAAACACCCACAGTTAGTTCTTCATAGCAAATATACATTCATTTTCTACCACTATCTTAACCCCTGAGGGTGAAGCCACTTTGAAGTGCCACAAGGGGGAGCTTTGCATCTCTTTAATCGTTTAATGATCTTATGATGTATAACTATCAAAACACAAGAAGGTACCCCAAAATGTTACCAATTTTAAGAGTTTAAGATGTCGTGAATCTCAATATAGCATGCGTTGGTTGGCTTTTATAGCACGCATCATCATCTCATTTTGCTCGGTTCAAAGGCTGCAAATAACAATTATTCTCATAAATGATTAATCGGTCGATTATAGGTAGAACAACCTTGTTTAAGATCAACCTGAACATATCGCGTCTGAGAAACGTAAAAGTACCAAAGACTCAAGAGAAACCTACAACTGCTGTTCTTCTTATTTTTACATATAAACATTTGTAATTACTTTATCACTTTATGCTCTTTTCCCCCTAAAGGTTGGGAACCACTGGTTATTCGTCTGTTATGTGCAATTCAGTCTTTTTTTTTTTTTTTACCATCCATGGACTTAAAAATATCCAGTTTTTCATGCCGAAAGAGCGTGACATTGTTTTTTAACAGTCCAAAGATGTACGAGTCTGAAGTTCACCCATGTATTTGTTACTGTTATATTCTTATTTGTATTTGTATTTAGCAGCTTCTTGTGATAAGGTGCACTACGCTGTTTGTGTGGAGAATGCAGTATTATTATTATTATTATTTCCAATGTCAGTCGTACTAACATGTTTACATCGATTTTTAAAGACTGACTTTCCTAGTAGTCACGTCGTCGTATTGATTAACACTGTATACTCGCATGTTTTCCTGATATATTCATTTAGTCCTTACTAACACCTTGACAGACACCGTAGCCGTGGAGCTCGTGGTTAGCGTTAGCTGAACCTCAGTGCCTGTTATATTCACGATGCCTGCATTAATACGTTCATATGGCAGGTCATTACGCTTCTTTATGCTCCATTTCGGGCTAAAAAAAATATCAAACTAATGCAAATAAAATAATATTTACATTTACTCGAGTTTACATAATGACTCCAAATATACCAACACTGTGATAAATGTTGTGTTTACGCCATTTAAACTCACTTTCTCATCTTTATACGAGAATAATGGAGTAAAAGGGAGTGGCCTACACTACCTCTCATTCAGTGTCGCCCCCTGGTGTTTGATTTTAGCCTCAGCAGAAAGTCAGTCACAGCTGAAGGTGATTGGAACGCTGGTTTATTAAAGGCCTTTCTGTCAGTGACTGTACAGTTCTGTCAAACCATACACTTTTATAAGAATGTTATATTTTTTGAAGAATAAAAGAAAATGTCATAATGTTTTTATTTGTGTGTGTTTTTAATTTATTATTTATTTGTCTAAATGTGTTGACTCGACTTAAGACTATGTACTAACAGACGGTTTAACTCTACATACATTTAAGTAAAAATGTGTGTAACTTGACATTAAAGTGCTCATAAAAGTATATTAATGATGAACTTTAGAGACATTAACACCTTGAACCTTAACCCTCGTGTTCGCTGTGCAACGTTGGACAAACCTTTGTAATCGGAGTCGTGAGTAGTGGCGCACACACACATTTTTATTTTCTAATCTGTGTTTTTATAATCATCCGTCAGTCTGAATCAAACCAAGCGAGATTTTATTTTACTTGTGGTTTAATTATTAACCGTACCTTATAAAACCTGCCTTCACCGTCTCTCGTAAAGCTTTTGCTTTTCAGCAGCAGCGACGCAGCTGAAAACGCCATCATGGCTGTGAAGACTTTCACAGTGGGATATAATCCCATCAACCAGGGGGACTTTTTCACCAGTGGCGATCTACTCACGGGTCAAGTCACCTTAGAGCAGGAGAACGACGGCAAAATAAAGTCCATCAGTGTGAAGCTGAAGGGAAAAGCGGAAGTAAGGTGGACCGAAAACAACGGGAAAAGAAACGTAACTTACCACGCGAAAGAAAAGTTCTTCAGCATCCAGCAGTTCATCATTCCAGAGAGTCTCAGTGAGTACGACACTCGTCTCATTCACTTTATACATAACTGCTCAAGAGAGTCTGTCCTCACAAGTTAATCTGTCCATTATTTTCTCCATTAATCGAGTCATCGTTTGGTCCATAAAATGTCGATCAAGTTTGTCAAACTCTGGAAATGATGTTGATGATTAGAGCTGCAGCTAACGATTATTTTCGTAATCGATTCATTTTCTCGATGAATCGATGAATCGGTTGGTCCATAAAATGTCAGAAAATGTTAAAAAATTTGATCAGTGTTTGTCAAAACTGTAAATTATGATGTTCTCTAAAGTCTTGTTTTGTTCACAAACCAAAATGATTCAGTTTTAATGATTTCTTTGTTTATGTGGAGCAAAGACTAAGAAAATATTCACATTCAAGAAGCTAAAACAATCAGAAATCTTGTTTTAATGATGAAAAAAGCTTCAAACCGATTATCGATTATCAAAATAGTTGGCGTTTAATTTGGTAATCGATTAATAATCGATTAATCAATTAATCGTTTCAGCTCTAGTTTTAATGATTGTTATCTGGAGCAAAGGAACCAGAAAATATTCTTTAATTCTTTATTTAAGAAGCTAAAACAATCAGAAATCTTGTTTTAATCATGGAAAAAGCTTCAAACTGAATAGTCGATCAAAATATCTGACAATTCATTTAGTAATAGATTAATAATCGATTAATGGTAATTGTTTCAGCTCTAATTATCTGGGATATGGAATATCCTCGTATACACATTTGTATACAAATTTCTTTAATTGTTCACTGTTAATTTAATTTAATTTAATTTAATTTAATTTAATTTAATTTAATTTAATTTAATTTAATTTAATTGGCTTTTCCTGCTAAAAGTGTGTCCATAAACACCATTACACTGATTTTGATTTGCAAACCTTACATATAATGATGTCACTGTGCTTTATTTATTGTTTTTCAGGCAATAATACTGTTGTGCAGGGCTGCCATGTCTATCCATTCACCTTTCAGATTCCAGCACAGTAAGTTATTGTGTATAAAACAGGTATACATATATATATATATATATATATATATATATATATATATATATATATATATATATATATATATATATATATATATATATATATATATATATATATATAGTACATGATGAATATGATCATTCCCATATATTGTATTGTTTTCACATGAACACACGAGAGATTAAATAAGTCATTCGACTGCACTTTGTATATCTGAACGTGCAAATCTATCTAACATGAATATTTGAAAGGTTTAGCTGCACAATAAAGTGTGTCATTATCCATCAACATAAATAACAATTTGTGAATTAAAATGAACAAATTGAGTACAAAAAGTGTACAAATGTTCGGCCTGTATGCTGATATATATATATATATAAATATATAAATGACCTGCTGTTCTAGTTCAGACATCATTTCAACGCCACAGCTTTGTTTTATTTAACACTATATATATGTTAAATAACACTATATAACACTAACATCACTGGTCTGGGCTGTTTCAGAGAGCTGCCGTCCTCCTTTAAAGCCAAACGTGGAAAGATCCAGTACTCACTGGAGGCAAACCTGAGCCGGCCCATGAGAATGGACAGCAAAGCTAAGGCCATCTTCACCATCTATCACAAAGTTAACGCAATCAGTGACCCGGCACTATTGCTATACAAACAAGCCCTATAATCCATGTCCTAGATTACATTTAAGTGTATATAAAAACATACAAATATTTGTAATTTTTCCCCCTCAGACTCCACAACACAACATCATTGATAAGAAACTGAAGGTCTTTGCATCAGGAGCAGTTGGAATGGATGTGAATATTCCACAGACTGGTTTCAAACAAGGTACAGAACATCATTCTACTGTCAGTAAAACCCAGTTGGATCCAAGTCCCTCCTGTTTTCAGCTCAGTATTAAACTGATAAGCATGAACTGATCATATGAGCGTCACCAAATAACTTAAAGCGGACCTAGACCGGAAGTTCCAATTAAGGCTGTTTTTTAGTGTGTATCTGCGTCATTACCTTGTTTAAGAAGCCCTGAAGGTTCTAAACAAACAGTTCAGCCACTGCTGAGAACGCTGTGTTTTATTGTAATCTCGGGCTCAGCGAGATCTCTGAAAAAACCCGGTCCTGTTACGTAAACAGTGGTTCTCCTGAACAGCAGATCCTCCTGCTCCGGGCACTAGTCCGGGCACATCCGGTTGCGTACATTGAACCGCAGAAGAAGAATAATGTCCGTTGTAGAGGTTTTTCACGAGCGACAGTGTCTTCTGACTCTGGGTCAAAGGTCGCCAAAGGGACTGCGGCGGGGAGTCTTGAAGAAGCTATTTTTAAACACAGTTAAATCAATGTTTTGATAATGAGTAGCAGTGCATCCACCGTTCCAGAGGGGGGAGCTGCGCTTCTGAGAGCTGGTGTGCCGAATGTCACTTCCGGGTACTGGCCAATCATAAGACAGTCTGTCTTCTCAGGCAAGATTTATGTCTGAAATAGCGCGGCTGACAAGTGCTTCAAAAAGGACAGATTTCTATCGGCTCGTTTCCAGCAACTAGGAGGTTTTTGAGCATAAAAACAAGTTAATATATGCAAGTAGACCTCCATAACTAACATATATGTGCAACAGGACCACTCTATGTGACCCTTAACTTTCTGCTTCCCTTCTACACTCTCTTCACTAGAGGTTTGTTGGGCAGGAAAAGGTCGTAAAAAAGTGTTGTAAATACTGCAGCGGTGACTCCCTTCTCCAAACGCCTGCACAAGCTGCCTATTCAATTAAATTCAACTCAACTCAATTCTAATCTATTGTTATTATTATTAATATTATTATAACAGCACCAAATCACAACATATATTATCTCAAGGCACAGAAACCTATATTATAGATTATTATATATTAATATCATAGAGAGAACAGAAACCCAAACACTAGGCATCAGTGGAGAAGTAATCTCTGTCTTGCTTGTTCCATCTTGCAGGAATAATAAACGACAGCATGTTCTTTTAAGTCTATATTGATTAGACAAATATTTTTTCTACAACATTAAATTACTTTTACAATATTGACACACGCAGCTTCAAAGTCCACTGTGTAAGAATTAGTGACCTCTACAGGTGAGAGTGCAGAAGGCAACAAAAGGAGGGTTTCTTCCTGTCTCAGGGAAACTATGGTGGCCTTTGCAGACCAGAAAGGATGTCATTCTTGTGAGACGGCGGCCGTATAAATGGTTTATCGTAAAGCTAAGAAAACCAAATGACCAAGAGCGTGGTGAAAGTCAAAGTTAAAGTTCTCTCCTCTGTTTTCCAGGTGAAGGCATCACGGTCGTGGCCTTCATTCAGAACAAATCCTCCCGCGACATCACACCCAAGTACTGCGTCTATCAGAAGAAGAGCTACTTTGCGAAGGACAAGCGCAACGTGGAGACCAAGGACATCCTGAAAGAGGTGGGAGAAGCCATTCCACCACGTTCTGCTGGTCAGAATGTCACCAGGATCATCACCGTCCCTCCCACCACACAAGTGTCTATCTTGAACTGCAGCATCATCAAAGTAGAGTACAGACTCAGGGTGGGTTTATCTTTCTCTTACTTTCACAAAATATGTATTTGTATTACAGCTTGTGACACTGACATGTTTATTTCTTCTTCCCTACAGGTGTATCTGGATGTTAAGTACGCTTCAGACCCTGAGATCAAGTTCCCCATCATCATCCTGCCTTCTTTACGGGGGTGTGATGAAGAGCAGCCACCTGAATATCCTCCCTATGGATTTAACGCATTCACAAACCCAGACTTCCAACTAAACCCTCATGCTCCGCCTCCATCCTACAGCTCTCATGTGTTGTATCCCTCTGTGAATGATAGTGATAGGAAATACTAGATAGTCACACTTAAAGGTGCATTATGTAATAAATCTAAAGCAACTGGCCATAAAATCCTCCTCATATGTCACAGAGACTCAGGAATAATGTTCATATAACAAACTGAACTCACCAACAACAACAGTACAGACAAAGTATTTGCATTAAAAAAAATATTTTTCAAACTGCAAATCATGTTTATGTTTTGAAATCATGTTTTGGCGTTATGTGGCGCCAACTACCACCGTCTACCAGTCATTGCAGTCAGTAGAGTCTCAGCTGCCGAGCAACCACGGATGGCCAGTTACCTCAGAAAACCAAACCTAAAAGACTTCGGTATTTTGAATTTGAATGTAGTAACCGCTTTTGGCCACATTCATACATATGGCACCTTTAACTTCCACCAAGGAAGAAGGTTGCGTCTTTTGCCGAGTTTGTCTGCACCATAACTCAAGACTAAGGCTGGATTTGGTTGGAATTTGTAGTTTATGATGCATTGTGTGTTGAGCTGCTGTTAAAACACACCTGGACTAAAGACTACGCATTAACAGATGGTTTAATCCGTCATACGTTTCTGTAAAAATGTGTGTAACCTGACATTAAAGTGCTCATAAAAGTATATTAATGGTGAACTTATCACACGTCCAGGTTATAGCGACATTAACACATTGAACCTTAGCCCTCGTGATCCCTGTGTAACGTGTTGGACACACCTATGAGTTGTTGTGTGCACACACACGCACGCACGCACGCACGCACGCACGCACGCACGCACGCACGCACGCACGCACGCACGCACGCACGCACGCACGCACGCACGCACGCACACACACACACACACACACACACACACACACACACACACACACACACACACACACACACACACACACACACACACACACACACACACACACACACACACACACACACACACACACACACACACACACGCACACACACACAGAGAAGCACTGTTGTTAAATCACTGTGTTTACATGTAACCATGTGTGTGTTATACTCTATTTAGCCCAGTGTTTCTTCCACACAGCAACATTTTATTTCCTAATCTGTGTTTTTTAATCATCTCCCAGTCTGAATCAAACCTTTAAGTTTGAGATTCTGCTGAAGTCTTGCGGTTTAATTATTAACCGAGTTTATCTGCACGCAAAGTTTAAAACCCCAGTCTTCAGCGTCTCTCGTAAAGCTTCTGCGTTTCAGCTTCAGCAGCAAACACTAATGGCCGGCACGTTGAAGACATTCACGGTGGGATATAATCCCATCAACAAAGGGGATTTTTTCACCAGTGGCGATCGCCTCACGGGTCAAGTCACCTTAGAGCAGGAGAACGACGGTAAAGTACTGTCCATCACTGTGAAGCTGAAGGGAAAAGCAGAAGTAAGGTGGACCGAAAACTACGGGAAAACGTCTGTAACTTATCATAAGAAAGAAAAATACTTCAGCATCAAGCAGTTCATCATTCCAGAGAGCCTCGGTGAGTACGACGCTCTTACTTTACACGTAACTGCACAAGAATCTGCTAAAATCTGGTTTTAATCAAGAAAAAAAAGCTTCAACCCGATTAATCAATTATCAAAATAGCCGATGATTAATTTAGAAATCGATTTAATAACAGTTATGGCTGTTTTGTTTTGGTAGTGATGGAATATCTAATAAATAGCACATCTCAATATCCTTGTTTATATATATATATTTGTATACAAATTCTATTTCTTTAACTGTAAATACTTTAAGTAAGATGAATATAGCGAAGGTTAAATGAGATATATATATAGTCCGTGACCAACTTCAGTGATAAAGGTTATGATTTATGTGTGATTTATTTTTAAAGCATCAAAAAGTGTTATATAAATATAGAGTAGTCACCATTGTATTTATATTTTTGATCTGCGAAAGAGAAATTATCTTCACCAATGGCAGGAAAATCACACGTGTAATTAATCAAAGAATAAATTGCTTTGAGTTCCATTTATCAATTAAATTTAAAGGGCTTTTCCTGCTAAAAGTGTGTCAAAGCGTCCATAAACAAACATATTTACATATTTGACTTTTGATGTTGCAAAACTTACATATAATGATGTCACTGTGCTTTAGCTCTAATTATCTGGGATATGGAATATCCTCGTTTACACTTTGGTATAAAAATTATTTTTCTTTAATTGTTCACCGTTTACCTAATTTAATTTAATTTAATCAACATATTTACACTGACTTTTGATTTTCAAACCTTACGTATAATTATGTCACTGTGCTTTTATTTAATGTTTTTCAGGCAATAATACTGTTGTGCAGGGCTGCCATGTCTATCCATTCACCTTTCAGATTCCAGCACAGTAAGTTAGTGTATATGTATATATATATATGAAAATCCTCTAAGTTCCAAACTGAACTCACTGGTCTGGGCTGTTTCAGAGAGCTGCCGTCCTCCTTTAAAGCCACACATGGAAAGGTCCGGTACTCACTGGAGGCAAACCTGAGCCGGCCCATGAGAATGGACAGCAAAGCTAAGGCCATCTTCACCATCTTTCACAAAGGAAACTCCATCAGTGACCCGGCACTATTGGTATACAAACAAGCCCTACAATCCATGTCCAGTATGATGTTTAAGTGCATAAGAAACACTAAAAATATCTCTAAAAATTTATTTTTTTCCCCCTCAGACTCCACAACACAACATCATTGATAAGAAACTGAAGCTCTTTGCATCAGGAGCAGTGGGAATGGACGTGAATATTCCACAGACTGGTTTCACACAAGGTACAGATCATCGTTCTCTGTCAGCAGCACAAGACAGCGGCCGTATAAGCGGTGAAAGTCAAAGTCAAAGTTCTCTCCTCTGTTTTCCAGGTGAAGGCATCACGGTCGTGGCCTTCATTCATAACAAATCCTCCCGTGACATCACACCCAAGTACTGCGTCTATCAGAAGAAGAGCTACTTTGCGATGGGAAAGCGGAGAGTGGAGACCAAGGACATCCTGAAAGAGGTGGGAGAAGCCATTCCACGTTCTGCTGGTCAGAATGTCACCAGGATCATCAGCATCCCTCCCACCACACAAGTGTCTATCTTGAACTGCACCATCCTCAAAGTAGAGTACAGACTCAGGGTGGGTTTATCTTTCTCTTACTTTTACAAAATATGTTTTAGGAGCAGCACAGCTTGTGACACTGACCTGTTTATTTCTTCTTCCCTACAGGTGTATCTGGATGTTAAGTACGCTTCAGACCCTGAGATCAAGTTCCCCATCATCATCCTGCCTTCTTTCCTGGGGGGTGATGAAGAACAGCCACCTGAATATCCTCCCTATGGATTTAACGCATTCACAAACCCAGACTTCCTCCCAAACCCACCAGCCTTGAACCCTTATGCTCCGCCTCCATCCTACGGCTCTCACGAGTTGTATCCGTCCTTGAATGGTTGTGATGGGAAATACTAGTTTAGCCGCATTAACACATTCCACCAAGGTAGGAAGGATTTGGTTGGAATTTGTAGTTTATGATGCATTTAAGAAATGATTTTAGATTGTACTGGTGAAGTTGTGCGGTTATTCAAATGATATGTGAGCATATTAATGTAGGAAATTCCAATCAGACTCTATTGTACAATCAGAACCCATGTTTTGGTCCACCTTTAAATTTATAAAGCTATTTATTACCAACGCCTCAGTGATCTCTGAACTTCTGTGAGTCTGATCAGGTCAGTAAACGGCAGTAACTCAAGAGTAAAGCTTTTATCCATATATACCCTGTGAGAATAGGAACAAAAACCTGTTTATTTTTTATTCTTTTGGTGTGTGTGTGTGTGTGTGTGTGTGTGTGTGTGTGTGTGTGTGTGTGTGTGTGTGTGTGTGTGTGTGTGTGTGTGCATGGACAGGGTTTAGATATGGATTTAAAAGCTGTTCATCTTGTGAGATAGTGTGTGAGTGCATTGAGACAGAGATCACACTGTCAACATCCTTGTGTCACCGGGGCCCATTGCGTCATTTGCCCATGTTTTTTGTTGTGTGTGCTTAATGTTGCGCAACACTTTCCAGTCTTCTTGCCAGTTCTAGCTGATTTGAAGATAATCTCAAGGAGTATGAATGAAGGTACTACTGAGTTAAAAAAAAAAAAAAGGTTAAAGTCTTCTTTCACTTGTGTTTATGGTGTTGTGTTGTTGAGAAATACCTCACAAATGGATCGACGCAGTCTTTTCTTGATTCTTTAAACACTTCTTCTGTGTGATGTCGGTCGTGTGGCGTTCACTGGAAAATAAAAAGCAACACATGGTGGAGTCGTGAAACAAAAGCAACGCTGTGGATCCATAAACTGTCATTCATGGTTGTTATATTCATCTTTTGTGGTCCTTGATCTTGGGTCAAGGCAGTTATGTTATTTAAACATGACTCATGTAGAAAAGAGAGATAACCCAGCGATACTAGCCCTTCAGTCACATGATGTGAGACGCTTCTTTCCACGAGAATTTTAGCCTGAATGAGTCACGCTCATCATGAGGTTTCAATTACGGCCAGAAGGATGTGTCTTTTACTACTAATGGAAGTAGTTTATTGTGTGAGTGGGTTCACTATTGTTATGATTTGGATTTTTTTTTTTTCCCAGTACTCAAGTGCCTTCTTCTTTAAAAAAAAAAAAAAAGCTTGGAACACTGTTGTTATGATGGTGGATCCACATTTTACTTTGAAATATTGCATTATTACTCATAAAAATTCACTTTAAAAGTGACAAAACGTTTCACTAGATTCTTGTTCCGTTGCTCAAGCCATTGTTTTACATAGATTCTAAGAAAATTAGGCAAATTCCGCTCACTCTTCATTGTTGACATCTGTGTTTTGTTTGAGCACACATGGGCAACATAAGGGGCTGGGGCCGGATCTGGCCCACACACCAGTTTTATCTGGCCTCAATTCGAGTTGTGATATTACCAATTGTGATAACACCTAACGGTTTCATACCATCACATTACAGTTTTTCTCAGATGCTAAAACACAAAAGCCAATCCTCTAAACCAAATGACCAGTTGTCTAAACACATTTACTAAATCTAGCCATAATTTTCCAATATCATAAACACATTTCACATGAAGACACAATTCACAAAACACAATCCTCCGTTCTCATAAATCTAAACACATGTTTCCTTGCTAAAATAACATATTCTCAAATGAAAGTTCATGTGATGCAAAATGCTTGCCACAGTCAGCAATAATTGAACACAATGAACACACCTGGCGTCATTTATTACACACAACGACTCCAAATTGAAGACACTTGTTGCTAATGCTGTGACCACACCTATAAAAGCGGGCGTTTTTCCCGCGGTGCCTAGCAAGAGACAATATAGCCTGCGATGTGGATGAGGTGATGTGGCCCGATGCAGTTTGGCGACATGATGCCGCACAGTGACTGTGGTGTGAATGACGAAAATAATAAAAAACGTCACACCCTGATCATGTTTTCAAGAGTGCTGATGTGTGCAATAGATTCTGTTTTTTGCATTGAGTTGTGTTACAGTAGTGTACTTGCAGAATTTTCTGTACTCTTCATATGAAACTCACAACTCTAAATGCCTAATCCTCTGCAGAGAGCTAAGAAGATCCGTTACTCTAAAGTTTTTAAAAAATATGCATTGGCAGTTATGAAACAAAGAACCTTCTCACAAATTGAGCATTGTGTTTTAAATTGTTTTGCTGTAGTGTGTAATGATGTGTATAGTGTTTACATTTTTGAAAGCTTCGAGCTGCTCTTTTGGTGTGAAAGTTTGAGTTTTGAAGTGAGAAGGTGTGGTTGTGCTTATGTAGCTTTAGAAAAGGGTATTGTGTTTAGACATTGGGGAACATGGAGGAAACGTTTGTGAAATGTGTTTAAACATTTGAGAAAAACTGTAAACTAATGAAACACAGCCAGACTTTTATTTTGAAATAGTCTTAGGAAAGGAAATGTATCAGGTTATGTCACAGCATCACTCACAAGGTAAATATTGAGGATTTTAGACATTTCCTTTGCTAAATGTTGGAGATAAATGCATGTTTTCAGGATTTTTAAGTCTTCTTAACTGATCTACAACTGATTCTGCATTGTTTCTTGTGACTCTTCCAGTGGCGACACTATGACTAATGTTCTGTTTCCAGTTAGAAACAATACACAACAATACTTTTATTTTAAAATGTACTGTTTGTACATTTCTACTCTTTGTAAAACTTTAGTAACATTTATGGTATGAACTTTACGTGCGTTTGAGAACCTAGCTTGTCCATTTTTGGGCTACTATTAAAAACAGGTGGTCCAAAATGGCCACCGCTAATATAAAACGGCTAACTTAAAGAGAAATGTAGCTGTTATAGTTACATTTTATTGAGTTGCTGCCAACAATACTTTTATTTTTTAAATGTCAAGGGTACTTTACGTTATTAATTCAAAGCTATTGTTTGTCAACATTTAGCAACATTTATGGTATGAACTTCAAGTGTGTTGGAGAACCTAGCTTTTCCATTTTAGGGCTACTTCTAAAAAACAGGTGGTCCAAAATGACCGCTGCCAAAGAGCTAGCTAACCCGGCTCCTGGTATGCTATATGTTAAAAGACTAATTTAAAGAGAAATTTAGCTGTTATAGTTCTATTTTATTGAGTTGCTGCCAACAATGCTTTTATTTGAAACATTTCAAGGGTACTTTACTTTATTAAATAAAAGCTACGGTTTATAAACATTTAGCAGAATTTATGAGTGAACTTCAAGTGTGTTGGAGAACCTAGCTTGTCCATTTTCGGGCTACTATTAAAAACAGGTGGTCCAAAATGGCCACCGCTAATATAAAAAGGCTAACTTAAAGAGAAATTTAGCTAGTTATAGTTAAATTTTATTGAGTTGCTGCCAACAATACTTTTAGTTTAAACATTTCAAGGGTACTTTACTTTATTAATTCAAAGAATAGAATAGAATGCCTTTATTGTCATTATACAAGTTGTACAACGAGATTTACTTGACTTCACCTTGAAAGTGCATACGTTTGTCTGTTAAAGCTACTGTTTGTCAACATTTAGCAACATTTATGGGTGAACTTCGAGTGTGTTGGAAAACCTAGCTTGTCCATTTTTGGGCTACTATTAAAAACAGGTGGTCCAAAATGGCCACCGCGAAAGAGCTAGCTAACCCGGCTCCTGGTATGCTATATGTAAAAAAGGCTAATTTAAAGAGAAATTTAGCTGTTATACTTCAATTTTATTGAGTTTCTGCCAACAATACTTTTATTTTAAACATTTCAAGGGTACTTTATTCAAAGCTATAGTTTGTCAACATTTAGCAACATTTATGAGTGAACTTCAAGTGTGTTGGAGAACCTAGCTTGTCCATTTTTGGGCTACTACTAAAAACAGGTGGTCCAAAATGGCCGCCGCCAAAGAGCTAGCTAACCCGGCTCCTGGTATGCTACGTGTAAAAAGGCTATTTTAAAGAGAAATTTAGCTGTTATAGTTCTATTTTATTGAGTTGCTGCCAACAATGCTTTTATTTGAAACATTTCAAGGGTACTTTACTTTATTAAATAAAAGCTACGGTTTATAAACATTTAGCAGAATTTATGAGTGAACTTCAAGTGTGTTGGAGAACCTAGCTTGTCCATTTTCGGGCTACTATTAAAAACAGGTGGTCCAAAATGGCCACCGCTAATATAAAAAGGCTAACTTAAAGAGAAATTTAGCTGTTATAGTTAAATTTTATTGAGTTGCTGCCAACAATACTTTTAGTTTAAACATTTCAAGGGTACTTTACTTTATTAATTCAAAGCTACTGTTTGTCAACATTTAGCAACATTTATGGGTGAACTTCGAGTGTGTTGGAAAACCTAGCTTGTCCATTTTTGGGCTACTATTAAAAACAGGTGGTCCAAAATGGCCACCGCGAAAGAGCTAGCTAACCCGGCTCCTGGTATGCTATATGTAAAAAAGGCTAATTTAAAGAGAAATTTAGCTGTTATACTTCAATTTTATTGAGTTTCTGCCAACAATACTTTTATTTTAAACATTTCAAGGGTACTTTATTAATTCAAAGCTATAGTTTGTCAACATTTAGCAACATTTATGAGTGAACTTCAAGTGTGTTGGAGAACCTAGCTTGTCCATTTTTGGGCTACTACTAAAAACAGGTGGTCCAAAATGGCCGCCGCCAAAGAGCTAGCTAACCCGGCTCCTGGTATGCTACGTGTAAAAAGGCTATTTTAAAGAGAAATTTAGCTGTTATAGTTCAATTTCATTGAGTTGCTGCCAACGATACTTTTATTTAAAAGATTTCAAGGTTACTTTTCAAAGCTACTGTTTGTAAACATTTAGCAACATTTATGTGCGTACATCAAGTGTGTCGTAAAACCTAGCTTGTCCATTTTTGGGCTACTATTAAAAACAAGTGGTCCAAAATGGCCGCCGCGAAAGAGCTAAGAGATAACCCGGCTCCTGGTATGTTACATGTTATAAGGCTAATTTAGGCTGAATCCCAATTCCACCCCTTAGCCCTCCCCCTTCCCCCTACCCCTTTGTCAGAGTTCCCCTTGGCCCTCAAAACAGAGTTGAGGGAGCGAGGGGTACGAACGTTCCCCTAAGAAATGAGACACACCTCCATTACGTCATCACGTCGTCCGGACTTGACGCTCGCAGACTGCTACATCAACAAGCCGATGCGATGCTTGTTGATGTAACAATCCAAAAATGCCGTCCTCACAAGTAATGTCTGTTGCCTGGGCTATTTTTCTGTTTTTACGACTGTCAGCTGCTAACAAAGACATCGGCGGCGACGCTGTGAGGAGTGTTCACACACACAGTTACAGCGACTGCAGACCCGCTGCATTACCATAGACACACACACACACACGGTGCAGAGGGAGAAAGCTGCTCGCAGACAGAGCGGAGTACAGCGGGGACAGAATCTCCTGTTCTGTCCTGAAGACGTAACTGTGCACTCCGGCACAATTTGTTAATGTTAAAAAAAAATAGCGATAGCAGCTAGCTAACCACTTACGAAAGGAACGCCGGGATAGCATCGGCTACGACTAGCTAGTAATTCAAAACAAACTTGACGAGTGATTCAGAAACACCGTTGACAATTGAAGAAGACCACAATACAATCATTACACATGACTGTCGTGATTAAAATACTGAAAATACATTGTGCGAGTCTTTAACGGCCAGCTTTCAAACTTCGCTGACAGGTGACGCGGCGGAAGCTGCGAAATTCCTCGAAGCCCTCCGTTTCAAGTGTGGTCCTGAGGAAGCTTCGTTTCGAGGGCTACGTAGCCCTACGGCTTGGCCCTACCCCTTAACCCTTATGAGAAATGAGACAGCACTACCCCTCACATGAACGCGCAAAAACAAGGGGTAGGGGGAAGGGGGAGGGCTAAGGGGTGGTATTGGGATTCAGCCTTAAAGAGTAATTTAGCTGTTAAACTTCAATTTTATTGAGTTTCTGCCAATGTGTCATCATGCTAGAAAGAATATAAAATGAAAACAAACAAACCTCTTCCACTAAACCAGTGAAGCGGCGCAGGATCCAGGAGAGGATGGGAGTCACGTTTCAGGATTAGGACACACCCATGTGAGATGTTGGAGCTCAGAGCTGCTGCCTGTTCCTCGTTAGGACTGAATCAGAACACGACGTTCAGATAGAGACTCGCAGCACCATCACCATCACCATCACCATGCCCGGTGTCGTGAAAAGCCTCAAAGTCACCTATGATCCCCCGAATGAGAGCGACACATTCAGGGTGGGCGACTGGGTCACCGGTCGCGTCACTCTGGAAGTGGCTAAAGAGTGCCACATGAGTTATTTACGGGTGAAATTCAAGGGGAAAGCCGACGTTCGGTGGAGCGAGAGGCGCGGACAGAGCACGGTGGTTTACCACGACAAGGACAAATACTTCAGTGTGAAGAATTACTTCGTACGAGAGGAGAAAAGCGACGGTAAGTTAGCTTCGTTATTGCTGTTGTGTTTGTTGTGCAGCGTGTGCAGTGAAGTTAGACTGAGGTTGGATTCGAGTTAGGGACCGTAAACAAACTCCAACCAAAGTGTTTTCCGACATAACACACACTTTTTATTCGTTTGGTCATGTTTTTTTGGGTGTGTTTATTATATTTTACCACTAATTATTACTAAATGAATAGTCAACTAATTTAATATTCGGTTTGAGTGTTTTTTTTAAAAAAATAAAACACACTTTCTGGCCTACAAAATGTTTTTGTTGTATTGTGGGTTATTTTCTTATGAGATTTTAGTCAATTAATTTGCCATTGGTTTGGAGTCAGTGGTTCACAGCAAATGCATTTAACTCCCATTCAGTTAATTCTTAATTGATGGTCCCTAAACCACACCACTTTGATCCAGAGTAAATGTTGAATATTCACCATAAAACTTAACATTTCTTTACTCTCTCTTCTCCACTTAAACCAAGATTTTAAGCCTAAACACGGTATTTCATTGTTTTAAATCGGCTGATTTAAATTCAATATATATTGATGTTGTTTGAGACACAAAGACAACATTGATATTAAATGTCAGACTTGTGAAATATTAAAAATAAAGAATTCTTTAACCACAGTGGACCAGTTTCTTCAACTTTCACTCAGTCATTAATTAAACATTTGTATCACAATAACTGTCAACATCAACAAAATCTTATACCTTTTGTCACTTCTCTAACATAAAAACATTAACTTTAAAGAGACCATGATATCTGCAGTTTACAGGACAGTTTACCAATATTAATGTCTTTATTAAATTCTTTTCTTTTCCAGAATTTGATGAAGAAGGAATAATTCTGTCGAGCCAGAATGGAGAAACATGTAAGTCATTCACAGTCGTGTCTCAGCCTGTGCTGCTATTTATTCTCAAAGAAAATGTTTTAAAAACGCAGTTTTTTGTTTGTTTTATGGCCACTTCACTGGTGAGTCACCTCCCAAACCATGAGAAAACTCACTTTTACTGTTAGGCCGTGTTCAGACATGATATTAATGACGTTTTACATTAAAATGCATCCTGCATGATTGGATCAGACGTTTACACCCACTGCCTTTATTCAAACACACACACACACACACACAGACTGTTTGTGAGAATGAAATGTTGTCTTTAATGAGTCTGAGTGTAAACATGCGTCATGTTTGTGTGTGTGAGGATAATGAGAGAGTAAAGAGACTCTATTTTAACGTTATTATTTATTATTTTAACGTTGGTTGTAACGGTGTCATGTGTTTGTTGTTGTTTTTCTGCAGACAGCCGTGTTGTTGGCCCTGGCTGTCATTCTTACCCGTTCACCTTCCAGTTCCCTCTGCAGTACGTACTTTATTCTTATTTTTCAGTGCCTATATTACGGAACAACAAGCAAACCCAGCACACAATAATATACTGTAAATAGAGCAAATGTATCTGTACTATCATGTATTTCTAACTGTTATTTCTGCAACATCTAGTATTGTTTTATATCTGTTAACCACCCGTTATTTCAACACTCCCTTGCACATAAATAAAAAAACAGTTTTTCTTATATTTTCAGGTATCCGTGGGGTCTTAAAAAGTCTTAAATACAATAGTTTGAATTTAAGGCCTTAAAAGGTCTTAAATATAATTTTGAAAGGTCTTAAAAATCTATTAACGTTACTTTTATTTAAAACGTGCATAAACTTCAGCCTCATTTCGAAATGTTTCTATTTTTGTGGATGCGATAACAACAATAACTACAACACGGAACTAAAGTAGGCCACCTGTGCTGCCCCGGGAGAAGTTAGCACCACTAGCTAGTGTGTTGTGCGTGCGCCGTGGTGTGTTACAGCTTAGCATAGCAGCGGAGAAAACTTCATGTAAGCCCACAGCTAAGCTGAATTGCAAGTTCAGCGATTTGTGGCTCCAATTTTCCTTAAATTGTATTTATTATGGTCTTAAAAAGTCTTAAATTTGACTGTTGAAACCTGCAGACCCTGATTTTGCAGATCTAGTATAATTTGATTTAGTAGTATTAGTTCATATGTCTAAAGCATTTTGAGGTGAGCTGCAGCTGCTTAAGTAAATGCGTAATTATTCTTTATCTAATACTGTTTGCACGTAGTGTTTTCTCTTGTGTTCTTGTCGACGTGGCCGTCCAGTTGTCTTAGCGAGTTCTCACTTTACAAATAAATAATGTTATCAGTGCAACCTCTCAGGAAATTAAAAGAAACTAACTAACTGAAATAAAAGATAAAAAAATCTTATCACTGACGATGAGTTTCCTCTTGTGTTTCAGGGACATGCCGTCCTCTTTCAATGGCGCTGTCGGGAAAATTGTGTATCTGTTGGAAGCCAAGCTGAGCAGATCCATGAGGGTTCCCACCAAAGACACGGTCAAGCTGAGATTTGTCACAAACCAAGATCGCACCGGTGATCCCGAGCTCTTGGTGTGTGTGTGTGTGTTCATTCCTGACATTCCAGGGGGGAGAGGGTGGAACCAACCAACCTGGTCTCTCAGGAAGATGTCGCTATTTTACTTTTCCTGCAAACTACACAGAACATTTATACATTCATATACAGCACGTTTAAAGGGCAATGTAAATAAATCTAACTTTTGTCAGACTTTGGACACAAAAAAAACAAAGTTTCTTCACTGATCTGAAGGCGCAAATGTTGACATTCTGGATTGAGTTGTTGGGCATTGGTGTATCGTGTAAAAACTCATAAACAGAGCAGGAAGTCATTATCAGCATCCTCACATCCCCCACGCCGGCAAAAAGCACCGCACTCACTCTCATGTTTCTGTAGACGTAGATGTCTTTGGTCCAGAAATGTGATCTCAGAGGTGTTTGTTTTTTGTGGTTTGAGGCATTTTCTATTTGATTTTTTTCCTTTCAGATACCACAGCACGAGTCAAAGGACAAGAGGATGAAGCTTTTCAATTCAGGAACTGTAGTCATGGAGGTGGATATTGAAAAAACAGGCTTCTTCCAAGGTGAGAACGCTCATCGTTTTATTTATAACAACACAGTGCTGGACAGCCACATTAAAAACATACCATTACCATTGGATAAAAGCGTCTGCTAAATGCTTAAATGTAAATTTAAAACATATAAAGACATAAAGCACATCCTAGGCAACAACACACATAATAGGCTTCTCACACAAAGTCCTTGAACATGTATGTATTGTGTTACTTACTCCAGAATGAGCATTTTATATTCATATCAGGAGTCAGCAATTTTGGACGACCAAGTTTTAAAATAAATATCTTAAGAGGCTCCAGAGTATTTGTATTTTTAAGTATCACACAAGAGGCCATTTTCCTTTTTCCATTTACACTCTCTTGCACTTTATTTAACCTCAGGTTGAGGTTTTGGAGCTCCTCGCAGACGTGGGCTGTTATGTTATGTTATGATGATTTTGTTCTCTTTTTCAGGAGAAGGATTGAAAGTCGTCGCTCACATCCAGAACAATTCCACTCGTCCGATCAAGCCAAAGTTCTGTTTGTACAGAAAGCACAGCTTCTTTGCAGAAGAGAGGAGGAGACTCCACACTCACAACTTCCTGAAAGAGGTGGGAGAACCCATCCCTCCTTCTTCTAAGGACACGGTGACGAGGATCATCACCCTTCCCGATGATGAGGAGCCGTCCATCCACAACTGCAGAATCATCAAAGCAGAGCACCGGCTCAGGGTAAGTGTGTGTTCTTATACCATATCGACAAACATCTCACTTTTAACACGTGGCAGTAAAATTGAAAGGAACCTCGGTTTTTCCTGCTTCTTGAAAACATAACAAAGGATTATTTCATCCTTTTCTGAGCAATGTGATCACAAGCAGCCAGCGTGAGTAAAGGTCTGAACACACGCTGTGTACGTGTTCTCAGAAACACATTTGATGGTGGTTTGAGGGCTCATTATGTGGAAATTATTCCTGAGCACTCATGAAGGCACTTTGCTTAGCTGACGAAGAAGAAGAAGAAAAGATGGAGAACAAAATAAAACTGAGCCGAAGAAGCAGTGTTTGGAAAAAGAAGAGCTTAAGGCACAGCCCCACTTACTTGTGGTGCACCACAGGGCTCTGCTTTAGGCCCCATGCTCTTTTCTTTGTAAATGCTGCCCTTTGGGCTCAATATTTCAACATTTATTTCTGCTGCTTAGATAAGGGGGGGAAATATGGATTCCCCGCAGCTCTTACTTCAATGCGTTTAATGACATTAGAACACAGATGACTCTAAAGCCCAATTTATACTCCTGCGTAAAGGGCTCTGCGTAGGTTACGCACATGTTTAGACTCTAAATGGCTAATTTCTCGCCTCAAATTATCTTAAAGCTGCGTTCCGTGACACAGAAAAGTGAGAAACGGCCACTGTTTCAACAACAACAGTCTTTCTCTCTCGGACGCCATTGCTCACTGTAGCCAGAAGCACAACAACCTTGCGCAGCGACCCCTACTGATCGGGCGGGAAATTGCAGGGCGTATCCGTGACCACGGCGCAGAAGTATGAAGGATCGAGAGGTCTCCGTGGTGACGCAGACTAGATTTACACGACAACGATCTGAACACAAACCGCAAAAGGGCGTTTCCACTTTTTATTTCGCGTTTAGACGAGCGTCTTTCGGTGGGAATCTGCGTGCACACGGTGACGCAAAAGTGTGTGAAATCAGTATGCATGCCAGGTGGCTAGGTGGCGCTGTGAAGCACTGCTGAAATGACACCTGGATAGGTATCAGAGCAGCTAAGCGACTTGAATGTCCAACTGATGGATTATAATCCCGCATGTTTGTTGTTGTTTGTCTGTGCTGCACATGGATCTGACGTCAACGTGTTCGGGAGGAGAGCCAGCGTGAGCAGCTCAGAGCTCACTTTAGCGTTTTCAACTCTTTAGACGGGAACGTCGCAGTGGAGCGTTTTTAAGATTTCCACTTTGGAGGGTGGCTTCATTTCTTTGTGTGTTTTTAAGCCCCAAAAACGTCGGTTTCTTGTCGGTTTCTCCCTGGAGCGTTGTCGTGTAAAGCCAGCCTAAATGTCCTTAACCTAAACCAGAACTAAACTTGAAGTCCTAGTGTTGTGTTGTGTTCGCCCTGATCCGATGACAGTAATCTATTGTTTATAAAACACAGCGACATATAACGCCGGCCGTGTTTTCCGCAGGTCTATCTTGACGTCAAATATTCTTTGGACCCAGAGATCAAATTTCCCATCATCATTCTTCCGGCTCCCAAGGTTCAACCTGTAGCACCCCCTGCTGCTGCTGCTGCTGCTGCCGCCTTTCCACCTGGATTCCAGAATGGAATTTCCGATGGAACTCCAGGTCCAGCAGCCTGGGGCTTTGCACCGCCTTTGCTGGCACCACCTTCTCTGGCACTGCCTTCTCTGGCCCCGCTTTCTCTGGCCCCGCTTTCTCTGGCCCCGCCTCCTCTGGCACCGCCTCCAGCAGCAGCGTCTATGTGTGATCCCCCTCCTCCCTACAGTTCACACGGGATGTATCCTCCGGTGGTAGATTTTCTTAATAACTAACAGAGACTGGACTGGAGGAAAATTGGTCTCAGATTTCACGGAGATTAAATTGAGAAACAGTGAAAGAAGATTCAGGCAGAGTTTTGAAGAATCTCAGAAACACGGTGGCATTTCTATGTTTTGATACAAAGCTATTTTAAGTACATGATTGAAACAGAAATAATGGACTTTAACTTTTATACTTGTAGTTTATTTTTTTTTTGTATTTTCATTTAAATGTTTAGATTCTAGAGCTGTAGTTCTTTTTATGACTTGTGAATCTTTGTAACTTGAAGACATGAAGTAGTGAAGCTCCTCTCCAAGCCTGTTGTTTGGCATGAATTGGATGAATTTGTCATGTGACACAGTTTTAGAAAGTTCTGACCAAGGCCGTCTCATCGTGGTCCTCAGTCATTTCACAACCACTTTGTTTCCGTGACCTTGATGGAAATCTACGCACAAACCGAAGAAATACCTGTTTTTACATGACGTCGTCCTTCAGCTGTAAATACACGTACTGCGTTATGATTAAAATGCTGATTATGATCATGACCACACTTTGTCTTCTGTAGGCAGATGTAAGCTGAAGATAAGACCTTTATGGATGAGGTGAAATCACACTGATGCAGCAACAGAACAAGGTGTGAGGGAGGCTTGTTATGGTCACCTGAGTGTGAGAGTGTGTGAGTTCACTATGGTTTGTTCTGTGTGTGACCGTTGATCCTTTAAGGTGTGTGTGTGTGGGGGGGGGGTGACAGTCGTTATTGTGACTGCAGTGTGCTGCATTCACCTAATATCGTTTTTAAAAAGGATCAGTTTTTATGAGATACTGTTTTAACAAGTTTTTTTGGGGGACAGATCCAGAGGGAAAAAAATCTTGTAAAACAGACCCTGGAAAAAAAATCTCATAAAAAATTGTGTAAAAAAAAACCAAAAAATCATAAAAAGAGACCCGAATTTTAAAAAAAAATCCCCCAAAAAAATCTTTTTTTTAAAAGACCAGAAGAAAAATCTTAAAAACAGACCCGCATTTAAGAAATAAAATAAAATAAAAAAGATCCAAAAATATTATTTTCTCGTAAAAACAGACCCAATTTTTTTTTAAAACCGACCAAAAAAAAATCTCCTAAAAACAGACCCTGAAATATTTTTTTTTAAACCGACCCAAAAAAATCTTGTAAAGACAGACCCGAATTAAAAAAAAAAGAAAAAAAGAAAGAACCAAAAAAATGATCATAAAAACAGACCCCCTCCCAAAAAAACGTACAATCAGACCAGAAAAAAGACAGAAACTTATGTCAAGACCTTGCACATCCAACGACACTTCAGATATAAATATATATAATATAAACTGATTTAAATATTTAAATACAGGAGTGGATTGGAGAAAGTTAAATGAGGATGTTGATGTTAAAAAAATGAAAACTGAACTGCACTATGGGTAATGTGTGTGTGTGTGTGTGTGTGTGTGTGTGTCAGAACAATCAGGAAAATCCGGTTTAATGGCATTCGTGAGCTTTAAAAGTGAACGCCTCACATCTAAAAGGCTGCAGTCGCTTTCTTTCAACCACAGACTCCAACTAACTTTCCACTGCGTGGCGTTTTCTCGAGAGGACGACGATGACCATCCAAGACTTGTCCATAGAGTACGACGCCATCAACAGCCAGAACACCTTCACCAACGGAGACACCATCAACGGGAGGGTGGTTCTGCAGGTGTCCAAGGAAACCAAGATCCAGTCGCTTGTTTTTGTGGGGAAAGGAAAAGCTCGAGTCGTCTGGCACGAACATCACGGAAATCATCCGAACCAACACCACCACCAACAACGTGTTTACTGGGCCGATGAGAAATATTACGAGGTGAAACATCACATCTTAAGAGAGGCCAGACAAGATGGTAAAGTATTTCCACAACAGTGGATCATGATCTGTAGGTGATTTATGGACATGTATCATCATCATCATGGTGTGTTGTTCTTCTCCAGGGACTGAAGTCATCAGTAAAGGAAGACACGTGTTTCCCTTTTCCTTCAAGATCCCTGACCAGTGCTTATTTTTTTTCCTAATCTATATTTAATTTCATTATTTATCTGTTTATTTCTTTTTATGAAGTGTTTTTTTTTAACTTCCCTTCACAGAAAAATGCCTTCGACTTTCACCCACAGCATCGGTAAAGTGGTTCATAAACTGAGGGCCGAGCTCAGACAGTCGATGAGATTTACTAAGAAGTCCAAAGTCCACTTCACGTTCATCTCCAGAGCAGACATGAACACGCCAGGACTCATGGTAACAAACACTAAACATCTACGTGATGACCATGCAGAGGTGAAACTTACCTTTATACTCTTTACTTCAGGAACCACAGTCTGGCTTCAAGGATAAATCTCTGCTTTTTGGATCTGGTAGCGTTTCGGTTGATGTTCGCACCAAGAGGATGGGATACAAGCAAGGTGATGATGGAACACTGAGTTCTCAGGCGACTGTACGGAAAAGTATAAGTGCCACGCGTAAAACATAAATGAATAAAACTGAGATTATGTACTTTAATCTCAGAATTCTGACGTAAATCTCAGAATTCAACCTTTTCACTTTTTAATCTCAGAATTCAAAACTTTTTATTTAATCTCAGAATTCAAACTTTTTCTTTAATCTCAGAATTCAAACTTTTTCTTAAATCTCAGATTTCTGACTTTAATTTCTGAATTCGAACTTTTTCACTTTTTCTTTAATCTCAGAATTCCTGATGTAATCTCAGAATTCAAACTTTTTCTTTAATCATAGAATTCTGACTTTAATATAAGAATTTAATTCTTTCTTTAATCTCAGAATTCAAACTTCATGCAGTTTAATTATAGGCTCATTCTAAATAAATCCAGACGGCCTGATTATCGTCATTGTTGATGGTTAAATGTACTTTGTGATGATTGTCAAACTAAGATTGTGTTCCTGTTTAAATTGTGACAGATTAAAACATCTAATCTGTGTAATTCAGTAACTCATAATCAGACAGATTATAATCCCTTGAGTGAATGTGTTTCAGAGCATCTAAATGTCCCTGCTCTCTTCTCAGGAGCTCCTTTAAAAGTCACCATGGAGATCGTGAACCAGTCGAGTCGCGACGTGAAGCCCAAGTTGGTTCTGTACGAGAAGAAGAGTTTCTTTGCTCAGGGTCACAGGAAACTTCAGACTAATGAGATCCTGAAGGAGAAGGTAGACGCTGTGGCCTCATCCAGCAGAGAGACGCTCACTAAGGTCATCAACATCCCAAAGGAGCTGCCTCCCTCCATCCTCAACTGCTCCATCATCAGGCTGGAGTACAGGCTTAAGGTGAAGGTCATTTATTAGTGATCCAGGATTTTTACTGTGGTTCAAATGATCTAAAAATGTTAAAAATCAATACAAATGTGACTGTAGCCAGGACAGAACAGAACACTGGCTTTGACTAGATTTACTGCAGAACTGAGGATTCAGCAGATTGTAACAACAGTGACACACGGTGATGAAAATGTGGTACTACAACAAAAACAATCACGTGACTCACTTACACAAACACAGACATGGCTCCAACAGTCAGGTTATAGCACGTGTATGAAGTAACCCGTGTTGTAAATGTACTTACAAAATCACCTATCTGTACTTTACTTTGTTATTTATATTTATAGCAACTTCTACTTTTTCTCCACTACATTTCCTCCAACTGTCTTTGTTACTTTTTAGTCAGGAATTGAACCCACAACCTCAGAAAATGCCTTTTAAGACTTTTACTTATTATAATAATATTAAAAAAGTGACTTCAACTTATACCAAAGTATTTTTTTCTGCTCACATACTTGTACTTTTACTCGCATATCCTCTTTAAGGTACTTTAAACATGACTGTAAATAACTTAGCTTATGAATCATCAACTTTTTTATTCTTTACAGATCTACCTGGACATCAAATATGCTGCAGACCCAACGATCAAACTCCCCATCGTTGTTCTTCCCAAATTTTCTCAGGAAAAACACAATCCGGCCTCTGCTGGATTTGGAGTTGAAGCATTTGGGAACTCGGATCCACCGGTCTGGAGTTCTGGACCACAGCAATCAGCAGCTTTCCAACCCATGAATCCCCAACCTCTGTACCCCCAAACCCTTAATCCTCAACCCCAGAATACTATCTATTCCCAACCCCTGTATCCCCTCAATCCCCAACCTCTGTATCCCCAACCCATGAATCCCCAACCTCTGTATCCTCTGAATCCTCTTAATCCCCAACCTCTGTATCCTCTGAATCCTCTTAATCCACAACCTCTGTATCCCCAAACCCTGAATCCTCAATCTCTGGATCCTCTTAATCCTCCGCCCTCCTATGCATCCGTGATGTCCTCCTCCGTCCCTCAGTCGAAACAACACAGCACTGAGATTTAACATTTAGTGAAGGATGAATATCTGTAAGTTTAAACCTTACCTGAGAGGAGGCTTTCTTTACAACGGACCCAAATTTTTATTTTTTTTTAACCGACCAAAAAAAATTTATCCTAAAAACAGACTGAAATATTTTTTTTGCAAAAACAGACCCCAAAAAAACAACCTAAAAACTACGGAGCCCCCGAAGTGACAAAAGTCGAGATCTGAATTTTTTTTAATCATTTTTTTAGAAACTTGAGATCTCGACTTTGAAACTTTTCATTTCATTTTTTTCTTTTTTTCTTTTTTTTTTGGAAAAATTTAAATCTCAAAGTTTCAAAGTCAAGATTTCGAGTTTCCCAAAAATTTAAATCTCGAGTTTCCAAAAAATATGAATCGGCCATACTTTTTGGGAGACTCGAGATTAAAATTTCCAAAAAATTATGATTTTTTTTTTTTTTTTTTTTTATCATTTTTTGGAAACCCGAGATCTGGACTTTGAAACTTGAGATTTAAAAAAAAAAAGAATTCCGTCATCTTTTCTTTTCTCATGTCACTTCGGGGGCTCCGTAAAAAACAGACCCGAATAAAAAAAAAAAAAAAGACCCCAAAAAATTCTCGTAAAAACAGACTGGAAAAAATACTGTTAAAAACAAACCCCGAAAAAAAAGACTGAAACTTATGTCAAGACCTCGCACATCTAACGACACTTCAAATAACCTGATTTAAATATTTAAATCCAGGAGTGGACTGGAGCAAGTTAAACGACGTGTTCATTCATACACAATAATAAACTGGGAGGTGACTTTTAATGATCCATGGATAAGCAATGTAAGAGCTACTGTTCAAAAATAAAAATGAAAACATTGAACTGCATTATGGGTAAGATATTTGTGGATTGCCAGGCTTCATATTTCTCATCCCGTGTGTGTGTGTGTGTGTGTGTGTGTTTGTGTGTCAGAACAATCAGGAAAATCCGGTTTAATGGCAGTCATGAGCTTAAAAAAAGTGAACGCCTCACATCTTAAAGGCTGTAGTCGCAGTCTGGTTTTGACTTTCTGGTGTTTTCTCGGGACGACGATGACCATCCAAGACTTGTCCATAGAGTACGACGCCATCAACAGCCAGAACACCTTCACCAACGGAGACACCATCAACGGGAGGGTGGTTCTGCAGGTGTCCAAGGAAACCAAGATCCAGTCGCTTGTTTTTGTGGGGAAAGGAAAAGCTCGAGTCGTCTGGCACGAATATTACGGAAATCATCAACACCGTGTTTTCTGTGCTGATGAGAAATATTACGAGGTGAAACATCACATCTTAAGAGAGGCCAGACAAGATGGTAAAGTATTTCCACAACAGTGGATCATGATCTGTAGGTGATTTATGGACATGTATCATCCTCATCATGGTGTGTTGTTCTTCTCCAGGGACTGAAGTCATCGGTAAAGGAAGACACGTCTTTCCCTTTTCCTTCAAGATCCCCAACAGGTGCCTATTTTCTATATTTAATTTCATTATTTATCTGTTTATTTCTTTTTATTAAGTGGTTCTTTTAACTTCCCTTCACAGAAAAATGCCTTCGACTTTCACCCACAGCATCGGTAAAGTGGTTCATAAACTGAGGGCCGAGCTCAGACAGTCGATGAGATTTACTAAGAAGTCCAAAGTCCACTTCACGTTCATCTCCAGAGCAGACATGAACACGCCAGGACTCATGGTAACGAACACTAAACATCTACGTGATGACCATGCAGAGGTGAAACTTACCTTTATACTCTTTACTTCAGGAACCACAGTCTGGCTTCAGGGATAAATCTCTGCTTTTTGGATCTGGTAGCGTTTCGGTTGATGTTCGCACCAAGAGGATGGGATACAAGCAAGGTGATGATGGAACACTGAGTTCTCAGGCGACTGTACGGAAGAGTATTAGAGTATAAAAATAAAACTGAGATTACATACTTTAATCTCAGAATTCAGATTTAAATCTCAGAATTCAAATTTATTTTTTCTTTAATCTCAGAATTCAACCTTTTTCTTTAATCTCAGAATTCTGACCTTGATCTCAGATTTCAAACTTTTTCTTTAATCTCAGAATTACTTTTTCCTTTAATCTCAGAATACTGAATTTAATCTCAGAATTCAAACTTTTTCACTTTTTATTTAATCTCAAAATTCAAAATTTAATCTCAGAATTCAAACTTTTTATTCAATCTCAAAATTCCAGATTTAATCTCAGAATTCCAACTTTTTATTTAATCTCAGAATTCTGACTTTAATCTCAGAATTCAATTTTTTTCTTTCATCTCAGAATTCATGCAGTTTAATTATAGGCTTATTCTAAATAAATCCAGGCAGCCTGATTATCATGACAGTAATGACATGGTTAAATGTACTTTGTGATGATTGTCAAACTCCTGTTGAAATTGTGACAGATTAAAACATCTAATCTGTGTAATTCAGTAACTCATAATCAGACAGATTATAATCCCTTGAGTGAATGTGTTACAGAGCGTCTAAATGTCCCTGCTCTCTTCTCAGGAGCTCCTTTAAAAGTCACCATGAGGATCGTGAACCAGTCGAGTCGCGACGTGAAGCCCAAGTTGGTTCTGTACGAGAGGAAGAGTTTCTTTGCTCAGGGTCACTGGAAACTTCAGACTAATGAGATCCTGAAGGAGAAGGTAGACGCTGTGGCCTCCTCCAGCAGAGAGACGCTCACTAAGGTCATCAACATCCCAAAGGAGCTGCCTCCCTCCATCCTCAACTGCTCCATCATCAGGCTGGAGTACAGGCTCAAGGTGAAGGTCATTTATTAGTGATCCAGGGTTTCACTGTGGTTCAAATGATCTAAAAATGTTAAAAATCAATACAAATGTGACTGTAGCCAGGACAGAACAGAACACTGGCTTTGACTAGATTTACTGCAGAACTGAGGATTCAGCAGATTGTAACAACAGTGACACACAGTGATGAAAATGTGGTACTACAACAAAAACAATCATGTGACTCACTCACACAAACACAAACACAGTCAGGTTATAGCACATGTGTATGAAGTAACCAGTGTTGTAAATGTAACAAAGTACAAATACTTTGTTACTGTACTTTTTCTCAGGAATTGAACCCACAACCTTCCAGTTCGTCACTCCTCACTTTTTAATACTTTTACTTCTAAAACTTAAGTCCATTTTAAATCAGAAGATAATACTAATACTAAAGTATGGTAAATATCATAAACTTTAAGACTTTTACTTATTATAATATTATTTTAAAAACTTCTACCAAAGTCATTTTTTTACTTTTTAAGGTACTTTGAACATGACTGGAAATAACTTAGCTTATGAATCATCAGCTCTTTTATATTTACAGATCTACCTGGACATCAAATATGCTACAAACCCAAAGATCGAACTCCCCATCGTTGTTCTACCCAATTTTTCTCAGGAAATACACAATCCGGCCTCTGCTGGATTTGGAGTTGAATCATTTGGGAACTCAAATCCACCGGCCTGGAGCTCTGGACCACAGCAATCGGCAGCTTTCCAACCCACGAATCCCCAACATATGTATCCTCTGAATCCTCTGAGTCCTCCACCTCTGTATCCTCTGTATCCTCTGAATCCTCTGAATCCTCTGAATCCTCTGGATCCTCTGGATCCTCCGCCCTCCTATGCGTCCGTGATGTCCTCCTCCGTCCCACGGTGGTAACAACACAGCACTGAGATTTAACATTTAGAAATGGATGAATAAGTTTAAAATAAGCCTTTCATTAGAAAAGGATGAACGTCTGTAAGTTTAAATCTTACCTGAGCGAAGGCTCTTGTATCTTCCCAGAGGCTGACAACATCATCATCATCATCATCATCATCATCATCATCATCATCTTCAGCAGCCAGAGCTCAGACATGAGATTACTGCAGTCTCTCTGTTTAAATGTGAAGAATAAGACTAAAGAATAAAACTGAGATTACATACTTTAATCTCAGAATTCCGATTTAAATCTCAGAATTTAAACCTTTTCACTTTTTAATCTCAGAATTCAAGTTTTTTCTTTAATCTCAAAATTCTAACTTTTTCTCTTTTTCTTTAATCTGAAAATTCCTAATTTAATCTCGGAACTCAAACTTTTTATTTAATCTAAAAATTCCAAATTTAATCTCAGAATTCAAATGTTTTATTCAATCTCAAAATTCCAGATTTAATCTCAGAATTCCAACTTTTTCTTTCATCTCAGAATTCCAACTTTTTATTTAATCTCAGAATTCTGAATTTAATCTCAGAATTCAACATTTTCTTTAATCTCAGAATTCTGACTTTAATCTCAGAATTCAAACTTTTTATTTAATCTCAAAATTCTGACTTTAATCTCAAAATTCTGACTTTAATCTCAAAATTCTGACTTTAATCTCAAAATTCTAACTTTTCACTTTTTCTTTAATCTCAAAATTCCAAATTTAATCTCAAAATTCCAAATTTAATCTCAGAATTCACATTTTTTATTCAATCTCAAAATTCCAGATTTAATCTCAGAATTCAAACTTTTTCTCAGAATTCCAACTTTAATTCCAGAATTCTAACTTTTTATTTAATCTCAGAATTCTGAATTTAATCTCAGAATTCAAATGTTTGATTCAATCTCAAAATTCCAAATTTAATCTCAGAATTCCAACTTTTTCTTTCATCTCAGAATTCTGACTGTGTTGTGTAAAAAGTGAGTTTGGACACTTGTTACTTTGTGAGCTACAGGTGATCAGTGATAACTGTGTTACTGTGACGTCACAGGATGTAAATGACTGTACAGGTGTTTTAAGACTTGATTAATATGTAATAATGTGAATATAAATGAGCCAATAACACGTGAAGTCATTCTGAAATGACAGTTTATTTTCATCATATTCAATAGTTTTTTAACAAATAAATACATGAAGAAGAAAGTGAATTATAACGAGTTCTAACTTCCAGTTTATTATTTATCACGTCGTGTTAAGTTTACAATATAACGTTAGAATCAAAACAATATGATTATAGTCATATAATGTGATTTCACTCATTTCACTTTACCGTGATTTTTTTTTTTTTACAGTGAGTTAAAACATAGTTTATTTGTTGTGATGTTTACTAATTTATAACATTAAAAAAAATCTATGTTAGCAAATAAATAATTTTTTAAAAAGTGTAATAATCTAGGATTACAGTTTAATTCAGTTCCTCTTGATCACATTATGTTATGCGAGTTTCTGCAGCTGCTTAGGGCCCCGTGACCACTAGAGGGCCCCCAAGAGCAATTAACTTAAAAAAATTAATGAAAGTTTGGATTTCTGTTGTTTATTTAAAAAATTTCCCAGTTTTACAAATGCGTTTTCACAGTTTTTACATAGTTGTCAGATGTGATTATTTAACTTTATATTTTATTTATAAACCATGTTTATAACCTTGTTCCGGGTGCCTCTGTTGATTTATATTATTATTTAAGTATTTGTTTGTTTATTTTATTTAATGCTATTTTTTTTTTACATCTAAAAGTCAAATCTTTGTATTACAGGAGTGTATTTTTGGACCCCCCCCCCCCCAGACCTCAATATCTTAATATTTTATTTATAAAATGTTTGTTTTTAAGTATTGATTCTCTGTGTCGCCAGTAGGGGGAGTTGCTGAGTTTGCCAAATGTTAATTGAAAGCTTTTTCTGTAAGTTTGCAAATCTGGTGTCAAACAAAAAGTTCCCAAGTGTATTTGTATTCGTGACAGAGTAGAATAAGTAGAATAGCTTTAGTAGAGTAGGTGTGTGAATGATTAATAATTATTATTATTGGCAGTAACAGAGGGCCCCAAAATCACATTTTGCTTAGGGCCGGCCCTGGATTTCTGTATCTACTCTGTGTAGAAATAAACTGTATATTGTACAATAAGACGATAAACTAACATGATGGTTTACTCAGTTGTTGTATATTTTCCATGGTTTACTGTGTCACAGTACTTTAGCCTCGTAGCTCAGGCTTCAGGGCGACTGTCTCCAGTTACCTGTGTGAAAGCGACACCTGCAGCTCGTGATCACGTGACCTTCTGTGACTCACATGCAGGTTTCCTCAGCTGTGGATCGTTCTAATCCAGCCTCCAGGAAAACAGACGCTCTTTAATCCTGACTTCTGCGTCTGAACATGACCGTGAAGCATCTCCTGCTGGAGTACGACAGACTGAACGAGCGAGGAACCTTCTCTACCGGAGACGCTCTCTCTGGACGAGTGACCGTGGTCACCAACAGGGAAACCAAAGTGCAGCGTTTTGTGGTGCGAGCCAAAGGAAAAGCTGAGGTGACGTGGTACGGAGGAGGAGGAGGAGGAGGAAGAGGAGGAAGAGGAAGTGGAGGAGGAGGACAGGACAAAGTGGTCCACAGCAACAAGAAGAGATATTTCTATTTTGAACACATTATCTTGCAGGATAAAAACAAAGGAGACGGTCAGTGTGCTGTTTTTTTTTTCTAAAACTGCTGAATCATTGATTGTAAACTCATGTTTTTGCTTCTTATTCTTCTTCTTCTTCTTCTTCTTCTTTTCTATCAGGTTCAGAACTCATCAGCGCTGGAAGAAATGTGTTTCCATTCACTTTTGTGATTCCTGATAAGTGAGTGTGACTGAGGGTGAATTCCAATTCCTATGTTAATCCTCAATCTCAAAAATGCTCTCCCTCTAGTCCAAGTGCTGTCCTGATTCTCAGAAAAATGAAGTTGAGGGGCAAGTTTAAGGTCTGTATCGTATCTGGGCTACCCAGAATGCATTGCGTGTTTCCACATAACAAAGATGGCGTCGAAAGCAGCGTAGCGAGTACGCTACAAATGAAGTATTTTCTTTGTTAATAGAGATATAAAAATGATCTTAGTTTAGGCCCATATTATGGATTACTGACGTCATTGTTGCGTAACATTTATTTTTATTTTACGATCTTTTGTCAATAGTCGGCCGGTGTGGTTTACTTTTCAATAAGTCGTGGTGTGTGGTAACTGTCAGCTGAATATTTGTATGAGTATCATCTTATAACTAACTGACAACCTAATAACTTGACTGACAAACGGATCAGAATAAATAATCCTGACGTAAATGTGTTCTTCTTCTTCTTCTTTTTTGGAGTTGACAGACTGGACGCAGCTTTGGCGTTATTCTGCCCCCTACAGTCTGAAGATGTATCTGCATTTAAGGGGTGTCCCATTTCTAAGTGACAAAATAAGCCTCAACACTTGGTTTTGAGGCCAGTTAAGATTAAGGGTTGAGCTTGAGGGTTAAGATAGGAATTGGAATTGGTCCTTAATCTCATTCACATAAACACCTCTGTATAATCTGGAGCCAAAACTAATAACACAATAATCACCGTTATCTGTTGTCAGGGACATGCCGTCGTCTTATCAGGGCAAATGGGGGAAGATAAGTTACAGTTTGCGAGCACAACTGACTCAGTCGATCTGGATCGTCCACAAAACCAAGATCGAGTTCCCGTTTCTGACCAAGGCCGAGTTTCCCTTTGCCTCCAAATCTGAAATGATCATCATTGGACTGAAGGTGAGGAAATGATTCTCTGCAGAAACCTTTAGAGAAGTCCAGTGACATCACTCACAGATGTATTTCCTTCTCTGTCCTGTAGGAGGAGCAAAGTGCGACCAGGATTTCGTTTCTCGGCTCTGGAAAAGTGACCATGAACGCTTCGTCAGAGACGATGGGAGTGAAGCAAGGTAACCACGCTGACCTGAGGTCAGCTCAGCATCAGCTTTACCCAGAGGCGCAGTGAGTGAACAGGCAGGGCAGGCAACTGCTTGGGGGCCCTGAGTCGATAGGGGGCCCCCGACACTCGGAGCCTGAGGGCTGTTTTTACTGAAATGTGCAGTGAGCAGCCTCCTCCCCGTCCCCCTTAAACAACAATGACATCTCAGTAGTAAACCCCCCTAAAGGGGCCCCACCTCACTTTAACCTGTGTGAAGTTATCGTTCTGCAAGTTGGAAAATGAAGAGGATTATTTACAGTGTAATGCATATCTTTATTACTCACTTTATATATGTTTTTTTTCAGTTATTTACAGTATTTTATTGTTCTATATATTTATATTGTTTTATAATGTGGGTTCTTTACACTGTAATATATTTTATTTACTTTACACTGTATTTTAGTTTTTTAAAAGCTATTTACAGTATTTTATTGTACTTCACATTTATGTTTTCACATACTTTTTAATTACAAGGTTTTTCCATGTTATTTCATTCATTTTGAAAAAATATATATATTTTTTAAACTCATACGTTTTTCATTGGTGTCAGATTATTTATAATATAATGGTGATGAACACTGGTTGAAAATTTGTTCAAAATATTTAGTTTTTTTCAAAACGGAATGAAATAACATGGAAAAACCTTGTAATCAAAAAGTATGTGAAAATATAAATGTAAAGAACAATAAAATACTGTAAATAGCTTTTAAAAAACTATATAAACTTAGTAAAAAAAATACATTACACTGTAAAGAACCCACATTATAAAACAATATAAATATATAGAACAATAAAATACTGTAAATAACTGAAAAAAAACATATATAAAGTGAGTAATAAAGATATGCATTACACTGTAAATAATCCTCTTCATTTTCCAACTTGCAGAACGATAACTTCACACAGGTTAAAGTGAGGTGGGGCCCCTTTAGGGGGGTTTACTACTGAGATCACTGCACATTTCAGTAAAAACAGTCCTCAGGCTCCGAGTGTCGGGGGCCCCCTATCAGCTCGGGGGCCCCAAGCAGTTGCCTGCCTTGCCTGTTCACAAGCTGCGCCCCTGCTGGTTGGAAGAAAGGGCCCCCTGGGAATTGTTGCTTAGGGCCCCTACAGACTCTAGAATGGCCCCTGTCTTCACCTCACACATGACTTTCTGTCCTCTGTGTGATCAGGTGAGGCCATGGCCGTCTCCGTCGAGGTTCTGAACCGCTCGACTCGCTGCGTCACGCCCAGGTTCTTCCTCTGTGAGAAGCAGACGTTCGTGACTCCGTCAGAGAGGACGGTTCACACCAGAGACGTCCTCTTTGGGACGGGAGACTCTGTCCCAGCAGAGAGCGACCAAACCATCACCAGAGTTCTGAGCGTTCCTCTGGAGACTCCGCCCACCTTCTTCAACTGCTGCATGATGAAGATGGAGTACAGACTCAAGGTGACAGAGTAGATTAATGAGATTATTTATCTACTGACGCTGTCCAACAATGCAAATATTGTACCTGGTGTGGTCTTCTGATCTTCTGCTCCCAGGTTTTAAATGTTTATTTGAGGTTCTCTCTCTTGGACGACTCTCTGTGAACTCTACAGATGCTTCATCACTTTCTAAATCCTGGTCTTAAGCTCCAGAAAAGGGCTTCTGTGACCCCTCGAGTGGAATGACCTACTGAGCGCTGTCTATCTTCAAGAAGCTCTTGAAGACCCAGCTCTTCCAAGAGCATCTTCTGTCCTTGCACTAACCCTAACCCCCTCCTTCTGCACTTGGATCAGTCCACTGTTCCTATCTAGTGAAGTTCTTTCCAAGACTTCGGGCCAATTCCAATTCCTATCTTAACCCTCAATCTTAACCCTCAATCTTAACTGGCCCCAAAACCAAATGTTGAGGGTTATTTTGTCACTTAGAAATGGGACACCCCTTAAATGCAGATACGTCTTCAGACTGTAGGGGGCAGAATAACGCCAAAGCTGCGTCCAGTCTGTCAACTCCAAAAAAGAAGAAGAAGTAGAACACATTTACGTCAGGATTATTTATTCTGATCCGTTTTTCAGTCAAGTTATTAGGTTGTCAGTTAGTTATAAGATGATACTCATACAAATATTCAGCTGACAGTTACCACACACCACGACTTATTGAAAAGTAAACCACACCGGCCGACTATTGACAAAAGATCGTAAAATAAAAAAAAATGTTACGCAACAATGACGTCAGTAATCCATAATATGGGCCTAAACTAAGATAATACAATGGTTTTCATCATTTTTATATCTCTATTAACAAAGAAAATACTTCATTTGTAGCGTACTAGCTTCGCTGCTTTTGACGCTATCTTTGTTATGTGAAAACACGCAATGCATTCTGGGTAGCCCTTGCTCCCAAGGGTGGTCTCAGAAAATCTGCGCGCATTTTTGAGATTGAGGGTTAAGCAAGGAATTGGAATTCACCCTTGTTCTCATCATTTAACCACAGAGTACTGAATAAAGTTGCCGTTCTCTCGGTCGAAACAATAACCAGCGTGGGATCATGGGAAATGTTGTCTTGACAATTAATATTAAATCAGTACAAAAGGAGAAAAAGAACAAGAGACAAAACACCGGCTAAATAGTAGCACCAAATATTCCCTTCCTCACTCGAATGTTTCACAGCAAGTTTACTCAGAAGAAGAAGTTACGTATCGTATCTTTAAAAGCACCTTCCATCTCCGCTCTGACAGAAAGTGCCTTTAAAGATCATCGTTTGTGTTTGTATGACTAATTATACACAAAGTAATGTTTGTATTTGCTCCCGTTTTTCTCTAAATCCCAGGTGACTCTCGACGTCCCTCAGGCGGAGCTCAGGCTCCCCCTGGTGGTTCTGCTCGGTTCACCGAAGCCACGTCAGCAGAAACCAAAGAGGTCCATCTGGTTCAGGAAGCTTCCCGGTTAAAGAGACTGGACTCACGACAACAACACAGTAAATCCTCCTGCTCCATGTGGATGTGTGGTGGAGTGGTTGTTCTCATGATGGCCACTAGATGGAGACATGACACTAAAGTGAGCATCAGTAACAGCTGATTGAGTATAAGCTGTGATGTTTCCACAGTATGAAAAACACACGGAGGTCCTGCATTTAAAGTATGACGACCTAAACGAACAGTATGTAAGACCAGTATGTAAATATTTCTCGCCACTAGATGTCACTAATTCTTACACGCTGGATATACAAATTAATAAAAATAAATAAAACAATGTGCTCATGTGTGTTTCTAAATGTTTTTTTTTTTTTACTAATATACTAATACCTTTCAAAGGCTAAAGAAAAGTTTACTTCCTGTTCCTGTGTGTTTTCCCTCCACTCTTGATTAGCCCCGCCCTCATTAGATTCACCTGTGTCTCGTTGGCTCCTTCCCCTCACGTTGTATTTAAGCCTTTGTGTTGGTTTATCTTTGTATGTCCGTGTCAAACATTCCAGCTTTCCTGCGATTCATCATGATCTGTTTTCCTGTTTTTTTGGACGATCGCCTGTTTGCTGACGTCCTGTTTGCTGCCTTTGGCTGAACTGATCGATCTTTTTGTACAAAACCAGCGTTTTTCAGGTCAGTAAAGTGATTTTCTTCTGTTTTTTAAACTGTTTTTTTGGAGTCGTGCTTTTGTGGAGTACCAGTCTTAGCACAAATCGCCAAAATGGACGGCAAAATTCTAAATTGGCTGACTTCCTGTTGAGTTGAGTTCGACTTGGTCGATAACATCACTTTCCCGCCAAGTTTCGGGAAATTCGGTGGAACTCAATTTTGCCTCTGTTTTCACCTTAGGGGAAAACTCACCAAGTTTCAAGACTTTTTATTAGTGTTGGGCGCGCTAACGGCGGTTAACGGCATCAACATGACAGCGCGGCGCGTTTCCATGACGACATACCGAAAAAAGACGCGCGTGACGTCATGTTTACGTGACTCCCGATCGTTAAAATGAGTCTCTAAAGTCACGCAAAACTTTAAAAACAGAGGCACACATACACAGTAATCCGGTTATTTGTAGCGCTGCTCTTTCTGTTGAATAAACAGACCGCTCCAGTTCGACTGTAGGCGCGCTTACCGGCGCTAAACGAGCTAATGCAGCTAACGGAGCTAACTGGTTAACGGTGCCTAGAGTCGTGCGTTAACCTCAGAGCCGTTTTTTGCTATATGCGGACTGGGGCCCTATGCAGCTGCACAGTCCGCATATAGCAAAAAACGGCTCTGAGGTTAACTGCAAGTTCAGACTCATATTTTATTATATTTTTGAGATGGAGATTGGATGCATTCCTTATGCATATATTTGCAAAGCATGTAAGTGTTTGTGAGGTAATCAGAAAAAGTTAGGAATCTCTACCTCGAGTTTGAAAAAAATAGGGCCCCCCAAATAGTATCTCACATAGGGCCCCTAAACAGCTAGAAACGGCCCTGGTTAACCTAGTGCCCAGCACTAGTTTTTATGCACGTTAACGCCCTCAAATATATACGTATATAATAAAAATCTGAAGGAAAACGATCGTTTCCTCGCACAAATTCGTGGAAGGAGCCGCTTCGTCCCCTGCCGTTCGACGCTCGGGGCCCTAGCTAATAAAAAAAAAAAGTCAAATGATTTGCGTGAATGACGAGTTTCTCCTCTGTGAGATTGTGACGTAAACGGAGACGAACAAAGCGATTCATCATCTCCTCACAGCTGTTCATAAACTGCAGCAGAGGGACGACCAGGCCTCGGTTTCTCCTGCTCCATCCTCGTCTTTGCAGCCGAACAGAGAACTGAACAAAGCGCGCATTCACGACGCTTAGCGTACATGTGTTGCCCAACCGCTGGTTGATAAGTGGAAGCAGGCCCATGTTCTGGACTGAGGCTGGGATGTGTTCGTCTGCCCCAGGAGGGGGGAAACATGTTGAGAGCAAAGCATTCGATGGTCGGGATCCATCCTGGAAACATTAGATCTGGTTATTGTGACACCACATACAAACACACCCACGTACAGAGAGAGAGGGAAAGAGAGGCTGTTTGGTTCTGATTCAGCGTAAATGAGGCCTGACCGTTTCACATCCATCCAACAAAGCAGAGAAGAAAAACCACCAGTGTTCTCTGCACAGTAATAACAACACAAACGCACAACAGAGACCGACAAGATGCCACTGGTGCGGTTGTGCCTGTCAACTGTGGAATCATGAATATTAAAGTCATATTTCAGAACGGCACTTGTCATCGCTGGAGTCTCTGCTCCGATCGCTAATTCGTGTTATTGTAGATAAGTGCGATAAAAGGCGACAGCTGTCGGAAACAACTTGTTGGCAAAACACTGAGCTGATAACGTAATAACTGCGTCTGAGCTGTGACGACGCAGGTTTACTGTACTTTAGATTCACACATGGGGGAAAATGGAATATGGAGCAAATACATCCCCTGCTTTGACGCAAAGACGACGCTAGTCTCGGGGGTTAAAACATGACCTGAATACGCTGCTGCCAACTGAGCAGCCGATAAAAGGTGAAGTTAAACCAAACATACAAGGATCACATGAAGAAACCGTGCTCTACATGGTGCAAATGTCATGTTTACAGCCGAGGAAGACGAAAGAAGCTGATGAAGTTTTGGCTCTCAGATCATCAGATGATCAGATCTGGCTGCATGTTCCTCCATGCTCCTCCCCATCCTGATCCACAACCACATAGAAGCTTTTTCCTGCTACTTCAATCATGTTTCTGGTGGCTTTCTGCTCTGGCAACCCTTCTTATGCCAATGAGGTGCAGAGATTGGCCTGGAAACCCTCCTGCAGACCACCTCGATCCATTAGTACCCAGCTGCAGCCCCGGAGACCAACACCCTGGCACGACAACAACACCCTTACGTGACAACAACACCCCGGCGTGACAACAACACCCCGGCGCGAAAACAACACCCTTGTGTAACAACAACACCCCCGCGTGACAACAACACCCCTTACGTGACAACAACACTCCGGCGTGACAACAACACCCCTTACGTGACAACACCCTGGCGTGACAACAACACCCCGGCGTGACAACAACTATCCGGCGTGACAACAACACCCCGGCGTGACAACAACACCCCGGCGTGACAACAACACCCTGGCGTGACAACAACACCCATGCGTGACAACAACACCCTGGCGTGACAACAACACCCTGGCGTGACAACAACACCCTGGCGTGACAACAACACCCCGGCGTGACAACAACACCCCGGCGTGACAACAACACCCTGGCGTGACAACAACACCCATGCGTGACAACAACACCCTGGCGTGACAACAACACCCTGGCGTGACAACAACACCCTGGCGTGACAACAACACCCGACAGGCTAACGTACTTTTATATTCTTCCTTCGTTCTTGTTAAAGATAAAAATCACTTCCGTTAAACCACTCCTGTCGTTTCGGTGTGTAAATAAAGTTTTTAGTAAAAAAAAATCCTGTCCCTGGATGCTCCTCCCTGGATCAGGTGTGCAGACTTCTACCAGCTGGAGATATTTGGTCCTCTAACTTCCTCCTCGATCCGCTCACGTTCCAACACAACACGACAAGGAAGTGCAAAGACTTAGACGCTAAATATGTAAACACTGAGATAATTGCATTCCAACAGAGGAATGATTTTCTTGCAACATCAGACCAAACACAATCAAACGCTTCTTTTTTTTCCACGTTGACACAGAGGCGTGGTCTGTGTGTGTGTGTGTGTGGCCACGCCTCCTCTGAACTCGCCACCTAATTTGGTTTAATTGTGCAGATTTCCTCATACTTGTGAAGACCGCACACGAATGAGCAGAGTATGAGCGTTATGAAAATGTGGCTCTGAGTGTCATGACCGTGCTTCAGGCCTCAGGCGGCCGGAGAATCTGCTGAATTCACAAGTGCAACGCACCGTGAAGGCGGCGTATGGACTGAAAGTGAGGAAAACAGGAGGCAAAACTTCCGGCTCTGAAGACTTTACCAAAGTGAAAAGACGCAGTGGAAGCAGAACGAGGAGAAGAAGACGTTCAAGAAGAACGAGAAGAAGACGAAGACTGGGGAAAAACACAGAGAACAAACCTTGTGTGGAGAATAAAACGTCGATGATGGAGGAAAAATGAGCGCTGACTTCACACGAGGGTGTCGGGAGGACAAATGGCAAAGCGTGGAAAGGTTAAAGGTCACTGGAGAGTAAATCTCAAACACCTTGAAGAGGAAGCAGAGACGACAGAAGAACCAGACCAAGGATCAGAGTTCCAAAGTGTAAAAAGTCATATTTTAGGATATTTTCTGCATTAAAACACCTTAAATCCTAACGTTTCTACAGAGAAACTGGATTATTTTTCAGCAGAAACTCACAAACATTCACTTCAGACCACATTTATCTCCTGACGCGGTCGTGTGGATCGAGGAGAAACGAACACAGACCCTGAATCAGGGCTCCCACACCTCGGTTTGACACTAAATTCAAGGACGTTTCAAGGATTTTCCAGGACTCATTCTCCCTCTAATTCAAGAACCGACTGAGCTGACACAGCTCCTGTGAGCGACTTCGTCCACGTTTGTCCTTGAGATCTTGGTCAAAGTCGGTGTTTTTCTCCTTCGTCTTCAGTCGGACACAGCATCTCAGAATCGTGTCGTCATTTTCTCTCTTGCTCTTGCTCAACGTTACTCCCTCATTGTTCTGCACGGACTCTCACGACAACAACAACAACAACAACAACAGCAACAACTGTTAGTGATTATCACTCTGCGTCGTCTGCGCACGTCGAGCAATGATACACTAGGTGGCGTCGTAACAAACGGGAGACATTCACCTAAATATCAAATAATCCTTTTGAATCTGATTATTGGCGTCTGCTGTGATTGAAGATAAAATCTGTCCTTGTTTATTATTATTACCTCTTAGTTTTCACACACACACACACACAAGGTTATTTATTATAATTATATTATTTATTTATTTATTTAAGGAAAAGGACAGCGCAGATTAATCAACATTCAAATGTTAATATGTCAGGTTAAAGCCTGAGGCTGATTTACGGCCTTGGTTCCACCAGGAATGCTGTTTTTTTGGGGGGAGTTTGTGTTTGTTTGTGGTTTCCAAACATTTCAATAAGTATTTTTTTGCAGGATCTACTGTACGTGGAAAAGTCTTTAAATGACTTCTTTTCATTGACAAACGAGACATTCTCGACCTACTCAGACATTTGTTTACTTCCTGGTGTTGTACTCGTTTGTCACATGACTCCTAGAATCACCTGGAAGTGCAAAGAAAGTGACTCACACACATGCAGGCAAACGCATGCACGTGTGCATTCATATAGCAAAGACTATAGAAAACTGTGCAGCTGTGACTCCTCTTCTAAAATCTAAAAAACCCTCACACCTGCATGAAGACGTCTCAGTGTGGACGAGCTGATTCCTCTGCAGCCACAGTCTGGGCTGTGCTGTTGCAGAGCCTGCCTGGTAACATGCCTGGCTCTGTGTGCAGGGTACACACACACACACACACACACATACACACACACTCGCACACACGCGCGCCAGCCTGGTTTTTTTTTGGAGTAAGGAGGTGTGGCCACTGGCACCCCCCCCCCCCCCCCACCCCCACCCCCACCTCTGTACCCAGCACCATGACAACCGTGCGGGCCTGCTGGCGACTCCCTGTCTTCATCGGCCCACGGTTGCCATGGCAACTCCCCATGGGACTCCTGCAGATCAGCGGGATGGGCGTCCAGTTGACTAACCCTCTCCCAGCTGGGGAACGGCTGAGGGAGAGAAGTGTGTGTGTGTGTGTTAGAGTGTGTGTGTGTGTGTGTAGGATGGCATAGCAGAGGGAGTGAGGGAGGGTGGAGAGAGTCTTCAGAAGGAGACACAGGAGTCGGTCCGATGTGCTGAAGCAGCCTCTCTGCTTACATTAAAGCAGCCTTTAGCTGTTTCAGTCAATAATAAAGTTCACTGTGTTTAACATTGACCATATTTATGTTTATGTCATATATGTTTATGTCATATATGAGCTTTAAAATCCACTGAAACACACATTTCTATCGCCCCAAACCCAGAGTGAGAAACTCTCAGTTCACTCTCTCTTTTCAGCCAATTCTTTCTTTTTTCTTTCTCTCTTTTTATTGCGCACACATGACACTAATGATCCTCGCTGCTCATTACTGCTGATGATGTCATCACTGCAGGCGTTTGTGCGATTGTTTGGAGGGAAACGCTGTGGAGCTGAACTCCAGGTATCACTCGTCTTCACAAACGTGACGGTGACAAATGCAGCTTTTTTAACAGGGTTTACAGTGTGTGTGTGTGTGTGTGTGTGTGTGTGCTGCGGTCGCAGAAATGAAATGGCATCACTGGGTCCTCTGGCTGAGCCGAGCTCTGAGGGGCTTTTTTCTGCTCTCTAATTGCTCCAAGCTGCGTCGCCTTCAAGGCCCAGAGACGACGACGAAGAAGAAGAAGAAGAATAAGAAGAACGAGCAAAACCAGAGCTGAAGCCTTTAGAAAGCAGCCTTTAAACCAAGGATATTCAACTTAAAGGGATAGTTCGGAATTTTGGACATAAGACCTATTTTCCAACTCAGCCGGTGTGATGGAGACGTCTGGAGACGTTTTCAAGAAATTTCATTCAGTTCTTCTAGTTGCCGAGTTCACTGATGCTATGGCTAGCACAAGTCAATGGTAACTGCTAGCATGATTTAGAAACACTCATACCGACTCCACAGTGCACCCGAGGCAAATCAATTGTAACGGCAGACTATCAATGTACATATCTGTGTTGATAGAATGTTTGAAATAAAACCAACCTTGCAATTTGAAGGATTTATGTCTCAGCAGCAGCGCGTCATACTTCCTGCAGCGGCGGACTGATTCCGCTGCTGCTGAGAAAGTAGTCCCTCAAAAATCCATGCGATACGACGTTAGTTTTGTTTCAAATATTATTCTATCAACACAGATATGTACATTGATAGTCTGCCGTTTCAATTGATTTGCCTCGGGTGCACTGTGGAGTCAGTATGAGTGTTTCTAATGCCATGCTAACTTGTATCATTGACTTGCGCTAGCCATAGCATCAGCGAACTCTGCAACTTGAAGAACTGAATGAAATTTCTTGAAAACGTCTCCATCACACCGGCTGAGTTGGAAAACAGGTCTTATGTTAAAAATTCCAAACTATCCCTTTAAGGCCCAGGGGCCCAGAACCGGCCCTTTAAGCATTTTGGACCGTCCCGCGGCCCATTAACCCATAAACCAGGGCCAGCTTTTCAGAAGCCTGTCCAGACAGTGGGTCGGTCAACCTCTGTACTACTGTGTTGTTGCATGTACAGTTAAACGGATACAAATAGATATAAAATGTTATAAATTATTTAAGCACTTATTTATTGAAATTGCTGCTAGTTTTGTGCAAATAAGGTAAATAACAAAACCGCCAACATTCAGGTACAATACAATTTGCGTATAGTGCAAAAAGATCATAGTTACAGTAAAACCAACATTTGGGTAAAACAGTCACAATTAGCTCTTACAAAATTAGAGGTAACAATATAAACAACATTAATGTTCAATGGCCACAAAAGGCTATTTTTGCAGAAATATAAGTAACAGTACCGATAATATTCAGGTATTCTGGTACATAGACTGCGTACATTTACAGCTGTTCTAGTATTTTTCCCGGAAAGGGACGCAAAGTGTCACAAAGTAGAAGAAATAGACGAATGTACAGTTTTATTGGCTTTTTAATAATACATTTTATTATTTATGGGTTAATGGGCCGCGGGCCGGTCCAAATTACTCGAAGGGCCTGATCTGGCCCCCGGGCCTTAAGTTGAATAGCCTTTCCATAAATAATGAATGTATTATTAAAAAGCCAATAAAACTGTACATTCGTCTATTTCTTCTACTTTGTGACACTTTGCGTCCCTTTTTGGCAAATACTAGTACAGCTGTAATTGTACACAGTCTTTGTATGTACCAGAATATTTTGCACTATGAGCCAACTGTAGCAGTTGTACCTGAATATTATTCTTTTATTTCTGCAAAAAACAGCCTTTTGTGGCCATTGAACATTAATGTTGTTTATATTGTTACCTTGTTTTACCCAAATGTTGGTTTTACTGTAACTGTAACCTTTAATACTATGCAAATTGTATTGTACCTGAATGTTGGTGGTTTTTGTTACTTACTTACTTTTTGCACAAAACTGGAAGCAATTTCAATAAATAAGTGCTAAATAATTTATAACATTTTGTATCTATTTGTATCCGTTTACTGCACATGCAACACAACACAGTAGTACAGGTGGTGCTGCTGCTTTAAACGCTCATCATTAACGTAGCTCACTATGAAAAGAAAGGGTCATTATTATAGTGAAGTTTTTATTTTGGAAAAGGAGAGTGATAAACTTCCCATAATAAACATTTTCTGAGCCAGAAAAGTTGATTTTTTCCTCATATTTTTTTTTTTTTCATATAAAATCCTTAACATATTTTAAACATATAAAAAGTGACACGAGGCAGGTCCAAAACATCCTGTAGTGAAATCATCTAGACGGGCTCTCCCTTTGTTTTCTCTAACGGTGCGTGCAGTAATAATAATAATAATAATAATTATCGCTAAGCTAAAACTAGCTCTACTTAAAGTGTGTGAATAATGTGAAGCACTTGCAGTGTTGACCTTTGGAATTACAAACTGATCCTTTTAAAAAAACACAAATATCTTTTATATCGGTTTTTTAAACCATTTTTAAAAACGTCTTATTTATGAAACTCGGAGAAGCAGCCCCCCCTGCATAGGTGCACGTTGCATATCTTGCAGCCGAACACGCTCTCGTGTCGCAGGCCCTTGTTGGTGCAGTTCCTGCAGCGCCGCGAGCGCTCGGACATGCGCTCCAGCCGGTGTCCGTACTCGATGGGCGAGTCGGCGTGCCGCTTCCTGGCCGCCCGCTCCATGCCCCGCGCGCCCTGGTAGTCGCCGATCAGCTGCTGCGCGAGCCGCACGCGGAAGTGCCGCTGCGTGAACCGCTTGCCGTTGAAGCCCGCCGGCGGGCTGCCCGCGCGGCTCTCACGCAGCACGATGTAGGCGTCGACGACGCACAGGTTGACGTAGAACCACAGGAAGTAGCGCCACCACGTCTTGCACGGCCGGCCCACCTGGTAGCACTCGCGGAGGCGGTCGCACAGGTCCACGCCCCTCATGTTCTCCTGGTACAGCAGCAGGGGCAAAGGTCGCGGCACGCCAAACGACGGGCCGGTGCTGTCCGTGCTGTCGCTGTCCCCGTCCGTCTCGTGCTGCTGCTCCCGCCGCCGCCGCCGCTCCGGACTGATGCCCACGATCCCCGGAGCGGAGTTCGTAGACAGGCAGCTCACCGTCTTGACGTCTCGCGTCACCGTCGCGACCAGGTTTCCTCGCTGGCACTGGTAGAACTCGCCCGGCGCCAGCTTCCCGACGTTCCGCGGCCTCAGGACCTCCGGGTAGCCCCTGCGTCCGGGCCGCGTGGGCCCACAGGCGTACACGCCGTCCCTCAGCAGCCTCTGCAGCAGCGGCACCGAGGTGAAGAAGCCGTCCATGAAGAGGTGGTGGTACTGGCCCTCCAGGCCGCGCGCCAGCGAGGTCACCACCCTGTAGCCCAGGAAGGCCACCGACTCGTCCCCGCCGGCCTTGCCCACGTAGATCTTGGCGCGGTGGCAGTAGCCCGAGCGCGAGTCGCACAGCATCCACACCGTCAGGCCCTTCTTCAGCGGTTTGGAGGGCATGCGCTGCGTCGGCGAGAAGCGGCCCCGCGTGGCGAGGGCGCACCGGTCCACGGTCAGACATCGGTTGGGCGTGTACGCGTCCCACATGGTGTTCTCCACCACGTCCAGCAGGGGGCGTATCTTGAAGAGGCCGTCGTAGCCGCGCTCCCCCCGCACCGGCTCGGACTCGCGGTCGCACAGCTGCAGGTACTGCGTGAGCTTCTCGAAGCGCCTCGACGTCATGGTCTTCTTGAAGCCCGCGTTGCCGATGAAGACGTCGCTGGCCCAGTACATGCCCGTGTCGGGCAGCTGGTTGATGCCCATGAGGACGTTCAGACCCACGTACGCCCTCATCTCCCTCACATCAGTGGGGTGCCAGTGGGGGTCTGACTTCCCACTCCTCCTCTGCCGATAGAGGGCGTAATTGTTTGTTTGTTCCACCATGTGTTCAAAGAGGGAATCTGGGAAGAGCATCCGGAAATAGTCACGTGCGTCAGCGTCGTCGCCCAGCGCGTGCTGAGGCCCGCTGACGGCACGGAACGGCTCGATGGAGATCACCTGGTCCGGCTCGCCCCAGAAGCCCGGCGCGGTGCAGTCGTCGTCGTCGTCCCGGTCCTCGCCGAGGCTGAAGAGGCTCCTGCGCTGCTCCTCCTCCTCCTCCTCCTCCTCCTCCACATCCGAGAAATCAATATCCGAGTCGTGTGAGGTGGCGTCGGAGCAGTTCGTGGAGCTGGAATAATAACAGTCCTCCGCGTACTCGTCCGCGTCGTCGTGCGTGATCCCGTTACTGCCGGTCACTAAAATGATGTTGCAGCCGCCTCCTGTGATCATGTTGGCGGCGTCTGCAGCCTCCTCCTCCTCCGCGGCGGCGGCGGCGGCGGCTCCATTCTCCGCGTCCTCCTCCTCCTCCTCCTCCTCCTCCTCCGCTTCCTCCCGCACTCCGTCGTCCTCCTCCTGGTCCGAGTCCGGTTTTCTGTACGGAATCTCGAACCACTTCACGCGGTCTGCGGACAGATCGACCGGGGAGTCGCGGCTGTCGCACGGCGCGCCACTTTCTGCGTCCGCGCTAGTTTCCAAAACAGTGAAAAGCTCCCTCCCGTTTCTTGCCGTCGCCATGTCGGGATACGAAAGTGCCCCTGCATGAGTTTGGTGTGTGTTCCACAGATTTTTTTTTTTAAAAAAGGCAGAAACGTTCCCCTCGGTGGATCGACCCCGGCTCTAAACCGCAGCTCCCGGTGAAGAAGCCGCCGGTCGCGGGCTCGATGCGGCGTCTGTGAGCTGGATCCTCATTGTTTCCGCTCCTGGGCTTTTCTGCTCTTTGTAGCGCAGTGTGGCCGCAGACGTCAGAAGCTGCATGTCCTGCTTTGTAGGGCGTTTTGCGACTGCAGCTGGTGGTTTGCTCGCTCGCTCCTCGGCTGGCAGATGGCCGCTCGCTGTTCAAATGCCCGCTGGCATCAACACGCCGGATCCGCGTCTTCTGAGGCCGCGTCTGCTGCGTAAAAGCCCCCCTTAAAAAAAAACACCAGAAGCACCACAGTGTCATTCAGCTGTTAAATAGTGACATTATAATATAGTATAATATATAACATATATATATGTGTCACATACATGTGCTTTTAAAATAAAAAAACAAACTTTATTTACACTATTTTATTATGAATGTAGAATAAAAAATATGCGCACAATGTGGTTAAAGTGCAGTGATGGATGTTGTTGCCACATCACACAGGAGTCCCTATTCATCCCCCCTGCCACACACACACACACACACACACACACACACACACACACACACACACACACACACACACACACACACACACACACACACACACACACACACACGGTGAACTGGGCCAGAGAAAGTAGCTCGTTCATTCATAAACATGCGTCTTCTTCCCTCTGACAGGTTCCTACATGAATCTGAAGCCCTATAGGCTGCTGTGGGATTAGGGACCTCCCTCCATTTTATGAATGTGGGCAGATACTCTATGCGTGTGTGAGTGTGTGTGTATCAGTTTGTGTGTGTGTTTTTACTCCAGCACTGAGGTTGAAGAGTTCTGCAGGTTGTGAACTTTCAAATGTTATCATTGTTGTTTTGTTTGTGAGGATATTTCCTCAGGACGTAACGTAGGTTATGAACTTGACGTTTGTTATCTCTGTGACTTTATTACAAACATGTATATGATATTTATAACTGATTATCAGTTCTCCTCCAGCTCTAAATCCTCATAATTATACATTTTCCCTCATTTGTTGTCATTTAAAGCTGCAGTACGTAACCTGTGATGTTGATGTTGACGTTTTTTTTTTTATTCTGTCTCAGTTTGAGAACTATATTTGACGACAAAGAATTATTTATACGCGGCGTGCTTCATCTGAAAATAGGTGCTGTGAAGCAATACTATCAGACCTGACTGAGGGAGCATTTGTGTGTATACAGCAGCATTGCTGGATTTATCCCGCTGAAAACAGCTAGGTTCAGTTTGGTTTTGTAAGTATATTTTTGCGTTTCCTTGAAGAATAGAACTAAAATAAGTGTCCACAACGGTTCCATATTTCAGTACAGTAAGGGGCGGAGCTATAGACCTGTAACAGGGGAAAAAAAGCAACGTCCTCTGTCGTGTTGCGTTCACTGTCGTCGTTGGTGCAGTATCTGACTGACTTTGGCCTTTGGGCACAGCACAAACCCCGCACACGAGTAAAGGTACAGTTCTCTGAAGGCTTTACCACTACAAACCGTACCGTACTGATCTGAAAATGGATGCTGTGAAGCAATACTATCAGACCTGACTGAGGGAGCGTTTATGTGTATACAGCAGCAGCAGTGCTGTATTTATCCCGCTGAAAACCACTAGGTTCAGTTTGTTATGGTACGTATATCTTTGCAATTTCTAAAATAAGTGGCCCAAACCGTTCCATAGTTCAGGGGCGGAGCTTGACCCACAACAGTCAGCTGATTGGTCGACAGAAAAGCAGCTTTGACGTCTTTTTTGACGACAAAACAGCCACAAACTCAACAAGAAAAAGGCAAGGTCCTCTTTCGTGTTGCGTTCAATGTCGTCGTTGGTGCAGCATCTGGCTGACTTTGGCCTTTGGGCACAGCACAAACCCCGCCCACAGAGTAAAGGTACAGTTCTCAGAAGGCTTTACCACTCCAAACCATACCGTACTGATCTGAAAATGGATGCTGTGAAGCAATACTATCAGACCTGACTGAGGGAGCGTTTATGTGTATACAGCAGCAGCAGTGCTGTATTTATCCCGCTGAAAACCACTAGGTTCAGTTTGTTATGGTACGTATATCTTTGCAATTTCTAAAATAAGTGGCCCAAACCGTTCCATAGTTCAGGGCAGAGCTTGACCCACAACAGTCAGCTGATTGGTCGACAGAAAAGCAGCTTTGACGTCTTTTTTGACGACAAAACAGCCACAAACTCAACAAGAAAAAGGCAAGGTCCTCTGTCGTGTTGCGTTCAATGTCGTCATTGGTGCAGCATCTGGCTGACTTTGGCCTTTGGGCACAGCACAAACCCCGCCCACAGAGTAAAGGTACAGTTATCAGAAGGCTTTACCACTCCAAACCATACCGTACTGATCTGACAATGGATGCTGTGAAGCAATACTATCAGACCTGACTGAGGGAGCGTTTATGTGTATACAGCAGCAGCAGTGCTGTATTTATCCTGCTGAAAACCACTAGGTTCGGTTTGTTATGGTACGTATATCTTTGCAATTTCTAAAATAAGTGGCTCAAACCGTTCCATATTTCAGCACAATAAGGGGCGGAGCTATAGACCCGTAACAGTCAGCTGATTGGTCAACAGAAAAGCAGCTTTGACGTCTTTTTTGACGACAAAACGGCCACAAACTCAACAAGAAAAAGGCAACGTCCTCTGTCGTGTTGCGTTCAATGTCGTCGTTGGTGCAGTATCTGGCTGACAGCACAAACCCCGCCCACGAGTAAAGGTACAGTTCTCTGAAGGATTTACCACTACAAACTGATCTGTACTGATCTGAAAATGGATGCTGTGAAGCAATACTATCAGACCTGAGTTTGAAATCACGTGTGATTTGGGACAAGATCCAGTCAAAAACGTCTTCATTTCTCAATGTCATCGTCTTATAACGTAAACTGTGCATCATGAACTGAACGTAAACAGCGTTTTTCGGTTAGTTTCACGTGTACAGTAACATGAATACGATGGAGAAAAGTCTAACGTCTGGTTCTGTGGAGGAGGCGTGGCCTCATTGGAGGTCATTCTCAGTCACGGCCTGAGCAAACATGGCCGTCTGAGCGGCGGCTGCAGCCTCTGGGCCCTGCAGAGCACGGACGCCGTTCACGCGTCCTTCCTCACTGGCTTATTATTGCACAGATTCTCTGTGGTATCATGTTGCCTGTGTGAGCTTCAGGCCTCGCTGCTGCTGCTGCTGCTGCAGAGTGAGTGAGACTGCAGCAGCAGCTACACTGGGAACCAGTTTGTTAGGAGGGGGAAACAGTGGAAAATGAGCGAGGCTGTGGACCTTCAACATCCAGCCCAAAAATAGACGTAAAAGAGGGGGGGGGGGCAGAGAAAAAAAGGCTCACTCCAGCGTTTCCAGGCCTCTGGAGGAGACACTGCAGCAGCAGCAGCAGACCCTCAGAGACTCCCGCGGTGGGGTGGAGAGACGCCGACCAATGGCGGCTCAGAGTGTGTGTGTCTGTGTGGTTATCTGTGTGTGTGTGTGTGTGCGCGGCTGAGTTAGCTTAACTCATACACAGGATGAGTTTTGTGTGTGTGTGTGTGTGTGTGTGTGTGTGTGTGTGTGTGTGTGTGTGTGTGCCAGCATGAGAGCAAATGGTGCAAACACTGCAGCTAAGGACGCACCAATCCTACTCTCACTCCCTGTGTGTGTGTGTGTGTGTGTGTGTGTGCGCTTGTTTTTATCACCACTTAGGGACCGTAAACACTGACCTTTTCACCACCAATGCAGTCCTCACGGAGACCAAAAACCTGGTCCCGATGAGGCAGAACCTCACTTCACAGGAACTGGTTAATCTTAACTGGTTCTGGTTTAAACCAACGCAGAGTCCTTAGAAGAATAGCCCTGCAAACCTGTGTGTGTGTGTGTGTGTGCGCTTGTTTTTATCACCACTTAGGGACCGTAAACACTGACCTTATCACCACCAACACAGTCCTCACAGAGACCAAAAACCTGGTCCCGATGAGGCAGAACCTCATTTCACAGGAACTGGTTAATAAGATGAGGTTTAAACCAATGCAGCGTCCTTAGAAGAATAGCTCTGCAAACCTGTGTGTGTGTGTGTGTGTGATGGAGTGTTAATAGTGATGTTTTCAGCGACTCTGAGCAGATATGATTGGAATTAAGAAGGTAAATTATAATCAGGCCGGTGAGTTACAGAGGTGAAATCACTGCACTGCACTTCCTGCAGGATTTTGTACCAGTGTTTTATTTGTGGGTCATCTCCTTCGTCGTCTCCTTCGTCGTCTCCTTCGTCCTCTCTCCTTGTCCTGTGATGAACTTCTCCTCTCTGTCCTCTGTTCATTCACAGAACCTCTGGTTCCTCCTCCCTGTGTGATCCATGTGATGAGGATGATGATGCTGACCTTGAGAAACACTCACCCTTACCTGGCTGCTCTCTGTGCAGCAGCAGCAGCAGCAGCAGCAGCAGGGGGACACTGCCCTCTGGTGGCAGTCGGCGAGAAGAACGCACACATCAGCACTGAGGTCGAGATCAGGTGAAGGTATTTATTTATTTATTTATTTGGTTGTAGTTGTGGATTTTCCTTTCATAAACCCCTGACCTTATATATATGTATATGTGCTGTATGTCATATATATGTAAATTAGATGCAAATATGTCGCACACAACAGTGAATTAAACTTTAATGAAGGGTAAAAGAATGATGTATATTTGTTCTAAAGTGTGCAAACAGGAGGACTCTTACATGTGAGCGTACGATATACATCCGTGTACTATGGGATGTCGATTACTTGTCGACCACTAGATGGCGTTAAAGGCCAGAGCACAGTCAGAGGAGGAAGAGTCAGGAAGTTCAGTTTCCTTCCACATGTGGTCCTGGTTTCAGCAGCTGGATCAGGTCTTGACTCAGTCACAGGGCCTCTCTCTCTCTCTCTCTCTCTCTCTCTCTCTCTCTCTCTCTCTCTCTCTCTCTCTCTCTCTCTCTCTCTGCTGGTCCTGGTTCTGGTTCAAAGCTTCATTCAATTTATTTTATCCTAATTTTGACAATGTGTTTCCTTCAGGCAGAAAATACACAATAAAACTATTATTGTTATTATTATTATTGAAGAGACACAGTACAGTGGTGCTGTCAGAGAGCAGAGGGCTCAAACTCAGGGGCCCCCAGCCCACATCTGCCCCCCCCCCCCACTAACTTATTATGTGATAATAAAAAGGCCCATAAACACAGTGTGTTGAGTGTTTGTTAGCAAACGACAGGAACAGTCAACAATATTCTTAGAATAATAATAGATTAGTTAATAAGTATCACATTATTACATCTATATTAAATGATACAACTGCTTGCATTATATAGTGTGTTTATTATAAGTCTTTTAAGTACAATTTTGTACACGTCATTATTGATTTGACTGTTGATTCCGTTTCATATCGGTTTGTTTATTATTATATTAATGTTACATCATAAATATGTGTTATTTTGAAATAAAGGAAGATTTTAAGCTCTTAAAAAACTACTAAATACTATATATTATATGTTATTTATATCACAAAAAAAACTTACTATACTATACTTATGATGTTACTACTTAAAGATTTTACTTATATTTATATTATTTTTTGGGATATTTTGCCTAAAAAGAATAAGTATAAGTGAAAAAAAAAAAGTCAAACTTTGTCCTTATTAGAATATTCATCTTATGTGCAGCTTTAATTAACAGTAACCCAGATAAAACCTAGATAATCCCAGATTAGGACCGTTTTTTTGTATCCATAAATGACTGGAAAACTTGCAAAAATATGTATTTATCCACATTTTCTGAAAACCAATGTCACTACTACAATACATTTTAAGATAAATAACAAATACATGCTTTTGTTCTTATTCATTAAAGGTGCATTATGTAATAAATCATAAAATCCTCCTAATATGTCACAGAGACTCAGGAATAATGTTCATATAACAAACTGAACTCACCAACAACAACAGTACAGACAAAATATTTGCTTTAAAAAAAATATTTTGCAGACTGCAAATCATGTTTATGTTTTGAAATCATGTTTTGGCGTCATGTGGCGCCACCTACCGTCGTCTACCAATCATTGCAGTCAGCAGAGTCTCAGCTGCCGAGCAACCATGGGTTGCCAGTTACGTCAGAAAACGGAAACCTAAAAGACCTCGGTATTTTGAATTTGAATGTAGTAACTGTTTTTGGCCACATTCTTGCATATGGCGCCTTTAAAATGAGAAGAGAGTCAAACAGTTTCACCTGACCAGACTAGAAGTGCTCTGGCCCCCAGGTCATTTGTGTTTGAGACCCCTGGTGTCGAGGTTTAAAAATGAATGAATGAGTGAATGGATGAATGAGTGAATGAATAAGTGAATAAATGAATGAATGAATGAATGGATGAATGAATGAGTGAGTGAATGAATGAATGAGTGAGTGAATTAATGAATGATTGAATGAATGAATAAGTGAATAAATAAATTAGTGAGTGGATTAATGAATGAGTGAGTGAGTGAATGAATGAATGAGTGAATGAATGAATGAGTGAGTGAATAATTGAATGCATGAATGAGTGAATGAATGAATAAGTGAATGAATGAGTGAGTGAGTGAATGAATGAATGAGTGAATGAATGAATTAGTGAGTGAATAATTGAATGAATGAATGAGTGAGGGAATGAATGAGTGAGTGAATGAATGAATGAGTGAGTGAATGAATGAATGAGTGAATGAGTGAGTGAGTGAATCATTTGATGAATGAATAAGTGAATGGATGAATGAATGAGTGAGTGAATGAGTGAGTGAGTGAGTGAGTGAGTGAGTGAGTGAATGAATGAATGAGTGAATGAATAAGTGAATGAATGAGTGAGTGAATGAATGAACGAGTGAATGAATGAACGAGTGAATGAATGAATGGGTGAATGAATGAGTGAATGAATGAGTGAATAATTGAATGAATGAATGAATGAATGAGTGAGTGAATAATTGAATGAATGAATGAACGAGTGAATGAATGAACGAGTGAATGAATGAACGAGTGAATGAATGAATAAGTGAATGAATGAATGAGTGAATAAATGAATAAGTGAATGAATGAGTGAGTGAATAAATGAATAAGTGAATGAATGAGTGAATAAATGAATAAGTGAATGAATGAATGAGTGAATGAATGAATAAGTGAATGAATGAATGAGTGAATGAATGAGTGAGTGAATGAATGAGTGAATGAATGAGTGAGTGAATGAATGAGTGAATGAATGAGTGAATGAAGGAATGAACACATGTTGTTTCACAGAGACTTAGGTGTTGTTTTCTGCAAATTTCTAAGTTTCACTTCATGCTGTGATTCTTGCGAAACAAAGTTTTGCAAGAATCTGTGACTGAGTCAAGAATCACAAAATGACATTTTGCAAGAACCAGATTTCAGGGGTGTGGTTTTTTTTTGACGTCACACACGACACGGTCACCCACCATAGAGACCCCCCCCCAAATCCACCACCCATGACCCCCCACATCCACCCCCCTGAACCCCCCTCCCACCGCTGCACATCAAAGCCCATAAAAATATGTCACATTAGGGGATTGTGTAAAAGCGCGGCTCCACTTTGAGCTGGTAATAAACAAAGACAACAATAGTTTTGAAGTTTGTGTCACTGATCCTCAAACATGTGTCAGTGATTCTCATCCCTGGGAAAAGCGAGCGAAGGCTCAGCGGTTTGGAAACGCCACGCAGTCGACAGCCAATCGCTGCACTTTAATATCGGCCTGTGATTTTATTATTAACCATAAATCATGATGTTTGAGCGGCTCAGATTACCACAACTGTTTACACGCTGACGCTAATTACAGCCAAATGCTCTGGATGAGAACGAGATCAACACACACTGATGATGGTGATGATGATGATGAGTGTTGTGCTCCAGATTTGATGAGATTTGTCAGTCACAAAGTTTTATATTTACATCTGTATCAGCCATGTTTTACATACGTGTGGGGGCAAATACTTTCTTACTGTACTTAAGTACAATATCCACGTATCTGTTCTTCACTTTAACTCTTTTTGTTACTCGTTAATACCAAATAAAATCAGAAGAAGAAGAGTTGATATTACACTTTTTTGCGACCGATACCGATTTCACAAACTCCAGTATCTATATACCGATAATAGAGCGATATCAGTCATTTCAGACATTAAGTGCTGAGTCATTTCAAAGACATGTGTCACAAACACTGTTGTAATAAACAGCCCAAACATGACTCAGCTGAATTTTTTTGACCAATATCGGACCGATACTGAATCACTGTTACACACCCTTTCACACGCTGCCCATTCTTGCTCATGGACACATATTACAGACGAGCAGAGGCAGGAATTGAACCCACAACCTTCCAGTTGAAAGACAACTCACTTTTTAAAAAATACTTTTACTTCTAAAACTCACAAAAAAAGTACACCTTACATCAGAAAATGACTTTTGAGACTTAAGTACAATAAATGGGGCAAATACTTTCTACTTAAGTAGAATAAATCCACATAGCTGTACTTTACTTTATTTATATTTTGAGCAACTTTAATTTGATTCCTCTAACAGTTTTGTTGCTAGCAAATAAAATCAGAAGAAGAGTTGGTACGACACTTTTATTCGATATCACAAACTCCAGTATCTACCGATATTAGAGCGATATCAGTCATTTTAGATTATTGATGAACACATGAAGCTGTTAAAATAACACATTTGTGCTGAGTCATTTCAAAGACATGTGTCACAAACACTGTTGTAATAGACAGCCCAAACATGACTCAGCTGAATTTTTTTTTTGCTGATTTTGACCGATATCGGACCGATACCGATCCGTGTTACACACTCATTCACACACTATCCATTCTTGCTCAAGCTAACCCTAACCCTACTGCAGGAATTGAATTGAATCCACAAACTCACACTACCGGGTGTTTTAATACTTTTAATTTTACTTACCAAAAAAGTAAATTTTTATATCAGAAAACGACCTGTGAGACTTAAATACAGTAAATGTCATACTCTTTAAGACTCTTACTTCAGTAATATTGTATATAAAAGTCACTTCAACTTCTACCAAAGTAATTTATTGGTCACATACTTGTACTTTTACTCATAATATCCTCTTTAAGGTACTTTATACAACAAAAACTAGAGTCTAAAGCAGCTTTGAGACTAGAAATGTAAAATTTTCCGTACTTTACATCCATGGATTTTCAGAATTTGTTCATCAAACAACGTTTTTGCTGATTTTCCCGTTAACTCTAAACGTTATTTCCTTCTCTCTGGTTCAGGTACAGACACGTAAATCTAAACCTTACTAACTGATGTCACCTGAGTCACTGTGAAAATGTCTTTCCCACAGAGTTCAAAAGCAGCGGATTCATCTGTGCACGTCAGTGATTTTCTCACCACAGAGCCGGAATGTTGCAATCGATATGTGGAGAGAGAATTTCTGACAAATTTCTAATGAAACCTTCTCGTTTTCCTGTTATTCGATGTTATTCTTCCTCTCACCTACACTTGTCAGAGCTCGACTTGACGATGAATCTCAGATGTCGATGATTTACGATGATGCAAACGACTGTCACTCCTTCATTAGAAAGGTCAGGATGTCCTGTAACATGGTGCCGACGCCTTTTTATCACTTTGTCCAATTGCTCTTGAAAACAATTATGAAACGTCGTCTCTTTGCTGTCGTGAATAAGATTTATATAAAGTTAATAAAGTGCAGTAATCAGAGCTTCATGGATTCTTCAAGGTCAAATAACACGATAAGACCAAAGAGGCCGGACTGTAAAAAGGACCAATTCCTATCTTAAAGGTGCCATATGTAAGAATGTGGCCAAAAACAGTTACTACATTCAAATTCAAAATACTGAGGTCTTTTAGGTTTCGTTTTCTGGCGTAACTGGCAACCCGTGGTTGCTCGGCAGCTGAGACTCTACTGAGTGCAATGATTGGTAGACGGCGGTAGGTGGCGCCACATGACGCCAAAACATGATCTCAAAACATAAACATGATTTGCAGTCTGCAAAATATGTTTTTTTTAATGCAAATATTTTGTCTGTACTGTTGTTGTTGGTGAGTTCAGTTTGTTATATGAACATTATTCCTGAGTCTCTGTGACATATTAGGAGGATTTTATGATTTATTACATAATGCACCTTTAACCCTCAAGCTCAACCCTTAATCTTAACTGGCCTCAAAACCAAGTGTTGAGGGTTATTTTGTCACTTAGAAATGGGACACCCCTTAAATGCAGATACGTCTTCAGACTGTAGGGGGCAGAATAACGCCAAAGCTGCGTCCAGTCTGTCAACTCCAAAAAAGAAGAAGAAAGAGAAGAAGAACACATTTACGTTATCCGTACTTGTCGCTTGTCCGCAACGGCCGGCTATTGACAAAAGATCGTAAAATAAAAATAAATGTTACGCAACAATGGCGTCAGTAATCCATAATATGGGCCTAAACTAAGATAATACAATGGTTTTCATCATTTTTATATCGATATTAACAAAGAAAATGCTTAATTTGTAGCGTACTCTTTTCGCTGCTTTTGGTGCCATCTTTGTTATGTGAAAACACGCAATGCATTCTGGGTAGCCCTTGCTCCCAAGGGTGGTCTCGGAAAATCTCAATATTGAGGGCAATACAGCCCTTAAACTTGGCCGTTGGGCGTTACGTTACGTTACGTTACGTTACGTTACGTTACGTTACGTTACGTTACGTTACGTTACGTTACGTTACGTTACGTTACGTTACGTTACGTTACGTTACGTTACGTTATGTTATGTTACGTTGGTACTTTACGTAACGTCACGGCAGAGTTGAGAGGAAGTGACCACATATGAACCTTGTTATCGTCTCTTGATGCTTTCTTCAGGTCACAGAACAAGGAAGTGTGTGTTTGTGTGTGTGTGTGTGTGTGTCTGTGTGTGTGTGTGTGTGTGTGTGTGTGTGTGTGTGTGTGTGTGTGTGTGTGTGTGTGTGTGTGTGTGTGTGTGTGTGTGTGTGTGTGTGTGTGTGTGTGTGTGTGTGTGTGTGTGTGTGTGTGTGTGAGAGAGAGAGAGAGAGAGATGTGGACACTTGTGTTAATCTTTAGGGATTTACCACAAAACAGCTGCTTTGCAAACATGGAATATTCAGTTGATTTTTGTTGCTTCACACTGGTGTTCTGTTGTTCTGTTGTTTGTTCTGTTGTTCGTTTATGTTGTTGCAACATCATCTTTCAGGAAGCTCTGCAGTCTGAGCAGAAGTTACACACTGCAGCTTTAATCTAACACGAATCGTGTGTCTGGACGTCACGAGGACAATTTATTGTGAAAGATTCATCAGCAGATTAGATCAGAAGAGTGTGTCGGAACATGACGTCTCAATGACTCATGAAACAGACGTCGTTATCTCAACCTAAACATTCTCACGACCTCGGAAAAGAAAAAGGAAAACATTTCAGCAGAGTGAGAAACATCTGAACCTGAACTTTCAGCTGTAACTCAAAGGTGACGAATATTTCTGACTCTTTCACTGGAGACGAACGACGATAAGGAGGCGAATTTTTTAATCTTTTTCAAACTTGTCATCTTCACTTATTTTGGAGACAGTGAGAACATGAGCTTCACACACGATGTCTCACCTCCTCACAGTAACACACACATCTACAAATAGAGAGGGCGACAGCAGGCGTGACGAGCCTCTGAATATACGCTCATGACTTCAGGCGAAGACGCAGATTTTCCCTCCTCGCTGTTGCTGTTGCTGTTGTGGCGTCAGAGCCAACAGCAGGGAGGCCTGTTGCTAGAAGACCTCATCATCGTCATCATCATCTCAGCCTGAGTCACGTCTGAGAGCAGCAGCTCACAGAGGAGCCTTTGTATCGCCGCTCTGCAGCTCACAAACATCTGGACGTGGAAATATGTTTTCTCCTCAGAGCGAGAAGAAGAAACATTCTGATCACGATCTGATCAGGACTTCTTCTTCTTCTTCTTCTTCATCAGATCTCGTGGTCTTTAAGTCCAGGCCCATCATCTTGAGTGAAGACAGGTGTCTCTTAAACCTCAAAGTTTAAGAGACACCTGTAACATCTCAGCTGGATTACTGTAATTCTTCATCTGTCCGACGACTCCGGCTAATCCAGAACACCGTCGCTCTCCTTCTGACTGGAAGAGAACATCACACCTGTGTTTGTGCTTCCTAGTTTTATTGTTGTTTTATAAAGCTCTTCATGGTTTGGCATCATCTCACCTCAGAGCTCCTTCTTCTTCACGCCCAATCCTCTGAGGTCTAACAACAGGTTGCTTTAAGATGTGATTTAACTTTGCAAAGATTTACATTTTATGGAAATTAAATCTGCCTCCACCACTGAACATTTTAAATCACCATTAAAGACCCAACTCTTCTCCTTGGCCTTCACTTCAGGATGAGAAAAGTAAACCCAGACACTTCCATGTAGTATTTACCATTTCATTATTTTATTATATTACTGTTTTTTTCGGTTCATTTGTTCCTAAACCTAAATGTTCTCCAGAAATAAAGTTGTCCTGACTTCATCTGGGAATTCCCCTTCAGGTCACGTCTCATGTTTCCTGTTTTATTGTGAAACTTTCCCTCTCCTCCGGTTTCAGATGACTTCACTTCCTGTTTCCTGTGTGTTTTCCCTCCAGTTTTGATCGTCCGTCCTCATCAGATTCACCTGTGTGTCGTTGTCAGACGTTTCGTGATCTGTTTTCCTGTTTTTCTCTGACCTTTTTGGATTTGTTTGTACTTCACCTGCTTAAAGAGACAAGTAAAGTCATTTTTTTTTTGTTTTTTTTTTAACTCTGAGCTGTTTTGAGCCACAATCACATCATGTCATTCTGCATCCATGTAAAACGATGGAATTGTAAATTATGCGTGTAAAATCATCGCACAGTTCCTTGTTTCTCTCCGTTTTAAAATTGATTTAAAATGTTTTAAATGTTTGTTTTTATAGCTGTGGATGAATTAATGAAGAGACTCTGGAATAAACTCATCTCTTCTTCAAATTAAAACCTAAAACATGTTTATTGAAGATGGCTTTTCATAGGCAAGGCAAGTTTATTTGTATAGCAGCATTCTTACACAAGGCAATTCATAGTGCTTTACAGGCAGGAAATACATTTGAAATTAAAACACAATCAATTAAAAAATCAATGATAGAAATCAAAACCATTTAAAACATCAAACTATTTAAAATCAAGCAGAAATTAATGCAATTAAAAAATTTAAGCAGAAAGTTAAACACAATAAATTTAAAAATCAATTATGAAATGAAAACTATTTAAAACATTAAACAATTTAAGATCAACAATTTAAAACATTAAACAACTTAAAATCCTGCAAAATTCATAAAAAAAAATCATTATTATTTTAAAATCATTAAAAAGGAAAGTTAAAGTGGTTAGTTTCATACTCTGTGCTGTGGTACACTGCACTTTTATGCTTTTTATTCTTTTAATTTTCTATTCTTTACTTATTTATGCTTGTATCTTCATTGTGTTTTCACCTGAAGGTTTTATAAAGAAAGTGCCTGACGTTACCTTTAATGATTAATGACGTCATATAAGTTTATTTCTTCTTCCCTGAGTGTTTTTTTGGACGTCATCGTAAGTTGTTGTTATGATTCTGCGTCGTCTTTAATCTGAAAACAAGGGAGCGTTTTTTCTGTCAGAGCTGTTTTAGATTCTGAGGAACACTGAGTGACCTTTGACCTTTGACCTTTGACCTTTGCAGTTCACTTCCCATGCTTCACTGTGCAGTGAAAACACTTTTACTCTGTGAGAGACGTCGATAATCATAGTTTAGTGATGGCTGAGAATCATTGGTGTGTTGGTTGTTATTAAGTGTGTGTGGAGTTGAGGATAAACAGTTTTCGCTCAGTGTTTACGCTCTTTCTCTCTTTCTTTTTAACGCAGCGTGAAAACTCGAGCAGAGGAAGTGAGGTCGTTGTACGTCTGCGTCCAGATGAATCTTTCTCTCTTTTTGTTGAGGAAATAAATAAATACAAATAAACACAGTTGACGTATCTGCTGCTGAGTCGTGAACGTTCAACGTCGAGAAGATTGATTTTGTGTGTAATTGTTTTTCTCTGCTCATATAAACACTGAGAGGAAGTGAAGCTGTCGGCTTTCATTAGGAACGTCGAAGTTTCCTCATGGATATGTGAGATAGATATATAATTAAATTAAATGAATCATTTGCTCAGTTTTATTGTGATTAATCTGTAAAAAAATGCATATATTCAGAGTTCCTGAGGGTCTGAAAGTTTGTGAATTAAAAGGAAAAAGAATAATTTCGAGGCCCTTGAAAGTTTTGGAAAGAAAGACGTTTAGTGGATATTTAGTCAAACGTCTCTTTTGTTTGTCACGACGCCACCTACAGGTTCAGGTCCTGCATTGCTTGATGTTGTCTCCTTTTCCCAGATTGCTGTGTTCCATCCCTCCTTTCCTATTGCTGCTTCCTGTTTCCTGCTTCCTTGCCTCTCCTCCACCACCTGCATCCCTTACTTTTATTTGTGCCAAAATCCAAACTAAAAACTTAAAAGATTTCTCTCTTTTCTGTCGCTGCTCACAAACTTTACAAAGATTTGTCTCACGGAAATTAAATCACATTTAAAGGTGCATTATGTAATAAATCTAAATCAACTGGCCATAAAATCCTCCTAATATGTCACAGAGACTCAGGAATAATGTTCATATAACAAACTGAACTCACCAACAACAACAGTACAGACAAAATATTTGCATTAAAAAAAATATTTTGCAGACTGCAAATGATGTTTATGTTTTGAATCATGTTTTGGCGTCATGTGGCGCCACCTACCGCCGTCTACCAATCATTGCAGTCAGTAGAGTCTATAAGGGTCCCAAAGTTTGTGAATTAAAAAAACAAGAATAAAAGTTGAAAGTTATGTAAAGAAAGAAGTTTAGTTCTCTTTTGTTTGTCACGACGCCACCTACAGGTTCATGACCTGCATTGCTTGACGTTGTCTCCTTTTCCCAGATTGCTGTGTTCCACCCCTCCTTTCCTATTGCTGCTTCCTGCTTACTTGCCTCTCTTCCACCACCTGCATCCCTCAGTTCTTCCACCATGATTCGGTTTTGCCTGGTTCCAGCTCAGCTGCTCACTCCTCATCAGGTAAATCTGTTTCCTCTACCTTCTTTATTTTGAATAGTTCTTTGGTGTTTAGTTTAATACAGATTTAGATCGTTTTCAGACCTAATCGTCTCCACTAGACTCGGTAAGATTGGGGGGGTTTGCAACAATCAGTAAAAGGTCCGAATTTGCTTTAACACTTTAGCACTTTAATGAACATATTCCCCTCCTCACCTATGGCAGCGCTGCATCAGGAAATTACTGAAAGAGAAGACAAAGACAAACAATGAAGAAGAAAACTCATCGCTCATCTGTTGGTTAAGAGCAAAACATGGAGCGGCATCAAATCCTCTCATTTTATGTGAACATACGACACGTATTTGCTGCAACAATAAGGGCTCAGCCATTTCTCACGGCTGTCGTTCTGCACGCTCGTATGTTTGGGTCGTGTTTACCCACAATGCCCTGCATCGTAGTGCATTCACACCTCACAAATGAACTAGGGTTGGATTGTGAGGGGCTGGTGTGAACACACCCTTATCCTCCTCCTCCACCATCCGTCTAAATCTGGTTATTTATGATGCTCCGAGTCGTTGTTGTGGACACTGTCCACTGTCTCTTTCTCTCTCTGACGTGAGATTCCTTGCAGAACAGCGAGCGAGTAAAGTTGAGCAAGAGAGCGAGCGAATGACGACGCTGTGATTCCTGGGAAATGCAAAATTCCCCAGGAATCTGTCTCGCCAAAGAAAATGAACAAAGACCGACTTTGACCCAAAGATCTCAAGGACACCGACTTTGTCCAGATGCAGATCGATAAACGTGGACGAAGAAGACTGATGAAGACTAATGTCAGCACATTGTGTCGGCCTCTGTGTGGGAACGCTGATCCTGAACTGACTGTACTTTCCACATCGTCTCACCTTCTTCTCTGTGAATATTATGTCTTCACGTGTCCCAAAACCCCCCAAATTTAATTAGTCAAACATGTGATTCATGAGCTCAGAAACACTTTTTTAAATATCTCCTGTTGCCAGACGATGACTCTTCAGTGGTGAAGCTCAGTGAGTCCAATCGTTGTCTGACTCCGCCCACAACCGTGGTCTGTGCTGTGAAGCTCCTCCTCCTCCTGCAGGTAGAGAGGATGAAGACATTACAGCGAGTGATGTTTCCAAAGAAAACAAAAGCAGCTGCAGAGGGAGAGAGAGAGAGAGAGAGAGAGAGAGAGAGAGAGAGCTGTGATTCTTTGGCCAAAAGAGAGGAACTCCAAGTTTGAACATGTGTGTGTGTGTGTGTGTGTGTGTGTGTGTGTGTGTGTGTGTGTGTGTTCTTGTACTTGCAGCATACTGAGGACCAGTGAGGGTTTTTAACCAACAAATTGAGGTCATTTTTACGAAGTGGGGACATTTTGTCCGGTCCTCACTTTGTTTTCATTGAAATCACTTCCTTAGATTGTAAACATGTTATACTCTGTTTTTAACACAGATCCTCAATTTGGTACAAAAAACCCGTTTTCCAGCCCTGGTGTTTCACAAACTTTTTTTGCTCTGGGGCTCCACCTGCAGACATTTTATGGTACTGCAACCAGTAGTTCTTTATAGATGTCATTCATGAAGTAGATATTTGTAATTGTGTTGATTTATAAAGTGGAAATGCTGGTCCTCACTTTGTCAGCACTTTTACCCGGTCCTCGGTATGCTGCAAGTACAAGAATGTGTGTGTGTGTGTGTGTGTGTGTGTGTGTGTGTGTGTGTGTGCCAGAATGTGTGTGCTTGGTACAATCAATAAACATAAACAACACACACTCGTGGATAAGTGGAAACACTCATTGTTCTGCTCAGGTTCTCATCTGTCCAGTGTGGACGTTAATGATGTAAATCCCTGCAGACTGGACTCACAGCGCTGATGCAACAGATTAGCCTGGATCATGTTTTCATGTGTGAGGTCACCACACCCTCTCCTCTCTAATGGGCATCGCTGAGGAGTTTCCAAAACCCCGTGATTTCCAGCTAATCGTGGTGTTTGCGTTGGCAAAGACGTGTGAAACCGCAGCTCTGTGAGCGACGCTGTCGTCGTACGCTCGACTCAAACGTTACTACAACCATTTATTTACTCTGTCTTTAGAGTCGGGAACCTGCAGCTGCTGAGTGAGCAGGTGTTTGTGTTGTTGTTTTAACAAATATACTCCGTGTTCTTTATCTAAGATCATTGAAAACATCAGACAATCCCTTCTTACTGTACAGGCTTTGGTACAAATATAACAGTGACCTTTGTGACCTTTGTTAAAAGACAGAGGAGTTTCATCGTCCAAATAAAACAATAACGTTGTTATTAGAGTCTGTGCGATCCAAAGTGACTGCGACAGAATGTCTGAGGACACGTGCATGTGTCAGGAGGAAACAAAGCCTCACTTACTTCACTTATTTAGTCTGAACATGGGCTTGAAAATGGTGATTATTAAGTTATCGTAACCTCATCTCCACGCGCAGGTGTTCGCGGGCTGTGATTCAGTGTTTTAATTCAATCATTAGTCATTAATCAGCAGCGTGATGATGATGATGATGATGTCAAACAGATCCCTGTTATGTCTCTGGGTAATTCCGTCATATAATGAAATAGAAGAAAATAGAAAAGATAAAGAATATTGTTTTGCAGAAATCAGGAAGAAATCTGTCAATATGCGGAAAAGCTTTTATGATTTCACCCTAAAAAATATGTTGTTTGAGGTTTTAAAGGTGCATTATGTAATAAATCTAAATCAACTGGCCATAAAATCCTCCTAATATGTCACAGAGACTCAGGAATAATGTTCATATAACTAACTGAACTCACCAACAACAACAGTACAGACAAAATATTTGCATTAAAAAAAATCTTTTGCAGACTGCAAATCATGTTTATGTTTTGAAATCATGTTTTGGCGTCATGTGGCGCCACCTACCGCCGTCTACCAATCATTGCAAACAGTAGAGTCTCAGCTACTGAGCAACCACGGGTTGCCAGTTACGTCAGAAAATGAAACCTAAAAGACCTCTGTATTTTGAATTTGAATGTAGTAACTGTTTTTGGCCACATTCTTACATATGGCACCTTTAAGTGTATTTAGGGTTCGTGCACGACTGTAAGAACTCTATTGAATATACACAGAATAAATCGTGTTTTTGAGGCCTTTCTCATGCCCCCAAAACTCACAGATTTTAGCAGCACCTATTTTGGTGAACGATTGTGTGTGAAAGTCGTTGTAGGAAAAAGCGTGAAAATTGGAAGTGGGAGGAGCTAAAAACTGACGCAGAAAAGAACGAAACTTGGTACACGCGTTCGTGAGGTTGTGCCGTAAATAAAAGTCGATGACAAGTTTCCTGTCAATCCTACAGGAAGGCCACCATTTTGGATTGAAAGTGAAAAACGGAGCAAATTTGCACCAATGCTACAAAATCTCAACTGAACTTTATTTATAGAGCGCTTTAGGCAGCTATAGCTGGGACAAAGTGCTTAACAATACAATAAATAAAACATGGCACATAAAACATAGGAGACAAAATAAAAACAATAAAACAATTTTAAAAAATATATTAAAACTATAAAACAATAACAATGTTTAAACAATAAAACAAGAGCAGAGTCTCATGCTGAGTTGAACGCAGAAGAATAAAAATGGGTTTTAAGATGAGTTTTAAAAATCTATCTCAATACATTTGTTTTTATGTTAAAATACACATAAAACCTTGCTTTTTATTGACCAGACGCCTGTATATGAGCACATGTCCTGTGTTAAAGCTGTGACATGAGCTCAGTGACTCTGTCCTGACTGTTCTTCACTCAGCTGTGCAGAGTGTTGTTCCATCAGCTGCTGAGATGATGATGATGATGATGATGATGATGAAGTAAAAGCATGACTCTGTGTCCTGACACACATCTGGAAACTTTCCCTCTGGACTCTGGCGACTGGGAACAAAGTTCCTGGAGTTCGTGGACGTGATGGAGGACTTTAATGACGTGACGGTCACGGTCACTTCACACCTTAGGACTCTCAGGAATATCGCTTAGTGAATCACACGCTGAATTAAAGTGTCACACGTGTGTAAAGATGAAGAAATGATGACGAGGCTCTGATTCCAATTATGAAATCACGGTGATTTATTTGCATAAACTTTACCGCGTCACTTTATTCACCACAAACTCTAACTAGTGATGACATCGACCTTTTTTTTCTTTCTCACAGTCATTTGTTGTTTGGAAAATAACGACTTTACAGCGTGAGCCAAATGTAGACCGAACATCTGCATTATGTTGCAGTAATGATTGTGAATGTTCAAGATTATATATTTTAATCCCTGACCTTTGGCCTTTAAAAATGACAGAGGATCAAAAACCTGATCAGTGATCGGTGGATCACAGAGAGGAGAGGCAGAATGAGTCTAATCGAATCTCTGCCGTCACAGTTTTTCTCATTTTAAGTCTTGACTGTCATTAAAGGTCCAGTGTGTAAGGACTGTGTGTGAGTCAGGGAAATACGGTGGCCTTCACATGTCAGAAAGTACGTTATTGTTCTTCTTAGTTTGCGTCGTCAGCTTCAAAAACGTGAAACTGGGATTCTAGTAAAAAATTAAAAGTAAAAAAAAGAACTACATTTTAATTAAGAAGGATGGTCATTTTCTCATTGACTTCCATTCAATATCCCATGCTCTATGGGAAAATAAAATGAAATAAAATAATACAATAATAAAGTAGACGATATACAGTGAATGTTAGTGTTAACAAATGAAAAGAAATGAAATGAGAATGAGTAATTATAGTTTGTTTTGTTTTGTTGCATTTATCTCTGGAAATTAGTAAAAAAAAAGTAGATTTTTCAGTTGAAGTGGCCCTTTTTAAGTAAAAAATATTGTCATTTTCCCCATTGACTTCCATCCAAACAGAGCTGCCCCCTGGTGGCTAAATGCTACCTTCATGTTACTCCCTATAGGCTTCACTAAACGACATCGCTCGTATACTTCATTTCTGCCTCTAAACCTCGGTAAATGTCACAGACTGGAGCTTTAACTCAGAGTAACTTCCTGTGTGAGGCTCTGACCTCGGGCTCTTCCATCTCTGTGGGACGACCTTGTTACGCAGAGACGACTCCTGCCTCGGGCTCATGAGCAAGGAGCAGATAATAGACGACAAACGCCACCTTCAAAGGAGACGACGTGTGCAGCAAAATCGCTCCTGTTACCATTAAAGTTCTGGTAAAAGACGACATGTGGGAAGAATTAGAGCGACTTAGAAGGACAACAAGCGCTGATGTACGACGTCTCCCACTCATGGAGGATGTTGGTGCCTTTGATTCAGAGTTTTCCTCCGTGTTTGTTCTCCTGAGAGCGGCAAACAAACGCTGCATGATCCTAACGAGGAAGTGCAGACGCAACAAAGGACTTTAAAGACTGAACATGATGTCAAACATGCTTCGATCTGTCAGACCGAGGCCTTTGTTGTTCTCTCTGACTAAAGACGAGTTTGGGTTCGCGGCTGAAACGGCGAGCGGCCACAAAAGAGCAGTCGCCCTCCGAGGTGTCAGTGAACCGAGACACCACAGGCTTTTAAATGAAACACGAGTCACAGAGGAGAAAACATGAGGATCACTGATCATAAATCCACTCGTTTATTGAACACTTCCCTCTCTTTCTACTCCTACATCTCCCTGTTATTTTGTTTTTGGAGTCAGTTTCAACGCTTCAAACTGAAAATATGAACGGTTCAGATTCTGTTTGGACGTTTCTCTGGTTCACAGCAGGAGACGACTGATGATATTTAATATCCTGATTACTTTTGAAGTTCTTAGAAAACGACCTTAAAGGTGCATTATGTAATAAATCATAAAATCCTCCTAATATGTCACAGAGACTCAGGAATAATGTTCATATAACAAACTGAACTCACCAACAACAACAGTACAGACAAAATATTTGCATTAAAAAAAATATTTTGCAGACTGCAAATCATGTTTATGTTCATGTGGCGCCACCTACCGCCGTCTACCAATCATTGCAGTCAGTAGAGTCTCTGCTGCCGAGCAACCACGGGTTGCCAGTTAGGTCAGAAAACGAAACACTGACAAATTCATGTCATACGCTTAGCAGCCACTTTATTAGCTACACCTGCTGATCAGCCAATCACGTTGCAGCAAGGAGTGCATTTAGGACAAGACAACAAAACGTCTGATTTTCACACACAATCATCTCAGAGAATAAGAGACGATGTCCAGTGAGCGTCAGTTCAACGTTAAATCAGTGAAAAATGCTCAGTTGATGTTTTTTTTTTCTTGTTATAATCACGTCACACAGAATCCTTAAACACACAACATGTTGAACCCTGGAGCAGAAAGAAAGTGGACATTTATAATCAAACGTCAAACTTTGAACTCACCAGTCCTGGTTTTTGAAAGCTGTTTCAAAACCTGCAGGGAGAACTTTTTAATTAAAAAAATAGATTAGTTTAGATTAGATTAGACTTTATTGATCCCACACTGGGGAAATTCACTGTTCCAATAAACCAAAATGCTGAGGGACATCAGTTCTTGGCATCGATCAGTTGACTCGACTTGTTCACAGTGGATTTTTAACCTCCTTCAAAGACGCCACAGTAGCATCCGTCGTCATCTGTCGTCACGCTAACGCGGCTTCATCCCTCCACGACGACAAAGTCCACTGATTTATACCCGAGTTTTTAAAAAAGTGTTGCAGCCTTTTTCCCGGAGTTAAAACCCAGAAAGGAGGTAATGATCAACAGGCCTACACACGGACAAAGGACTTCAGATACGCTGGGAGAGAAAGAGAAAAAAGAGAAGAAGGAGTTTTCTTTGTCCGCTGCCATATGGCACGAACTGGAGTAAATGTTGACGAGCCAACTCAAACACAGAAATCAGGACATGTATTAAAGCCACTTTAGAAACAGCCAGGACTGGTCCAGATGTTGTTTTAGGCACGCAGGCACCGCGCTGCTGCCAGATCTGCTGTGTTATTGTTTAATGATGGTGCCCACCATTACAGGGAGGTGAAGCACAATGACTGTGACCCAAAATAAAAAACATTTTCTTTGTCCCTAAATGACCCCAAAGCTCAGGATGGTGTGAACCAGTGTGCGAAATACCCATTAATAATCGGGGGGGTCCCATCTTCCATTTGTTGTGCAATACTGATTCACCAGCCCAGGTGCCACGCTGCAGTATTAAAGCTCCCATAGAGTGGTCCTGTTGCACATATATGTTAGTTATGGAGGTCTACTTACATACATTAACTTGTTTTTATGCTCAAAAACCTCCTAGTTGCTGTAAACGAGCCGATAGTAATCTGTCTTTTCTGACGCTGTTTCCCAGCCGTGATATTTCAGACTCAACTCTCTCACCCAGAAGACAGAGTCTTGTGATTGGCCAGTACCCGGAAGTGACATATTCAGCACACCCGCTCTCAGAAGTACAGCTCCCCCCTCCTTTCATCGACACCTACAGACACAGTGAAGTCCCTGCAGCCGACCTGTATCTCTGCTCCTCGAGATAGACCCAGAGGACTGAGAGCTTCCTGCTCCTCTGTGTCTGTATCTGCGTCACCGTCTGATAACCACAGAGAGTTTTACCGGCAGCCTTCACTTGATACTCTATCTCAGGGCTGGGAGCGCCAAAACGGATGTGCACCACTATGGGATGGACCGGCGTTCACCTAACATGGGGCTGTGTGTGGGAGTGTTGGGATGGGGACACTCGTCAGCGATCGGAGTATCAAACGTGTGCGTGTCAACGAGTGTTTATTTACCTCACAGCAGGGAAGGAATGTGTGTGTGGGCGACTTTATCAGACACGAGTCACAGGTTTGACACAAGAAAACATCTAATTTCAAGGACTTTCCAGGACCAATTCCCCTAAGATTCAAGAACAGAATGTGCGGACGCAGCTTAAGACGGGAGGACAACTTGCAACTTTTATTGAATTGCAGCAACAATCTGCATCTGGACAAGTGGTCAAAGTCTGTCTTTGTCATTTTGCTTTGGTGAGACACAGATCGTTTTCATTTTTGCTTAAAGGCGCCATATGTAAGAATGTGGCCAAAAACAGTTACTACATTCAAATTCAAAACACCGAGGTCTTTTAGGTTTGGTTTTCTGACGTAACTGGCAACCCGTGGTTGCTCGGCAGCTGAGCCTCTACTGACTGCAATGATTGGTAGACGGCGGTAGGTGGCGCCACATGACGCCAAAATATAAACATGATTTGCAGTCTGCAAAATATTTTTTTTAATGCAAATATTTTGTCTGTACTGTTGTTGTTGGTGAGTTCAGTTTGTTATATGAACATTATTCCTGAGTCTCTGTGACATATTAGGAGGATTTTATGATTTATTACATAATGCACCTTTAAATTATTCTGCGTGGAATCTCATTGAACGGCAAATAGAGCGTGGACATTGTCCACTCGTCAACGTTCAGCAACAGAGTTCGTACAGATTTTCGATTTCAATCTTCCATACTTTTCCAAACTTAAATTTCCAGACTTCTGAGGGGATTTTTCAGTCAATATTAAACACCTGAATACCAATTGTTAGATGCTTATTATGTAAATAAGCCCTCGGAAAACTAGCATCGACCCATGACAGTGCATGACAAATAAATGAGAATCGCAGTCAGTAACAGTAACCGTGGTTACTCCACACCATTCTACAGCCAGCTCGATTAGTTTCATATCATCTACAGGGCGGCTATGTTGCGTTAGTAACTTGTTTTGATTTTAGACAAACATTTGTCCAGACTTATCCATCCCTGGAAATGACTCAAATTAAATTCCATATTTTTCCATGCTGCGTACACAGGAACCCTGACGTCAAGCAACGCAGGGCGTGAACCAGTAGGAGGCGTCGTAACAAACAAGGCAGACATTAACCTAAATATCTCCTAAACGACTTCTTAATTTTCCAAATTCAAAAAACAGACCTAAAGAGTCAATGACACACTTTAGTTGTTGCAGCCAAAGTCGTCCACAAGGTCAAATAAAAAGCATCCGTCGTCTAAATCAGCAAACACACACTATCGTTCATTTCCAAAACATGTTTATTTATGGTTTTCTTCATATTAATTATATATATATATATATAAAAAACCCCAAACAACTTAATTCTAATCCAGTTTAGTCTCAAATATCTGGAAGTAAATACTTGTCAATTATGTGGCCACGTGTCACACATCACATGACGGCTCGCTGCAGGAGCCTATGAAGATGAGTGTTGACGACAGGGTGAGACGTGAGGTTATCGCCAACTCTTCACTGTCCCTTCACTCTCACCTCCAGCTCTGAGAGCTCAACCTCACGTGATGCACAGAATCTTTACATGTCAAACAGACAGATTTACACGTTATTATCGTCGTTTAGCCAAGTGAGGAATTATCACAATCAGATGTCACTAATCTGAAAATAATCAAATCAGCCTCCTCAAACCAGATTTCCAAAAAGAATCTTTAATAAATAGTGACAAACTGACTTTAAAAACACCGGTGGCTTCTCCTGTTACAAATCTGCAGGGCACTATCAATACCATTTTGTTTGCGTTGGAATGTTGATCCCAAACAAACAAACGTCTCCACGTGAACTGCGTAACATCGACGAATGAAGGGAGAACTTGTATTTATTTTAAACAGTGTTTGAAACGTCTGGACAAACAAACAGATCATTGGAGCAGTGAATGGTCCACATATGAGAGAGCGAGACGTGGAAGTGTGTGAAGGGATCTGACACGTGATATCACCTCACCGCCTCCACCTGCACAGACGTGTGTTCTCCCTCCTTCTTCGAGTCTCTTGTTTTCTTTTCTTTTTTTTGTACATGATCTACACGACGACCTCCAGAAGGTGCTGCTCCTGCTGTGCTTCCACGGTCGTATTGTTCAAACATTGTCGTCTGTTCTCCTTTTGTCTCCCACTCTCCTTTGGTTTCCTTTGAGCTGCTACTGCAGGAACAGTATACTGAACGCCATGACGACACAGCAGCAGGCCACCCAGGGACTCTTCCGCTCACCTGGAGACGAGGAATCAGACTCAGTTCAAAGCAAAACTGTTGAGTAATAACTAAAATGTAACGAGGGGGAAAAAAATCCAACTTACCTATCCTGGCACACTTCCAGAAGATTCCTAGCAACCTAAAGGAGAGAATAATAAAAGCTTTCAAGCTGGATTTTTCACAGCACTAAAACGTTATAATAATAATAATAATAAGCTAAAGATGATTAAATCCCAGTGAAGGGACTTTAACTTTCCTGTGTCTTTGTACACGTTCAGAAGCCAACTTTTTCCAGCCTAACACCAACCAGATGGTGTCCACATCCTGTCTTAAAGTGTTCTTTAATTGATGTGGATTAGTCTGAAGTCTTAGTTTTACTTTACAGGCTCTACACTCTTGATTAAAACACACATTTTTAAAAGTTACCTTGATATATTATTCCTGTGTGTATGTGTGTGGGACATTAGACCCACTTCTGCTACACAAACACATATTTTCTATAATGTTAAGGCAGCAAATCAATTAAGATGAATATCTGCTTGCTCTTTAGATGACAAATCAATCAAGAGGAAAACATTACTTCATCCCATCTGCCTCTCTCATTAGCTTAAGAGAAAAGTCCCTATTTGCTCCAGTGTGTGTGTGTGTTTTGGTGGACATGAGAGACTTATTGGTTGTGAATCATAGTCGGTCCATCCAAGAATAATAACCATCCAGTTGCTACTTTATCCTCCTAATCAATAAGTGTCTGTGATGAACTGAGAATTAACCAAGTGTCTTCAGATGAGAAAGTGAGTTCTGGGATGATCCACTGTTTTTGTTCGAATGGACATAAAAGGAATTATCTCAAAGTACAGGCCAAAATATATGATTATTCTATATGTTTGACATGTTTCTATGTTCACAAGAGCATGTTAGCTGATGATAACTGAAATTAAAACATATATATATATTTGTTTTTTGCAGCTTGGTTCCTGTGTGATCACTCACACAGGAGGCAGAATTTATGGACAGATTAACAGATTATGAAGGTAAGCGGTATATTACATACCCGGTCTTGTTCTTGTCTAACAGGCTGGGAGCCATGGCTCTGATGTAGGCACAGGTGCAGATCAGGAGGAGAATCACTGTGAGCAGTGCCTGGAAGTTGAAAATAGCCGACTGAAAGCAGAAAGACAATGATATGATATTAGAGACGTGATTTAATGCAGCTCAGAAGCAATAGCAAATAATCTCACATTCACTCTGGTTAAATCTGTACGAGACTGATGTTCTGCCACTTGTTCTCAGGAATGTCGTTGTACCAGCTGTTCATACAGATGCTGTCACAGACGCGAGTGGCTTTTATTTAGCTGTGTAGACCTAGTTTGAGTCACATGACTGTCAAAGATTCATCAGCACGTTTTATAATTAGCTGCTCATCAGAATCTTTGCTTAGAAGTGAATGCATGTCAGCGATAATTGGTTTGTATCTGTAATCTGTATGGTCTAATCTAAAGATTTAGATGCTTTTACCTCTTTGACTCTGTGTTCTTGTTTGTACTGATCAGCTGCAGTACCGCTTATTTTCACTCTGTTTTGGATGGATGTGAAGGCTTTCCATTCAGTTCTAACAAACTTAAAGATGACCTACCAAACTTAAAGATGACCTACAAACCTAAAAACAAAAAAAGTGCCTCATTCCGCCTTCTTATACTTTGCTTTAAATTATGTAGATGATAAATTGTCAAGACAGCACATCATTAAACTGTCTGTGTGTATAAAAAGCAAACATTCACAGCTTTTAATACCCTGTAGCTTCCAAAATGAAATCACATATTGTTATTATTTGTAACTTTTGGTGCATTCTTCCCCCGATTTCCATCTATTTTTTAATCATCTGAACCTCGGGTGTGGCAATAAATTAAACTGAAATTAGAAATGAATAAGTGACTTACTTATAAGTCTTATGTTTTTATAAATAAATCTTACAATATTTCCATTTCGGCTTGTTTATAAACATACATTTGCACAGGTAACCCAGGAAACTGCAATGACTATTTACATGGACAAACCTAACTAACCAAAGATCTCTTCCCTAATCGTTATCATTGCAAATTTAACCGAACCATAATTCACGTGTTAATCCCAATATTAAACGCAGGAATTATGTTCATTATGTCTCATTGGGGACAAAATAATCTTGATAATCTCAGCGATTGTAGCAGAAAGACTGTAACAGACACGACACACACACACACTTGTGGTGCCGCTACGTGGCAAACCCTGCGCTGTTTAGTTTCATTTAAGTCATTATTAATCACTTTCACCCTTACGTAACGTGTATATAAGGCATATTTTTAAGAGCGCTGCAGCTCAAGTTATACACATATATCGAACATGCCGATATTTACGAACAGAAATATATATTTTAAGATACACTTGCTAAACCTGTTAGCACATGCTAGCTAGGTTGTTTAGCATTCGTTTACTATTCGCGTCTCGCATGAATGCAAATGCGAGCATTGGCCGCTGTCATTGTGCGCTGCACAGACTTCACCCGATGTGTGTGTGTTTGAGATTGTGTTTTTAAAAAGAAGAAAAGTCGTTTAATGAGCAAAAACAACCGAAACGAACTCACCATTTTTGTTTCAGAGTCAACGCCACATCACACTTCCTGCTCTCCGGAACGTAGGCACGTTACGTAAGCAAACGTACGTGCACGTACGTTACGCGTCGGACGTCGTTCGCTGATTGGCTGAGAGCAGAGGTGAAAGTTGAAACTGGTTCAAACCGACTGTAACAACAGCTGGAGCAGGAAAGACTGAGCAGTGAGCACAGAACACTTGGTTTTGGACGTCGCAGCAGTTAGTTCACACTATACCGTAAGTGTCCTGACAAAATGTGGATTTTAAAAAGTGTTTACAACAACATCAGGTCAATGAATTCAGCCCGACTGTGTGTGAAACGTGATATTTATCACGCAGGAGGACACACTCACAATGAGTGAGTCCTGTCAAAGGTGTGTTACCTGCACTCAAGAGAGATCGATATACATTAATAAAACATGAAATATGAATGTAATGTAATACATTATCGTCTTACAACACGCTATATAAAACAATGTAAAGGCACATTTAGAGTTTATGGGATAAATTGATAAATAAATCAGTTTTATCTTTATAACTTTAGCAAATCACAACACACAAACACTAGCTACAGCAATTAGCATACAGCAATTAGCATACTGCACCAGATACTCGACACTTAATAAACAGGGGAAAACAACATAAACCAGTAGCATAAAATAACCTGATATGATAACCTGATTATCACCGTTTATGTCATGCTACTGGACAAATGTGTTCTTAAACTTTTTGTTTATTTATTTTAATCTGACTAGATTAGAGCTGCAACTAACGATTATTTTCATAATCGATTAATATGTCGATTATTTTCTCGATTAATCTTTTGGTCCAGAAAAAGTCAGAAAATGTTAAAAAACGTTGATCAGTGTTTATCAAAGCTGGAAATGATGATGTTCTCGAATGTCTTGTTTTGTTCACAAACCAAAATGATTCAGTTTTAATGATTTCTTTGTTTATGTGGAGCAAAGAAACCAAGAAAATGTTCACATTTAAGAAGCTAAAACGATCAGAAATCTTGTTTTAATAATGAAAAAAGCTTCAAACCGATTATCGATTATGAAAATAGTTGGCGATTAATTTAGTAATCGATTAATAATCGTTTCAGCTCTAGATTGGATTTGCAGTGTTAAACTTTATATCGTGGGAGGGATTGTAGAGGATTCTGCTATCAGTTTCCATCAGACTGTTTTTAATGCACATTTTGTATTTTTGCCTAATAATAAAAGTATATATTAAAACAAAACATAATAATACATTCTAAAAAAAAAACCAAGATCTTGAAATACTGCATTTTAGATGTGAAATACTGCATTTTGTGAAAAACTGGGATTATTGATTAGAGCATTGGTTCAGATATTGAGCTTTTTCCGTTTAATTTTCTACACACTCTGGTCAAATTCCACTCCGATCACATACCCTGGAATAAACAGTAGAACAGTATTTCTAATTTTCCTCCAAGTAACACCAGAGGAAGCTTGCGTACACATAACGTACCACAGTTTGAGAACCATGGGATTAGAGGTAAATTAATAAGAATAAGTGCAGGGAAAAACAGGTTCAGCAAATCACGTCACAGAGATGGAAAAAAATGGCCAGAGAGAGGCGCGGCAGCAGGAACATTGATTGGAATTTATAGGTATTCCTCTTATTAAATCTTATTCTCTATTTTTTGTGGTTTACATTTCTCTCAAGGTTCTAATGATGACATAGCCTCCCTACCAGCGATATATCTTGATTTCATTTAAAAATATGTTTCTTGAAACGTTCTCAGCCGTGCTTCTGAGCCCTGGACACTCCTAGAAAGAAAGCTGTGTTCATGTAGGAAAATATCTGTCAGATTGCAAACCACACATAAATACTGTTTTCCATATTTTATTAAAAGAGTGTGGAGGAAAACTTGGCGTCGTTGAGTGGAAAGTCTGGTTTTTAAAGAAGATGAGCAAGTGTGTAAACTTTAAAGTGTCTCACGTTCCTGCTGCGTTTTATGTTTACTGTCTACTGACTGTGCAACACATATACCTGCAGTCAGTGAATATTTAGCTATTTATGTGAAAGAAACCTTCCTAAAGTGAAGGTAAATATGTGTTTTGTATGTTTTCCTGCAGGGAAGTGGAAGTGACTGCAGTGATTACAGTTACTTGGTTTCCATGCGGTTTTGATCCTCAAATTAAACATGACTCAAATATGATTATCCTGATGGTTATGGAAGTTATGCTGTTGTTCTTTCACGGGCCTGTATTGTTTCAGAGTCTCTCTGATCCTCACTGTCAGACCTGGTGTGGCTGATCCACTCCTCTGCAGATCATCTGAATGTGTTTTTTTTAGTAAGAGGACAAAGAGCTGCACACGTTCTTCAGCTGAGTTGCGTTACAGCACTTGTACTTTTAGCTTCTGTCCTCACCTCATTTTTCACTCGGTGGTTTTATAAAGTGTCATCAGATCTCACTGTAGACTTGCTTTTATTGTTCCAGACTAAGAGAAGTGATTATGGTCACTCTAACGAGACATGAGACTGATGCAAATTCATGGCAGGGTGTGGATGCTGTTGTGGCGACGTAATCCGCTAAAGGTGACACCGAAGAATGGTATCTAGGATATTGGATATTGATGATATCGGAGCCTTTGCTACCTTTTTATGATGAAAATATTTCAACAGCATGCACATCATGTCAAACGGCTCACGATGCCGCTCTATGACCCTACGACCCTGACCCGTTAACACTACATCACGTCTCTTCACCGCAAACAACAAGAATATAAAAGTGTCCATCGTTAAATTATAGTAGTTTCCCTAAATCTGGATTTAATGTCGTGACATTATCGTGATGTTAGTCAGTATTTTCAGATTTTATTTTTTATTTTATCTGCAAAGTGGCTTAAATGAGAGCGAAATGGCGGCCGAGGCCCAGTTTGCTCTGGTTTAGGGTCGCCTGGCTTTAATCTCTGATGGATAATGACCACAGAGGAGCAGCCAGAGACTTGTCCTTTTCATCTTGAATTGGAGAAAGCAATGAGGTGAAAGTCCAGGGAAAGGAAAGCCCAGAGGACTGACCAATTAAAGAGGCAGTTAACTGCCTTTTTTTTTTTCTTACTCAATGAACATCTAATTTAAGACACAAGATGCATAATTACAGGCTGTGTTTGTCTATGCTCACTATCTCCCGCACAGTTGTGTTCTGGCAGTTTTTCCCTAAAGAGTGGTGCAAAAAAAAAGGTTATGTATAAAATTAAAGAGCATGAAAGAAATAAAGAATGAAGTCCGCGTTCGGAGCTTTGGGTCGTGATTTTAAACATTCCAGCGACTGAAAAAGTGAACAGATGCTAACAGGAAGACTCCAGGACAGACTTTGAAGGCTGAATGCAACTCTCCATTCCTGACAGACAGCACTGTTTATTTAATTGGAGTGTCCTTCTGTCATTACCACAGGGTCATACTCCCTGTAGAACAGATGTTACAGTAACTAATGAGTAGCCGGGCTCACTTCATGGGGTTAAAGTTGAACCTCTCATTCAGCCACGCCCCTTTTTTTTTTTGGAAGAACAAAGGGTCAGCGTTAATCTGCTGCATGGTTCTTTGCGCATGTGCATGTATGCAAACCTCTGGTGTTTGATGGGATGTATGTTTCTTTTTGGACGACCCAATGTAAAAAGACGCCGTCAGGTCATAACTTACAGCGCAGTGTCCGAAAGCACTCATTTTCATTTTTTTTCAAACATGTCCAGTTCGGCGAAACTAGCAATTTAGCTGTCCTTTTCCTCTCCGTCGCTACACACTTTGCCCTGTAGTTAAAGCAGGCGAAGATGGCCAACTCGCCTCTCACCTCACGTGGAATCGCTAATCGCACGTTCTGCCGCGGACGTCCGTAATCAAGTAAAAGTTTCTCAAGACCTTTTTGAGGGGAAAATCAGTGTGTAGTTGTTGGGTTGAATGATTAATCATTTTACATTTGGAACAATGCAATTACCAAATTACAAAGGCTGCTATTCTATGCCAACAGTATAATTCAGAAAATATTCACCTTTAAGAAGCTGAAAAACCACAGAAACCTACCAAATGTTCACATTTGAGAAGCTGAATGAACAGAAATCTTGTTTCAATCGTGAAAAAACCCTCAAACCGATGAATTGATTATCAAAATAGTTATAGTTGACGATTGATTTACTAATCAATTAATAATCGATTATTCAAGTTATTGTTTCAGCTCTAAGTGGAGATTTGCTCAGTAAAATAGTTGAACCATGTACTATTGACAGTTAATGTTTGAGATTCAGGGTTATCTACCAACATCTGAATAGCTATTATATGTAGAGCTGCAACTAACGATTATTTTCGTAATCGATTAATCTGTCGATTATTTTCTCGATTAATCGATGAATCGTTTGGTCCATAAAATGTCAGAAAATGTTAAAAACCGTTGATCAGTGTTTGTCAAACCTGGAAATTACAATGTTCTTGAATGTTTTGTCCACAAACCAAAATGATTCAGTTTTAATGATTTCTTTGTTATGTGGAGCAGAGAAACGAAGAACATATTCACATTTAAGAAGCTAAAACAATCAGAAATCTTGTTTTTAATCATGAAAAAAGCTTCAAACCGATTAATATATTATCATAATAGTTGGCGATTAATTTAGTAATCGATTAATCGTTTCAGCTCTAATTATATGATAAATAAATAAGTAGTTGTGTTAATCTAATGTGCACACGTTTGTAATATAGTGTAATCTCCGTCTAATATGTGGTTTTATTTGGCCTCAGTAAAGCTCACTAAATGGTTAAAATGTCCTCACTTGAAGACATCTTTGTCCTCCATATCTTTACCCTAAACGACCCAAAAGACATTAAAATCAGACTACAACTGGTCCCTTTTTCTTTCTTTTTTTTCTGTTTTGTTGAGAATATTCTTCTGTTTATCTTTAACAGCATGTAATTACCCTGCTGGTGATCATCGAGCCCACGTAGAAAAATGCTGCCAGAACCTGTTAATGTCCACATGGTCCCACTGAGTGAGCGAGACCCACATTGAGGAGGACACACGCTAAGACTTTTATTACCAAATCCAAGTGGTGGAACAATGAGTTGCATTGATATAGAACTGTATGACAAAACCTGAAAACAACAACATGGACTGACTGCAGAGCCATTGTTGAAGGAACTCAACATTAAAATGAACGCGGTTTCTTAATGGTTTCTGTTTGATTTCCTGCAGGTCTGAACGTGGAGAAGCATGAGTGGTACAGTCCGTCAGATCACAGTAACCACTGATCCGAGTACACCCTACTTCCTGAGAGTGGACTGGGCTGGAGATCTGGGTGCTGGATTTACCCTGGCCCTCACCGATGGCAGTTCAGCGTGGATCGGAGAAGGTAGATTTTTCACCAGACAGCTGCAGTGCTTAGAATGAGCTTTTTACATGTGCTTTAGGTAAAGGGCCTCGCTTTACGGGGGCTGCCATCTTGTGTCGTCACATTACCACAGCATCGGTTCTTGAAGAATGACATCCTCTCTGGTTTTCAGAGTTCACCGTCATTCATTTTGCCTGTTTTGGAAAGGGAGGAGTGATCGGATGAGTTAAATATCTCACCGTTCAGTGTGAGATTTTATAGAAAACTGACCCCACTCACATTTTACAGTATCTTAATCAACTATAAGCCTGGCTTTCACCATGTTTTTCTCTTTACACTGGGAGAAACTACATTTTTCCATGTTCAAACATAATTAATCGAATAATTACCTGGTATTAAAGGCGCCATATGTAAGAATGTGGCCAAAAAAGGTAACTACATTCAAATTCAAAATACAGAGGTCTTTTAGGTCTCGTTTTCTGACGTAACTGGAAACCCGTGGTTGCTCGGCAGCTGAGACTTTACTGACTGCAATGATTGGTAGACGGCGGTAGGTGGCGCCACATGACGCCACAACATGATTTCAAAACATAAACATGATTTGCAGTCTGCAAAATATTTTTTTTAATGCAAATATTTTGTCTGTACTGTTGTTGTTGGTGAGTTCAGTTTGTTATATGAACATTAATCCTGAGTCTCTGTGACATATTAGGAGGATTTTATGGCCAGTTGATTTAGATTTATTACATAATGCACCTTTAAATGTAGATTTATTTCGCGTTTGCATGGTTTATGAAACAACACATGGGCTTTTTCCTCTGAAAAATGTGGGTTCACATGTACCACAGAGTAGTCGTAGTCAATCGACATGGGCTTTTCTGTGGCTGATGCCAATCTTAAGAACTGAGTGCAGTCAAAATATGTGATGCACACAACTGCTTAACATTTATTGAACAACATTTATAATCTCTCTCCAATCAGTTTTCTGTGTTTATACTACACACAAATACATAAATAATTAAATATAAATATGAAATACATGAAATGGGTCAGCAGAAAACTTAAAACTTGTCACATAAAAATGTATAAACTTACGAATCATGAAAGGCCAATTAAAAAATGGCATCAATTCGGAGATTAATAATCGGACGACCCCCGCTTCAGAGATACTTCTCCTTTGACCTGCGTTGACTCACGTGAGTTGTCGTTATCGTGACTAGCGTTCACCTGGCTCTCCGTACTGTGCAGGCACCTGGCTGAACCTCACCTCATAATATTCTAACTGTTAGTTCCTTAAACTCGAGGGACAGCAGTGACCTTGTTTCAGCTTACAGGTGTAGAAAGTAGATTAAAACCTACAAGGCTCGTCTTTGTATGTACTAGTCAATGTTTAGTGTGTGTGTGTGTGTGTGTGTGTGGTTAAATAGGCACGAGTGATCATCCTGTGCAAAGACACCTGGAATATAACAGCTCCCTGGTTCTTCCGTCGCTGTCCATCTGCAGGGCTGACAGGCAGAGATGAGGCTGTGACAGGGGCTTCTGGGTTGTCAGTGTTTCCAGTGTTTGATGTGTTAATTGGGACCCTCAACCCTCTTGTGAGCAGCTGTGAAACAGCTGATGACATTCCCCGTGGTTTCTCCGCATGCTTCTGTTAGAATCGGCTTTCACAGGCGTCCACACATCGCTCCGTAATCCACGTTTATGCTCTTTTTTTGCAAATTGTTTAACTGTCACCTCTCGGCCTCCTGTCTCGTTACTCTTGATTGTATGAACTGAGCATGAAGAAGAAATGTAAAAAGTGATTTTCAACCACACGTTTATTTTCAGTTTCAGAAGATGAGGTGACAAAGGAAGCCAACGAATTGGGAGTCGAGAGAGAACGATATGTGAAAGATCTTCAGCGAGCACTAACGGAGAGTGAAGATGGAGGAGGAGGAGGAGGAGGACAGAGAGGGAGTGGCAAGGAGGTGTATTCTTTCCGTCTTACTCCAGATCACTGCCGTCTTTCATATGAGAAGATCTGTGATGACGTCTCGGTGAGCACCATTCTCCACTCATGAAATCCTATTATTGTTCCATTCATATCACAAACACGCAGTTGCAATGACAATCGTCAGAGGTGCAGGGGTTGGTCTATTTCTTGTATATTAGTTATTTCCATATTTCTGCAGTTCTTGGAGTACATTGTTTAAAAATGAGTGACAGACGGCAGATTGTGACAAAGGGCAAAACGACTCTCTCCTTTTTCTATGTGCAAAATGCATCTTTGGTAAATGGTCTTTATTCATATAGCGCTTTTCTAGTCCACTCAAAGTATCTTGCCCAATGAGATGTGTAGACTAGCAGAGCTGGGAATCGAACCCGCAACCTTCAAGTTGAAAGAAGACTCGCTCTTGCTTACCCTAAGTTGAAAACCTAACGTTTAAAGCAATGATCAGAGTTCCTGCAGGTCCTTGAAATCTGTGCAAGTTTGTGAATTTGAACATTTTCTTGAAAGGTTTTGAAAATCGCCCTAAATACAGGGTATCTGCGAGGTCTTAAATCCAATAATTTGAATTTAAGGCCTTAAAATGTCTTAAATTCTCCTAAAATCTCATAAAAGGTCTTAAATACAATTTTGAAAGGTCTTAAAAATATATTAACGTGAATTTTATTTAAAACGTGCATAAACTTCAGTCTCGCTTTGAATTTTTTCTATATTCGAGGATGCGATAACAATAACTACAACACAGAACTAAAGTAGGCCACCTGTGCTGCCCGGTGAGAATTAATCGTGCACCTCTAGCTAGTGTGCTGTGTGTTACAGCTTAGCATAGCAGTGGAGAAAACTTCATGAAACAGCCCACATGCTTCATGTCTTTTGTACTTTTTTGCCAGTATGGATTTGAACTGGGTCTTAAAAAAGTCTTAAAAAGTCTTAAATTTGACTTGTTGAAACCTGCAAAGACCCTGGGTTTGCATGTTCTTTGAAAAAGGATGTGGGAACCCTGGATTACACATTTATACAAACATATGCATGGGGAGTAAATTCAGTTTCTGCCTCTAAACTCTGAGAAAATGTTCCACGCTGTACTTTGAGAGGACTAAACTCTCATGCTCACATGATGCAACGTTTGGCTGTGGATTGTTCAGTAATTTGATCTTTGCTGTAATTGGTAATGGATGTTGACTGTGAGTGGTCTCACACACACAGAGGCAAAGAAAGCATTTTACATAGGAATAGAGAAAACCGTGTGCGTGTCATGTACTTACCTGTTGTCACAGTTACCCCCCCCCCCCCCCCGAGGTTAAATGCATCTAACGACATACAACAAAAATAGAAAGGAAGTGTTATTTTTTACAGCGGGGCTGTTTGAAAGATAAGGTTTATAGTCGTCTAACGTTATGGCAGAATTAGAAAGGTCCAGGTTGTCCTCGGGCCCCTGTGGAAATGGGCGAAGATAGGAATCATCCCGTTTATTTCCAGTCATCTGATAACGTCGTTGTATAACGGCTGCAGAGACAGTGGAGTTCAGATGCATGCACTGTATGCTTAGATGCTTCTTAGATGTGACGGAGCGATGGTTATCGTGCGTTCGTTTTACGCTTTTGCGTTATTCTTCCACATTAAAAGGATACTTTTTCTGCCTGAATGCCTCGTGTCAGTTGTGTTTCCTGAGACTTCTGTACGGCCAGAGGAAACACAGTGAAAAGGTCCTGTCGGGGTTAGAAACACCGTACTGACCATAAACCTCCTGATTTATGGACGAGGCCGTTCCCATCGAGCCATGTTAAGGGTGGCTGATTGAGAGCCGTCTTCTTTCACTAACTCCCTCTGGCTTTTTTTAAAAGTCTGTCCGAGTGTATGTCGTGTAGACGAGTGTTCCTGCGCTGTGTGTGTGTGTGTGTGTGTGTGTCTGGACACGCACAGACATCTGTTGGTTTTAGACGTGGATGCCGAGCTGTCGGCGTCCGAGTGCCGTCAAATGTGACCTCTCATGTAACGACGACGCGCCATATTTCAACTGTTTTAGAGTTGAATAATAGCAATTTAAGCAAGTTATTCGAGGTTTTTGTAAATGGAATGGAAGAGTTTTGAGTAGAGCTGAAACGATTAATCGATTAATCGATTATTAATCGATTACTAAATGAATCGACAACTATTTTGATAATCAGTTTGAAGCTTTTTTCATGATTAAAACAAGATTTCAGATTGTTTTAGCTTCTTAAATGTGAATATTTTCTTTGTTTCTTTGCTCCAAATCAACAAAGAAATCACTAAAACTGAATCATTTTGGTTTGTGGACAAACCAAAGACATTCAAGAACATCGTCATTTCCAGGTTTGACAAACACTGATCAATGTTTTTTTTTAACATTTTCTGACATTTTACGGACCAAACGATTCATCAATTAATCGATTACAAAAATAATCGTTAGTTGCAGCTCTAGTTTTGAGAGTAATTTGCATTGGATTTTTGTGGCTTAATTTACTTTAGTAAGTTCATATTCAACTAAAAGTCCATTTGCACACTAGACAAGTCCACGTGGCATTTGGCTAAATGTTCTTTTTTCTTTGCAAAAACCCACACTAAAAAGACAAAGTGTTTGACAAATGTGTGCAGTTTAAAAATCCCAATCCCTTCTCACATTACATGGCAATCATCACCGTGTGAGGTATTTGTGTGTGTGTGCGCCAGACACAAATCTCAGAACACTGCAAACACTAGGGAACTATTTGCATTAAGCGCAAACTACCACTTTTCTTTAACACCTGCTTCTCCCTCGTTGAGCATTTGTCGAACACATCAGGGGTTAAGGAAAGAAAATAAGTGGAGCGCCTTTTCCCAGCCGGATAATTTGAGGGTGCAGAAAATGAGCAAAAACGAGGTCGAGTTTCCTTCGGGACGAGAATCAGAGACGAAACAGGTGGTGAACTTAACCTGACATTTAATATTTTATGAATGTGACCCCAGAAGTTGTAATGATGAATGTAATTTCGGCGTTGGTTGTTAAACGGGCAATAAGCAGGTGTTTTACATGGTTAAGTTAGACATTATCTCCTCCTTAATGTCTGTTTAAGTACTGTGCCAAAATGTCATCGGTGGGAAAAGGAAAAAAAAGTGTTTTTGTAGCACGAATGTCATTTCCTCATATTTACATTGTTTTCCATTGAGTTAATAATGGTTTTAATTGCAGACATTGTTCTATAGGACTTTAGTTTAGAGTCACGATCTGGCTTCATTTAACAAAACAACAACAACAACAACAACAACAACAATGCCGGATTGTTTGACAATCAGCAAAGACAGACGCACAAATGCTATTCAGATGCTGCCAATTATTATTTTTTTTTAAATAAAAGTACTCGCTGGAGTATCGTTTACTGCTCGGCTCAGAGCGGCTTCTGTCCGGGGAGACCGGGACTCCAGCTCTCGATAGTTGTGGTAACCGAAGCCGCAGGATTTTCTATGAGTCTGTGTGGGTGAGTGTTTTATGTTTGTCAAAAAAATTGTGTTATAGTTCACTTGGGGATTCCTGCTGCGGAGCCTGACGCCAGACAGAAACTTTCACTGGAGCAGTCCATGTCCTCATATTCTCAACAAGTCACCCCCCTAATCCCAGAGTGTAAAATTATACGATCTGCATGTAGGAATATTGTAAATTTATAGATTAGTGTACGGTGAGATTTAGTCCATTAGATTAATCTTTGGTCCAAGTGAGAAGACTTAACACATAAAATGGTTGACCTGTTTTTAAAAGAATAATCAGCCACTGTGTTTTTTAACAACTTTGCAGTTATTCATTGGCTTCATGATGGTTTTCTTTCTGTTGGGATTATTGGTTAATCCTCCTCATCTGGTCTGGATTTCGTTGCTCTCTTTAAGTAGCGCGTTCTCTTGCTTGGTGGCACGTCTTTTATTTTTATTTTTCCCGTCTTTACTCGCCGCGTCCAGATGGCGACCGGTTGTGATGTCATCCATTAGCATCAAAACTGAAGACGTTTCACAGGCGTTGTCCGGAACCGGGCTCTCATTGAATGATATCAGCTGTCAATCACACACTGGTGTCCACTCGTATGTGTCATACTTTATCATCTAATTTCCATCATTTACAATATCTGAAATCAGGCATGGAGACCATTCAATTGGCTCATTTTCCATTCAAAAAGAGTTCTTTTTGCAATGAGGAGAGCCGCCCCCTGCTGGCTATTCAGTATATTATTACTTCCAGGTTCTTCTCGGGATATATGTGATCTATGGTTATGTGCAAAATCAAATGTCACCAAACCATCGGAGAGTAAAAGAAAGTGCCCACAACATATCCTCCATTCATTCTTCAGGCTTCCCATCTGGTTTTTACCAAACTGCAGTATGACTAATGGAGTCATTTGCTCTTCAGTTGGTTGCGAAGCTACACATTTTTTATGAATTTAGTTCTTTGAAAGGCGAGTTCCGAGGTTTTTTGATGGTTGCCAAAGTGCTTTTATTGTCTTTTCAGGAACCCAAGGAAAAAAAATAAAAGCCAAAGCAGATGCTTTCAAGTACTTGTTCTGCTACAACAGTAAGTCATATTTTAAAGGGACACTGTGTAGTAACATGGTTGCGGGCCGTGGTTGCATAGCCACTGTTAGCAGCGAGACGCCATGTTTCTACCAGAGCCTGTAAGGACAAACGACAAATGACAAACGACAAATCAAGCGTCTCTTTACTTGTAGCGGAAGTCCCGCCTCCACTCTCTCCGCTTCGTCTGCTACGGCCGCGGTAGCTCGCCCTCTCCCTCGCCTCACGAACCTCATCTGCTGACACGGAGAAAGACGAGGACGACATTTGACCAGCTGAGGATACCGTAGCGCTCAGGGAAAGGAGGGGGTGAGCAGATTTTGTAAATTTCAGCCTCTCCTCTAGATGGAACTATAAACTACTTACTTCACCTTTAAATCGGTCCACATTATCACGTCTCATCCACAGATATCTTTGAACCCGATACTCTAAAAGAGAAAGTATTTTCTTCCACTATCTGCGATCGTAGAGCACACATGTTGATGAGAATGTACGCGTTATCAGGGACGGACAGACGGACTGACCGCCGTCGCCCCTCACTTCCTCTTTATCTGACCTCACGCCTCTGCACGTCAGATGAGGGAGTCGATGGGACGAGCTCATGTCCGTTTGATGCCCGGTCTTCCCGTGGTGGGCACCAGTGCTCGCCCTCGAACACTGTCTCTTTGTCGTCAGCCCACACACTTCCCTGTTCCCTTTGACACAATAGTGATTTTCAGATTGAGAGAAGGAAAGAGGAGCGCATTTGATCGTTACACTCTGAAATGACCTTGTGAAAACGATGTTGCTGGACTGGAATGAAAGTGACCTTATAATAAGTGTGAAATACAGTGGGATTGAACTGCTATATCTCACTTTTATAGTCGCTTATTGGTTAAACGGGTTATTGTCCTCTAATCCTTGGGAATAAACGATCGGTTCGATGTGTTGGACGGCGCGATAAGGACATCTTTGTGTCCTCCGATGCCCTGGGTGGTATCGTTTTCACTGGGGCTGTTTTCTTTTTGGCTGCGTCCTCTACACCTACGTCCCCCCCTTTCTCCATGGGTTTGACCTTATGGTCTGGCTCGCTGACTGGGGACACACACATACAAGCAAACCAGTTAGACCACACACACACACACACTGGACAACGTGATCATGTGGGACAAATTCATCCTGAGAAGACGATTTGACATTCCCATATTTGACAGATGTGGGTGTATACAGTAGACTGTTGTCAAACATCGAGTCCATCATTCAAATCCTACGTCTAATGAACCATATACTCGATTATTGGACGTTTCTGTGGGGAAAGCATAGGAAAAATGTGTCAGAGTGGGCCGAGCGTCACAGACAAACAGTCTGACCTCCCACACCTTAGTGAGCAGAGGTGGTAAGAATATGCACACTGACCTTTAACGTTATCTCTGTGTCCCAGGAGAAAAAGGCAAAGCTAGAGAAAATAAAGATTGCCTTTCACTGTTTTTTTTTTTGTCTTTCAACAAGCATTCGAGCCTGTTTTATTTCTTCAATCTTGGCAGCATTTTTTAGATTTATACCTTTTGTTTAATGCATTTTTTCTCCCCCCCCCCTCCACTTCCTAAGCGATGCAGTAACGGGAAGGTAAATGTTTGGTGATGTGGAATGCACATGTTTACTTCTTCCAGTCCCTAAAACTAAAGACGGTGAAGCGCACGAGGGTTAGTATTTAAAGGAAGTAGAATGTGGAATAAACAGCAGTTGAGTGTAATTTCCATTGTTAATTCAGTAAATAAGGGTTGCGCCTCTGTCAGGTTTGATCTCTGTTTCTGCTGCGCTTCGCTCGGTTGACGCCTTGTTAACATGCCGGTCAGGAAGATTTATGGCCTGAGACGGTGTAAAACTCTGATGACAGCGTTTGTCAAAGTCCAATTATTGTGAATTGAGACTTGAATAAGTAAATGTAGGACATTTAAAACATGCTTGAAAGAGTGAGAATATTAGTGAGCTCAGCATTTCTGTGTGCTGAAGCCTTCACATTATCTCAGCTCACGCTGCTGATTTATCACCAAATGACTGTTACAGGTAACTAATAAAGGTAGAGGGTGTGTTTGAAGAGACGTTCAAAGCAGATATTACTCCTACTCGGATTCAAATTTAATGCTATTTAAGACCTTTTTAATACCATCAATTCAATTAAATGCCAATGACACTACCATAACAGCTAGTATAATGGAGGATGTGTCATTAGATGTTGATTAAATGTCTCCAACCACAAATAATAAGTAAAAATCAACAAGCTTTCTAATTTTTCACCTTCTTAAATGTGAATATTTGCTCCATTTGACAGAAGAAATCATTAAAACTGAAATAATTAACTGGTTTTCAGGATTGGTCAACACCATTTTTCACATTTTATGGACCAAACAACTACTCAATTAACTGAGAAAATAATTAACTGATTAATCAATTATGCAGCACCTAATAGATTTGGGATTTGACCTGAAGTTAAAGGTGCATTATGTAATAAATCTAAATCAACTGGCCATAAAATCCTCCTAATATGTCACGGAGACTCAGGAATAATGTTCATATAACAAACTGAACTCACCAACAACAACAGTACAGACAAAATATTTGCATTAAAAAAAAATCTTTTGCAGACTGCAAATCATGTTTCGGCATGTGGCGCCACCTACTGCCGTCTACCACTCATTGCAGTCAGTAGAGTCTCAGCTGCCGAGCAACCACGGGTTGCCAGTTACGTCAGAAAATGACACCTAAAAGACCTCGGTATTTTGAATTTGAATGTAGTAACCGTGTTTGGCCACATTCTTACATATGGCGCCTTTAACAGTGGTCACTTCCAACCAGGCTCCTATTGGACGACACCAGCTGTCAGTCACACTGGTGTCCACTTATGTGCTGATTATTGTCTATTTTCCTTTCAGTGGGAACATAAATGATAAAATTGCTATTGAAGAAGAACTGAAACTAACGACTGAGACCGTGAACTCCTCAGGAAAATGTTTACTGATGTTTATAAAATGAGACTTCGCCCCCTAGTGGCTCACTGCTATTTCCGCTCTATTTACTGGGCTGCACTTTCCCAACCGGAAATGTTTTATATGCACTCCATGGTTTTTCTTTTTGACGCTGAGAAATGGCTAGACGCTGTGACTATTTAAGTCAAATGACCTGTTTCATCTTGGCCTGTTTCTACTCCGTTTTATTCCAGCTGAGGTTTTTTTTTATACGTATAAACCGCTCCACGTTCCTTGAATAGCTTTGCCAGTTAGCTCACGATTCCCCGGGGCATGCACAGGAGGAAGGTGGCAGTAGCTGTGCCCGGTCTTACCGGGAGTTTCCACATACATGTACACCGGTCTCACCGTTAATGGCCGACCATCTGGCACAAACACGGCATCTATTTCTACTTGTTGATGATTTCCTGAGATTCTGTGTCACACAAACTTTTTCTAAACATCTGAGAGGAGCCTGCACTGGATCACAGTGACATCCTGAGTTTTTATGAGTTCATCAGGAACCTCGTTCTCCATTACATGCTGGGTGGTCATCTCCATGTCCACGTGTTGCACGTGAGTTTTGTCGATCGTGGGAAGGTAAGGGACTGCATGTGCCCATAGAAAAACAACTGCAGGAAATCTTATCTTACTTTCAGGATTATGGGTGAATTCCAATTCTTTGCTTAACCCTCAATCTCAAAAATGCTCTCCCTCTAGTCTAAGTGCTGTCCCGATTCTCAGAAAAATTGAGTTGAGGCCAAGTTTAAGGTCTGTATCGCCCTCAATATTGAGATTTTCCGAGACCACCCTTGGGAGCGAGGGCTACCCAGAATGCATTGCGTGTTTTGACATAACAAAGATGGCGTCGAAAGCAGTGAAACGAGTGAGATACAAATGAAGTATTTTCTTTGTTAATACAGATATAAAAATGATGAAAACTATTGTATTATCTTAGTTTAGGACCATATTATGGATTACTGACGTCATTGTTGCGTAACATTTATTTTTATTTTACGATCTTTTGTCAATAGTCGGCCGGTGTGGTTTACTTTTCAATAAGTCGTGGTGTGTGGTAACTGTCAGCTGAATATTTGTATGAGTATCATCTTATAACTAACTGACAACCTAATAACTTGACTGACAAACGGATCAGAATAAATAATCCTGACGTAAATCTGTTCTTCTTCTTCTTCTTTTTTGGAGTTGACAGACTGGACGCAGCTTTGGCGTTATTCTGCCCCCTACAGTCTGAAGACGTATCTGCATTTAAGGGGTGTCCCATTTCTAAGTGACAAAATAACCCTCAACACTTGGTTTTGAGGCCAGTTAAGATTAAGGGTTGAGCTTGAGGGTTAAGATTGAGGGTTAAGATAGGAATTGGAATTGGCCCGAAGTCTGTGTCAATATTAGAGGATGAGGGGGTAGAAGAGGACAGGAATAGAGAGGCGACCAAAGAACAGAGGATTCATAGCGGTGTTCAGGTATAGGTGAAGGAAGTGGAGTTTGTGGGAGCGAGGTGAAGCCAATGTCCACTCACTGACACATGTTCAGCTTCTCCAGCAGAGGAGAAAACAGCTGTGTGGCCTGCCAGGACAACGTCAGGCCGGGACAAAAAATGACAAGTATTTTATGAGAGCGTTTGAAGATGGCCGCTTTATTGCAGTGGGTCTGTGACCTCGACACAGCCCAGCGAAGATTTAGCAGCTCATCGCCTTCTGGTTTCTCAGCACACCGTGAGCAGGAGCTTTCTGTCGGTCTCTTTGTGTGTGTGTGTGTGTGTGTGTGTGTGTGTGTGTGTGTGTGTGTGTACATGCAAGGATCTCCACGGCAACGTGCAAAGGAAGCAGCTCTGCAGTTGTACACAGCTTCCATGTGCTTATTCTGGGTATTCTATATTTAATTAGTGTTTGCTGTAAACTCACTCATTTTTTTTTTGCCAATTTAAACTTTGAAAGCTTGCGGTGGAATTCAGAAAATTTTACACGCCAACGAAAAGTTTCAAAAATGTCTGCGTTTTTTTTTCCTGCAGCCAGCTCAAAAACACCGGCCCCGTGTGACTAAGTGCCAAAATACAAACTGAATGAGGAATGTTTTATTACTTCTGAAGCCTGCTTGCGATTCCAAAGCTTTACCGTCAAAACTCGACAGAGAGGAAAGTTTGCGCTCACTTGGAACCGGCGAGTGCCGACCGCTCGATTCATCCTGTATTTGTCCCAGACTGAAGAAAACTCCTCTTCGCCTTAAAACGTCTCGATTCAGAGAAAACGTGACGTCATGGTTTTGTTGCACTTCCACACTGCACACTCTTTGGATGGCGGCGAGGTGCAAGTGCTTGCTCACTGTTTCACTGTTTATTTCAGAATCTTCTCGCGCTGAGACGATTAGATTCTTGTCTCAAATCTGGCCCGTTACTCGTGTCGATTGGTGTGTTCTTTTTTCCAAGAGGATGAGCTGAAAGCTGGGCGATGATGCATCCAAGGCTGCGTCCAAGTCCATTTCGCTCTTCTGCCGTTTGTTTGCCTGGTTTCAGAAAGAGCTGCTAACGAGAAACAGCTCTGTTGTAAAGTAAGAGTAAGGATTTACTGTTTTCTTGCATCTCGCGACAAGGTGAAAACTGACATTTGAACGTAAGCGTTGACAGATCTTTGTGGCTGTTGAGAACCAATTAGGACGCGAATGTCACTGAATGTGTTGTAGTTTTGAAAGGTCTTTGTTTCGGCGTGTCCACACTCTGGACAGCAGCCGTATCCAGAGCAGAATTTGAGCATTTTTAGACGAAAACGGAGCAATGTGCCTGTAGCCGTGGTCTTAAATCTGCCGTATTGACAACTCCCAGTTGTTGTAGATGCTCGTAGAGAAGCACCTCGAGGCTATTTACTCTTACTGGTCACCTATTGGCACGGTGAGGTCTTCCCACGGTGCTTTGCTGCTAAACGTTTGATGTCTAATGAAGTAAGTCATCCATCAGAGACGTCTTTATTAGCTTTTAATTTTTTTTAATTGATGCATTTTGTAACATAACTTGTCATGCTCTCTAATTTTCCCCCCCGTTTTTTTTTCATATTTCCTCCCTTCATCTTCCAGGTGCACTTGGGCTCTGTGGAGCTCCAGCCGGCTCCGGAGCCTCTCGAGCTGAATCAGGAAATGATTGGCCAGTCGCTAAAGCGCAGCGCCGACCTGGAGTCCAAAAATTGCCAGCTGTTGAGGGAGAACCGCAGACTGAGAGAGGAGCACCAGCGAACGGTCGACGAGTAAGAGCGAGCAGGGTGACGCGGCTCTGCCGGCTGCACGAAATATTAAAAACTCTGTTTGTTTGTGAGAGAGCGATGTGATTGAGAGGAAATGGAAAAAACATCGGAGAGAGGAGAGAATGTAATTATTTTCTGCAGATGTTCGACACTGGTGTTTGTTTGTCAAGCATCCTGGTCGCATGAAAGCTTTTTAAGATGTGCTGCCAGCTGTTTGTATCCACAACAATCACCCGCTCTGACATCATCACTGGTCGCCCATCGAGGAGGGGTCGAGGCATCCACCCAGTGCTGCACACTGCACTTATGATTTGTGGGAACCAACTGCAAATGGTTTAGTCTTATGATTTTCATTTTATTTTCCCCTGGCACTTTACAGTTTCAAACAGCGCGTTATTGTTTATGCGATCGTTCATTTCTTGGACGACGAGTGGGGTATTTCAACACATTGAAACGCTCCAATTAGTCGGTACAGGGAGGAGGTATCAGTGTTTTTGCCCTTTTTTTTTGAACATTTCTGTGTATTTTTTTTACTCTGCAGGCTTGAGCAGCACGTTCACGATAAAGAAACGTTGGAAAGCGAGCTTTACTCGCGCTTTGTTCAGGTGCTGAACGAGAAGAAGGCGAAGATCCGAGGCCTGGAGGACAACGTCCGCCGCCTCCAACAGGAGACGAGGCGAAGGTCAGCGGGCGGAGTTTTCTCCGTCAATGAGATAATAATTTGGCCTCTTGTGAAACCCAGATGTCTCGTTTTGTTTGACCAGCAATTTCTCACATTATTAAATATTTCTATTTGGTTTAAAAACAGCTAAAGGGGATTAATCAGTCATCGATGGACTAATCCCTGCTTCTGTCATAAGTCATTCTAAACTATTGATTTATCTAAAACTGCACTCTGAGGCTTCAAGCATCTTGGCATCTTTAGCCGTTGGACTGAGGGATTAACAGATGCACTGTGTTGTGTTGTGTAACAGTGAAATGATCATATTCAGCTCTATAATGCTCTTTAGTTACACACTTAGACATTCTGTTAGCAGGCAGGTCAGCGCAGTGCTGTCAGATGTGGTTTACCACACGTTGGCTTCTGCAGAACAATGGTTTAATTGTTTTTTTTTTATATATAATCGTATGTAACCCTTCATCAGAACAGGCCAATGCATTTGGATGGAAGAGTTTACTCATAATTGCTGCTCACATATCTGGCTTCACCGTTCATCCCTCGTGGCCAATGAAATTAAATATTGAATGATTACCAAAAGATTTTTTTTTGCCAGCACAGTAAAATGAGATGCTGTGTCACTTTGTTTTTCCACAGTTTCACACTGCGTCTCTTCTCAAACTTGTCTCTTTTTCCCCCAGTGACAATGAATCAACTCGGAACGACGACGACGATGACGGTGGGGACGGAGGAGAGAGCGTCCAGAGCGTCCGTCCATCTCTGGAGCCGACGATCCTCATCACAGGTCTGTGTGTGTGTGTGTGTGTGTTGTGTGTGTGTGGTTGTACGTCATCACAGCGAGCACAAGTTGCCCCAAAGGCCCCTAAATAAAAAACAGAACAATAGAGGATCACAGTTGTGAAAGTGCATCTGCATCATGTGTTGCATCACCAATGCTGAAATAAGAATTAGAATAAAAGCAGATGTAAATATCTCATTGAATTTTAATGATGAAATTACGAAGGCTTTTGCACAATCGAAGCCAAACAAAGGCATTGTATGAATTAAATGATACCTGATCATTGCCGCGTGATCACATCAATAAGAGCTTATACCCCCTCCATAATATAGAAATACATCCCCATATTTGTATCATCAGTGTTCAGGTGACAGGGTTATGTGTTTATATTAGTGCTGTCGAACACGTTAACGCACGACGCGTTTCCATGACGACTGACCGTAAAATGACGCGCGTGATGTTATGTTTACGTAACTCCCGATTGTTAAAATGAGTCTCTAAAGTAAGGCTAAACTTTATAACCAGAGGCACACATAGGCAGTTACACAGGTACGCTAGTTATTTGTAGCGCTGCTCTTTTCCTTTAATAAACAGACCCCTCCATTTCCACTATAGGCTAACGCTAAAAGGAGCTAATGCAGCTAACGGAGCTAACTGGTAAACGGTGCCTATACTCCGTAAACGGGACGTCATTCGCGTCTTTTTCCGGTCAGTCGTCATGGAAACGTGATAGCGTTAACGCGCATTAACCTTTTTGCATAACACTAGTTTACTGTATATATGAAAGGGTGAACACAAAGCTGCAAAATATCAATAGACAAAATGTTTTATACATTAGGCTGGAATGGATTTCCTTTAAAACACAGGTTTAGAGCAGCTTTATCACAGTTTAATCCAACAAAAAGTGTGCTTGACATGTTCACACATTACTTTAAACATGCAGCACGTCTTATGGGACAAGGGGGTGCAAAGTACTGAACATGGTCATATTCTTTTCGCCCATTCCTGGTAGTCCATGTGATGTCATAGGTCAAGACGTGACTCAGTAATGATGCAGACACTTAAGTGAGACTCTCTGGTTTTTACCTTTTCCCTTGAAGTGGTTTTACTGTCCAATAAAGTTGACAGTGGAATATAATTGATCATGTAAGGAGGAGGTTTTAGACGTAAACGACATGCTCTTCATGCTCTGCTCGTGTGTAAAAAGCACACACGCCCCCCCCCGGGTTGCTGGTTTCTGGGAAAACACTCGTCAGTGAGTCATAAACTCACCCAGCAGACTCCGCGGCGATTGCTTCAACGCGGTTGGGTCCGTGAGGTGGTCTTCCTCTTCCTGCGTCACGCAGCGCAGGCGTGATGTCACATCTGCTGAGTCATAACAACCCCCACCCCCCACCCCCCCTCTGCTACCAGTGGGCGACAATCTGCAGGGATAACCCACTGATCGCTGTCTCAATGGCTGCGATTGTGTTTGGAGCCAAAGTCGAGCCACCCCAGGAGGATAATACATGTGCAAAACACCCCGATGTTGTCGTGACATCAGCAGGTTCTTGTTTTTTTGGCACACACACACACACACACACACACACTCTTGCTGTTCCTCCCATCCTGGCTGGAGTGGATGGGTTGTAGATTGCGCAGGATGGGTCTTGGCTCGCACGACTTTGTTGTTTGCAGTCCAGAATGGTCTGACTGTGTTCTTGTGTTTACAGCTCGTCAGCGAAAAAAAACACCCAGCAACTATCTTTTATCTGTGTGCGTCGATGGATTTGTCACCGTAATCTATATATATATATATATATATATATATATATATATATTTATACTGAATCAGCTGTCCAACAAATGAGTCTCTGGGCGTTTTTCTCTTTTTGGTGGAAAAGAAAAGCAAGTACTCTTTCAGTGGCCGTTAGAGCATTCTAATGGATTCTTGTTTATGTTGGTATCCCCAACAACTGTGTGCTCAGAGAATATGAAACGTGATCGTTTCTGGCAAAAATCTGATCTACACAAACCCTGCATGGATGACTTCACATGACACAGTAGCCCTTTAACAAGTGCGGCCCCAGATGATCCTCATGCCTCAGGCTGTATTTTCATATCACCGAGGCCTGATAAGAGGAAGCAGCTGAAGACAGAAGAAGAAACTTCAGGTGTTACATCTGATGACTGATAACACAGGAAACGTTACTGAGACGGAGACGGACGATGGAGAACGACAGGTGTGAGGCAGCACGGCTCAAGGCTGTGGTCCTCTGGTACCTTCTCAAGTAATGAGTAATGTTTACAGTAGTGACGTTTATTTTATAATCCGTCAAACCCAAGTCTTCAAACTCTTTCCTTTTTCTTTTTCTGTCAATCTTTTGATCAGGCTAGCAGCAGAGTTAAAGGGCAAACAGGTGTTCGTATGTCTGTCGGTGTATTTAAACCGTTGTACCTGTGGGTGACCGCTCTTACGTGGAATGCCAGATCCCTGTTCCCGATAAAGCCTTAAAGGAATTAAGGTGTGGCGTGTCCTCGGGTAAACAGAGGTTATCTGAGGCAATGTGCCGTAAATGTGCCACAAATGTGCCACAAATGACACTAACGGAGGATCGGGGTAAGTGATGAAGATGGATAATTTGTAATTTGAGCTTTGGTTATGAAACCAGCCAAGTTTTCATCATGAACCAGGCATTTAGAGGTGGTAATTAAGAAGTATTTTAGCATGCAATAGGTCATAATAAAGGACGTTAACTTAGCATCTACTACCTGATGATGAGCATTTACTACTTTATTAGTAGTGGACGTGACTGATGTCGAAAGATCGAGTGGCAAAGGGTCCTGACGTTGTCCAAAAGAATCAAAACTGTCGTTTTGAAGCTGCCAGAATCGCCATCTTTGGCTGGAGCCATGTTGACGTTTGTTTAACCCATTAAGGCCTGAAGCGCCTGGAAAAAATGCCTCTAAAACCTGAGCTTCAATGGCGACTAAATGAGTGATTTCTCAGCCTCTGTAGCAGTTATAGGAACACAATTCAAAAAGTATTTGAGAGCTCACACCCGTGGCTTTCCTGTGAAATTTAGTTTACTTAGATACAAAAATGTAAAATTAATTTGAATAACTATTTTCAATTAAAAAAACAGTAAGACAATAAAGTCATATCAACTTGATTCAGTCCTGATGGAGTGTGAAGAACAAGAACAGCATGTAATGACTGTAACAGTCTGCTTCACATGTGACGGTGATGATGCTTACAGCGCTGTGGCATCTGCAGGTAAATCCACTTTCACCCCTGGTTTGCGGTTGTAAACACTCCGTCGATGACGGTGGTATTTATTGTCGTTATCGCCGACCTCGTCGTCTTCAAACATAATTATGTCTTAACCATAAATCCCGGTCAATGTGTTCAGCGCGTTCGAAGTTATCAGCGATGACGTCATCGAAGAAACAAAATCACTGCCTTCAGAAATCTCTCCGCTGTCAAAGTCCTCCGTATTCGCGCGAAGTCATTTCAAAACAATGTCGCGGGGAACCCTTATACCCCCGAAAATTGACCTATCCGCTTTACCGACGTCTATGAGAGAATAAAACGCAGCCGCTCTCCCAGCGTCAATGGTAGAAGTGCGGCAATGCTTTCCCGGCGTCAATGGGTTAAACACAAGTTCCAGATGTCGGCCACGCTGGTGTCCACTCATATGGGTCATACTTCATTGTGTATTCTCCTCTAAATGGGATCATAATTCACAAATCATGTGCTATTGAAGAAGATCAAAAACTAGGACACTTACTAGAACCCACAGAGGTACGAGAGGTGATTTTCTTACCTGTTGTTTTTGTCTCTTCGTAGGTCGTGACCTCGTGAGCCAAGGCCTCACCGTGGACCACACGTTTTCTGACAGCGAGGACGAACAACCGAGACGTAAGCGCAGGGCGCTTCCCGTGTCGAGCCCACCGACGTCTGACCAGGAGTAAAATCAAAGGGTTAGTTATCTTACCGAGTTATAAACTGCTTACGTGTTTAGTTTGGCGGTAACATTCAGACCATATTGATCTACCCAGACTTCTTATAGACTTGAACCCCCAATGAAAGACAATCATTTCAAAGCTTATAATTTCATGGCTCCATGATCCTCCTGCCTTCCCTTTTCCCTCAATGTCATTCATGATTCTTTTCCAGTTTGAGCACTCACACAAACTTCAGAAAAACCATCACAGTAACAGATGTGTGGTGCCATACTGAATTTTTTTTTTTTTTTAATCCCTTTTCCCTTCCACTTCTCCAATTGGAGAACGTTGACTCATCAGTTTGTTCACTGATGGTTAAGACAAAAACCCACAAGTGCACACACACTTCACAGCCTCAACTATCATCACTCTGGCACATTTATACAGTAGGCATACGTGATTATTCTTATCTTACATCTTATATTACTGTTCTTTACAGATCTCCATCTGCTGCCTCTAACCACAACACATCCATCCTAGTTAATGATAAGTTGATTAAGGAAAAAAGGGTTCTAAAATGGAAAAAAAACATGATGTTTGCAATAACTTTTGATATTCTGTTCATGGAATTTTAAATAATCTGGCATTCATTGACATTATTCATTATGGTGCGAACATCTTAACAGCACAAGGTCTGTCTGACAAAGATCCAGATGCATCAGCTTCTGTTAATATTTGGCTTTTCAGAGGTGTCTCCTGAATGGAATCGGGTCTTTTTTCCACCTTCACCAGCTGCAAAAGAGCTGACTCACTGCTCTGCACCAGATTTACCAGAAATCCTCTGACTTTTGCCTCCAAAGTGGCTCCAATATGGTCCCAAAAAGCAACAACAGTGTTTTAGCACAACAGAAACACGTACACGTGCGGCTGGAACAACAGCAGCAGTTTTCAGCCGCCGTCATGTTGTCAGTCAGCGTGGTACCTATGAGGAGATAAACTGTTCCACATTTTTTGTTGCAGTGGCATTTCTCTTAAATCTAACAATCTCATTACATCCTCCCACAGCTGACATTTGGGTGTTGGCTGGCAAAACAACACTGTCAATTACTGCAATGTGCAGTGTTGTTGCCTCGTTCAGCGACGAAATGACAGCGACTCAAATCACACATTTAAATCGCTCGTTTGCACCTTTGCCTTTTTTTATTCTGCACCATCAGACTTCATTTGATTACACTTTTTTCCACCTTGCTTGGATGTGTCTGGAATGACTGATAATGTACATTTCTTTTACTAATAATTGTTTTTTCTTTTCTTTTTCTGTTCTTTTTTGTCACATCTACCCCCCAGTCTTCTTCTTCTTTCTCTGAGGAGGAGGGTGGAGATAAGACAAGCAGACGGTCTCTCCTTGTCTTATCTCCACCCTCCTCCTGATATGTCTGGCTCATCAACATAACCACAGCCTTACGTGGAACACTTTTCTAATATACAGGTTTTGTTGTTTGGGATCCCTACCTAACTGTGTGACGAGCTAATAAACCCTCACCTAAACAAAACAGTGACAGCCGGGCAACAGTGTCCTGGATGTGTCCCCCAGATGCAGACTGCGAAAGCACGACACTGCCATCTGGTTTCTTTCAGCTCTGACGTTCACCTGCCATAACTCTTTTGTCTTTTATCTGTCGCTAAGTCAAAAAGATGAGACATTAACGACGCCATGTTCTCCGCAGCGATTCAGACCACGTGATCCGTCCAGTTGCTGCTGCTGCTGCTGTAAAGCCTTTGCCCAGATGCGGTCGTGTTCATGTGATACCATACCACCACTTAATGCCTTCCAGGGCTTCCTCAGGGAACCGATGGTGTGTCTGCTAATGACATGTAGAGCATGGCAGAGAACGTGGACCACGGGTATGGAAGCAATTTCTCAAGAGTCTTGACTTCACCCATGCGCCGGCTGCCAAGCCCGTTGGCCTCGGTTGTGTGTGTGTGTGTGTGAGAGACTGGAGAAAGAGTAACAACTACTGAGGGACAACAGGCTACACCCAGAAAACAGGGTGTCGCCACCTAGGAACCGAAGCTGCTCAGCTGCTGCTTATTCATCATGTCTTCCTTATGTTTTTCCTCCCTCTTTTCATCATGAAAATAAACTATACGCATCTCTTTCATTTCCACCGTCTAAACTAGCATTTTGCAAAAGATGATTTGTCCCGCGTGCTTTTTATTTTTCACGTCTGCTCTTTTATTGTGAAGATGTGCACTTCTGTGGCCCAAATTACCTGAGGCTTGTTCTGCACTGGGGTTAATAAGGTTACGTTGTCTTCCCCCCTCCTCAGCTCTTTCTTAAACTCTGCTTTACCAGCTTTTGGTCTCCAAGGTCATCAACACTGATGTTATTGAGTCTATGGAGAATGGAGCATTACCTCTGAGCTCTGAACCTTCCTGTCGTCTTTGAGAGTTCTGATGGTACCTATACGTCTGCTGAAGGCCACAGGTGGCCGCCAGGATAATCCCACAGCGCCCACGAGCTGGTGTTGTAATCCTCACAGGAATTTCACTGTCTCCGCGATACGTCCCATCAATAAACGGTTTTATACAGGGAGACGCAGACCAGTGACCCGAGATAATTGACAAGACGAGTGCACGAGAATGTGCAGGATAAGACAAAGAGGGTGTCTCTTGTTGTGCGTTATCTATTTTGTCTTGGAAATGCATTAAAAATACACTGCAGAGCAATATTTAAATTATAATGATACGTTTGAGAAAAGGAACAATACAAGATGAAATGTTTAACATGTCGTGTAATTGTCTCCCTGACTGGAATAAACACTTTTTGCACTGCAGTATCTTTTGCTGTTTGTTTTATTTTCTGGTTCCTACATCACTGTAGGTTACGGACAAGTCGCAGTGATGACAACTGTCGCTCGGATTACCCTGCAAAGGTAACATTTAAATTTGATGGAAATCATGATGGAAAATGCTGACTCTCAAATGTATTTTATTGATTTCTATTGTTGCTTCTGCTACGTAACATTATTTCTATGCTGCATCCCCCCCATCTGAAAACAGGCACTCTCGAGGAAAACTATGATACCTGGCTCAGGGAGCATCTGTGTGTATACAGCAGCAGCACAGAGGTAAGCGGGAATAAGAAGCTTTAATCCCATCACACGGTGGAACAACTGGGTTTTCTGAGCAGTAGAATTCACTCCTAAAACACTTGTGGGCACTTTTTTGTCGAGTCATTCCAACCTTTTTTTCTTGGCAGCTGTCCAGGCAAAAACAAGAACTAATTTTTGGGTGAACTCATTTTACAATGACATGAATCTAATTTGTTTATGTTTAAAGTCACTCACTATTTGCTTTTTAAAGATGCATCAGTTTACCTAGAATAGTAGAATTTGTTACAGCATTGGGAGTAAAAATGTCAGAAATGTTATGTTATGCTCAAGTTAGTGCTTGTTATGGTTTTGTTGCAGTGGTGCCTTTAAAGAGTCGACTGCCTCATAAACATTTTGGGGAAACTGGTCGAGACCAGTGTGAGCAACGAGAACATGGAGGAATTTAACATTCACTATATTTTACTGACAGTACCTCTAAGTTTTGACAGGCAGTAACCTCCTCAAAGGTTTGCTTGGGGTTGGAAAGTTTAGTTCAGAACTGACCGCTGTGGAGAATTTGACCATTTTCTACAATAATAGTCAGCATCAATAATTTTGCCATTTGCCCTGATGCACTTTGACATAGAGCTGACTTTCTTCAAAACAACAAAACGTTTCTCAGAATGACTTGAAATTTACCATCATAATCGTCAGCATCGCCCTGAACAAGGATCTGTCGAAAGTATTTACCAACCTCCTAAGGAATAATTTTAATTAATTTTTGAAAATCAGGAATTGATCCATTGCCCTTAATACACTTTGACAGTGAGCGGAGTTTAGTCTCAAAAACAAAAAGTATCTCGGAATGACTTGAAATTTACCATCATAATAGTCGGTATCGCCCTGAACAAGGATCAGTTGTAAATATTTGCATATCTCTTAAAAAACTAATCCCAGATCAATACACTGTACATCAGCTCATGGAGCAGGAAGGGTTAAAAGTGTTGCTGACAGAGCGATGATGGCTGTGCCAGGCCCCGAAATTAAACTTTCGGCAGTTCACTTATCATCATCCTTCACTTACTGTGTGCACCTGTAGGATTCCCATCATGCAGTGAAATGACAGGAGTCTTCCTGTGTCCCCACCACAGGCCTGTGGTGAGACAGAGTGGTCTTTGTGTGTCGTCCAGTCGCGTTGTGCACTCACTGCTCGCCGCCCCGCGCTGTAATGTCTGAAACTGAAGATGTTTACGCTGATGACTTATATCGATTAGTCACTGTGGAGCAATGCAAACACTTAACTGCTATTGGAAGAATTGATGTGTGCTTATTCTTTTATTACATTACTCGCTGCGACTGCCTCAAACTCCTTAAAGTTGCATCGTCGTATGATCAGTGGAGCTGTAAACGCACACGTTTTTCCTTTTTACAAACTCGGAAATCTCATGGGTTTTATTGGGTGAGCTGCTGCTGCTTTTGCTCACAGTGGGCAGCGCTTTTGTTTCTGCACACATGTGGAAGTAAAACAGTGGGCAGGCTGTTTGAAACTCTGGGGATTTATTTCAAGGGCATAAAACCAACAGTGTGACTTAGTGCTTGGTCACTTTGAACTGAAATGTGTTGCGTCTGCTCTTTGTGTGTCTGTGTGTGTGTGTGCTGTATAGAGATCATGCAAAGCTATCATAAATGACAACTTTCCAGATGTTGAATATCCACTGATTCATGTATGATATCAAACGTTTTTGACCGTAAAGCTACCGTAAAAGCACACGACACAGTTTCATCCTCAGTGATCCAATCCCACGTGGACATCCTTAAGTCAGGACGGCCCACGTTTAAACACTTCCTGGATGCGTCTGCTCAGACCACACATGTTTGGATCTGGATCTTTATTCAAATGCAAACTGCCGTCGTGACTGTTTGCAAGACCAAAATTGTGGTTTTAATGAGTCTGACTGCACAGATGTGTGAGTGTGTGTGTGTGTGTGTGTGTGTGTGAGAGAGAGACAGAGACCAGAGGAACTCACTCTGCTCTAACAGCATATGATGATCGCTGTGGCCGTGCATGAACAGATGCACGAGTGCTGAAGCTGATGTAGATCTGATGACATCAGCTGAGGAGGCTCCTGTAGTCGTGGAGCTCAGAAATGTCCTCAAGTCATCACTGAATGTGGTTTCTGTGAGGACACATTTAGGATGGATTTGAGTTCAGACCTGAACCTGACGGTGATCGTTCTACTCGTTTTACTACCTGTTGATAGGACCTCACTTTTTGAACCAAATATCTTGTGTCTTCCAGTCACGGTGGCACTTAGGGTGAATTCCAATTATTATCTTAATCCTCAATCTCAAAAATGTTCTCCCTCTAGTCCAAGTGCCGTCCCGATTCTCAGAAAAATTAAGTTGAGGCCAAGTTTAAGGGCTGTATCGCCCTCAATATTGAGATTTTTCGAGACCACCCTTGGGAGCAAGGGCTACCCAGAATGCATTGCGTGTTTTGACATAACAAAGATGGCACCGAAAGCAGCGAAGCGAGTGCGCTACAAATGAAGTATTTTCTTTGTTAATAGAGATATAAAAATGATGAAAACCATTGTATTATCTTAGTTAAGGCCCATATTATGGATTACTGACGTCATTGTTGCGTAACATTTATTTTTATTTTACCATCTTTTGTCAATAGTCGGCCGGTGTGGTTTACTTTTCAATAAGTCGTGGTGTGTGGTAACTGTCAGCTGAATATTTGTATGAGTATCATCTTATAACTAACTGACAACCTAATAACTTGACTGACAAACGGATCAGAATAAATAATCCTGACGTAAATGTGTTCTTCTTCTTCTTCTTTTTTGGAGTTGACAGACTGGACGCAGCTTTGGCGTTATTCTGCCCCCTACAGTCTGAAGACGTATCTGCATTTAAGGGGTGTCCCATTTCTAAGTGACAAAATAAGCCTCAACACTTGGTTTTGAGGTCAGTTAAGATTAAGGGTTAAGATATGAAATGACCTTTTAATAATTATGAATAATAGTCTTTTTTAAGTGTCACCGTTGGTGTCATTGTTTGAACAAATTCCAAATGCTCTGCAGTGTTTTTAAGAGTGTGGTGGCGGCTGAATATTAAGTGTATGATAACAGTGACCGACTGCAGAGGCTGTGATGAGGCTCTTGACTCGTGTTGCTGCTAATAAAGGTGGACTGGTGTGTTTGCATCACTGTGGCTTCGCAGAGTAATGTACAGTAACCCTCACTATTTTAATGCCCCGTGTGCCACCCAAGCACTTTAATGGATGACCGAGAGCAGATTCTTCGTTGCAGTTTTATGAGAAACAGCCGTTAAAATCATAATTGGAACCAAAGAAACCAAAATGACTCTGAACAGCTGACTTACTGTATTTTCTCTCATGACTGGGAATGCATTATATCATTATCCTGACTTCCTCTCCGTCAGAGACCAAAGGATCGATGAGCGCAGTGCCTGCACTCGCGTAGGGCTAATTACTGCCTGGCTCAATAACCCAGTGTCTCACACACTCATTCCTCCTTGTGGTTGAAGTACAGTGAGAGGCTCGACTCCTCTGGGAAACGCGAGTTAGCGTCGAGTGTGAATTTATTTCACGTCCTCTACACAAATGCTATAGATCACACATTTTAAATAATGCTGCGTCTAAACTGCCACATATGACAATTTAATTTCATAACGTGATTTGAAATATCGTAATTCTGAATCCCCAGAGGTCAGGACGATTACAGCAGAAGGGATGAGGTTTGAGGATTAGATGTTTCCCACAGTGTTGCATTATGCTCAGCGCTATTGGCAAAGATCTATGACGTGGGAATGGTCTGTTCCTGGTTATCAAATCATTTTCTCTTTCCCTCTCCCTCCTTCTGTCTTTGTTCTTTCTCTTTTTTCCTCCTCCTCCTCCTCACCATCCATTCACAAGAGAGCAGTTTGCTAGAAGGTGAACGATGCAGTGATTCATAAAGTCACAGTCCGATGAAATCGTCTTATCTCAATGGGAACAATTTTTGCCAGTTTGTGTTCGTGTCTGTGTTCAGGGTCATTTCGGGGGGGGGGGGGGGGGGGTCTGCATACGTCAAATCAAACCAAGCTTTTCTATTTTGATTCTTTGTAGCAGAAGTGTGATTCAAAGTTTAAAGCAGCAGTGAATAACTTCTGCTGATATTTGTTGTTGTGTTGCTGAGGTTATTATTCTGTGAACCAATACTATCAGACCTGACTGGGGGAGCAGGCTCCCTGAACGCTAACTTTACTTGTGAAACTTTTGTTGGACGTTTCTTTTTCAGTCATATCTGATCACAGCGAACAAGGATCCGTTGAAAATATTCGCGAACCTCTTAACGCATCATTTTTATGAATTTTTGAAATTCAGGAAATGATCCATTTGCCCTGATTCACTTTGACAGTGAGCTGACTTTAGTCTCAAAAACAAAACTATCTCGGAATGACTTGAAATTTACCATCATAATAGTCGGCATCGCCCTGAACAAGGATCAGTTGAAAAATATTCGCAAATCTCTTAAAAAATAATTCTAATGAATTTTTGAAATTCAGGAAAATGCCCTGATGCACTTTGACATGGAGTTGACGTTCTTCAAAAAACAAAAAGTATCTTGGAATGACTTGAAATTTTGTACAATAATAGTCAACTTCACCCTGAACAAGGATCCATTGAAAATATTTGCAAACCTTTTAAGGAATAATTATAACTTTACTAACTCCATGTTGCTGTTGCCTCCGTCTGCTGTAAACGTACAACGAATGACTGTCTGTGTGCAGCTCAGAAAGGCTGCTAAAACATTATGAATAAAATGGCAAATGGTCTGTATTTATATAGCCTTTTACTCGTCTTGATGTCCACTCAAAAGACATTTGTTTATTTTAGTTAAAGTAGTTCTGCACGACAGCTTGATTGACACCTGGAATCTCGAACTCCAGACATTTGTGCACCTTTTTCTTTTCTGTTTTTTCCTCCCTTGTAATTATTTTTATGTTGTTCGGAAGTCATCACAACATGTGGGTGTAGTTGCTGCTGCTGAGGAGAGCGGCGTTCTGCTGTTTTCTGTTCAAACACACTCTCCTAACATAGATTTCATCTAAAACATGTTAGCAAAGGTCATTTTCTAGACTTTTCCCTTCATAATACACGTGGCAAAAATGTTATACCCCTTAATTTGTGAGTCATTGACAACAGAGATGAGCATTAGTCCAAGTATTTCAAAGATTTATTCCCTGACTCCCGGCATCATCGAGACATTTTCACCCACATAACTGATGCTCACTGGATATTTTCTCTTTTTCAGACCGTTCTCTGTGCAGTAAACCATCTTTGAAGGTTGTCCGACTGACACCAATGACCACACCACCTTCAAAGTCACTTAAATCACTGTTTCTTCACTCTTCTGATGCTCAGTTTGGTCATTTTGACCCTGTTTTAACGCCTGAATATGTCGAGTTGCTGCCGTGTGATTGGCCGATCTGATATCTGCGATAACACGCAGCTAAATTAAACAGCGATTGTATTTTTTGTCGTATTTGTTGTTTACGTAGCATCGCTTTAAGCTCCGCTCGTATTACTTTCTCCGCAGACCGTAACATATCATTACCCGTGATGTTGAAGAAGTGAGCGAGTGACCTGATATTACTCTGCACAAACCTGATTAAAGTTAAGTTCCGGCGTTGTCACTCATCTCCTCAGGCCTCGGACTAAAGCTGCAGGGATCAGCTTCGGTGGTCTGGACCTCCACACTCGGCTCCAGAGGATCAAGACTCTTGTCTATTCAGAGGCATGGAGGTTTATTTTCCCATGCACATGCACAAAAAACACATACACATTTGTTTCTGTTGAGGTGGTTTTGGTGAATTTGTCAGATTAAGGGCGCTTTCACATCAACAGCAGTTGGTGCGCACCAAACGATCCATTCGAACCAAAAACTCTAGTTCGTTTCGTTTTCGTTGGTGTGAAAGCATCAATCGCGCTCGGGTCCGCACCAAATCAAGCGGACCGAGACCGCCAAAAAGAGGTGGTCTCGGTCCGCTTGACTCCGCACCAAATGTCAGACTGTGGTGCGGTCCCTCTGGTGAGAACGCCAACTCGGGTCCAAACCATATTCTGCAGTAAATGCCATGGACATAGCCTACCTTGTAGGTCTTTGGAGCAATCTTCGTCTCATTCATGAAAATAGCGCGTCTCCTCTGCCTGAAATGACGCGCTATACGTCTTCGCCGACTCCAGTGCATCAGCTGATTGTTCTCCAGACGCAGCCGCGACTCATTCTCAAATTGGATATTTTGCCAAAAATGGCCAATACAGAGAATGTAATAAACGAAGATCAGAACAAGTAGCAATGTGCGAATGTGTTGCTCCATAGTGAGTCAAAATTGGCGCTTCTCTACCGGAAGATATAAACACATTGATGAAACGTCAATCGGGCCAATTTTGGTTGGTTTGCTGGTGTGAAAGTGGACCACACTGGAGTCATATGTTACATAATAACAATTGTATTGCCTGTTGCGGATCAAATAATCCAACTAGTGGTGTGAAAGCGCCCTAAATATCCGTTTAATTTAGCTCATTATGAACATGTTTCACCTGATCGTACTTTCCCTGACAGCTTCACAGATTTCACTGGGACTTCTCTCGGCGTGGAGGAAACTTAATGCCCCCTTTTATACCCGTCTGAGGTGGCATGGGGCCGGAGGTAGAGCACCTTTATGGGTCATGTGATATGTGGCTTATCTCGGGGGCCTGCACAGCAGATCACCAGGATCAAACGCTCTTCGCTGAGCTGATTTATGTTTTACCGAAAGGGCGACGGGACCTCTGCGGCGACGCTTACAGTACAGACGTTTTACGCGGCAGTAAGTGACTCGCGACTTTTAACTTAACGATGACTCAGTTAAAGAAGGCAAAGCAGTAAAATTATTACATGATTCCTATAACTCTTAGAAGAGAGTAGTTATGTTAATTATGCTGTGGGTCAGATGGCACATTCCACCCCAGAATCAGGTCAGTTTGAGTGAAGATACAAAACCTGTTTCCTGGAGGTGAACTGTAATGGTCATGCATCTCTGTGATGCTTGTCATTTTCCAGTGTAGCAGTTTTCATTTGTCTGGAAATGAGTCCTTGCCTCCTTGTCTTTTTCAGAGTGCGACTGTCCGGACCAGTGCAGCCTTGTAGCAGGACTGCAGCTAACTCTTCCTGAGCCCAGATGATTACAATGCACACAGGTATGGGACTTCTTTTTTTACAAGGGCCCTCAGGCGATCTGCTCTGTTAGGGGCTTATCGCCTCTCTGCCATGGCTTTAGAAGACAACTCAGTGATTTTGAGCGTTTATTCCACTTCAACGGTGTCGGAAACCAGACCTGCCCATGGGTTTTGAAGCTATATGTCTTTCAGAGGCTGTGGGTAAGAAACACTCAGAGGTGGAAAGTAACGATATACATTTACTCAAGTTACTGTATTGAATACTTTTTTTTGTGTATTTTTGTATTTTTTAAGTACAATTTAAAATCCGGATTTTGTATTTTACTTGAGTACGTATTGACTCAAGTATTGTACTTAGTTACTTTATAAATCCTATCCGTTACGGAGTAAAAATAAAAATTCAGCACAATGAAGACGTACAGGAGGGAAAATATACACCAGAACCAGACGAATGATGATGTGATTATCGCCAGCACTGGAGCGTGAACATAGAGGGCGTGGCCAAAAGTGACGTCATATCCTGTGTCGCGCCGGGCGTGAGCTCCAAAATAGTTTTAGTTCACACCACACGCAAAGTAACTAAGTAACTTTTACTTAAAGGGACACTGTGTAGTATTTATGGGTTTATATAACCCAAAATCCACTTTTTTATACATATTATGTGCTCCTGCATTGTCTAGTCGCTGTATAATATTCTTTGTTTCATCTTCGTAGTGTTTCAAAAAGTCATGTAAAATAACATGGTCGTGGGCCGCGGTTGCATAGCCACTGTTAGCAGCGAGACGCCATGTTTCTACGGGAGTCTGTAAGGACAACGCGAGAGAACAAATCAAGCGTCTCTTTACTTGTAGCAGAAGTCCCGCCTCCACTCTCTCCGCTTCGTCTGCTACGGCCGCGGTAGCTCGCCCTCTCCCTCGCCTCACGAACCTCATCTGCTGACATGGAGAAAGACGACGAGGACGACATTTGACAAGCTGAGGATACCGTAGCGCTCAGGGAAGGGAGGGGGTGAGCAGAGGAGCAGTTCTTTGTTGTAAATTTCAGCCTCTCCTCTAGATGGCACTGTAAACTACTTACTTCAAGTACATTTCAAATGAACTACTTTTTACTTCTACTTGAGTACATTTTCAGATGACTACTTTTACTTCTACTCAAGTAATATTTCATCAAAGTACTGGTACTTTTACTTCAATACAGTATTTTAGTAAATGTTCCACCTCTGGAAACACTAACATAACAGCTCTGCTTCATACACTGAAGTCTAAGAGAGAATCTGCATTTTAGATCGATAAAGTCTCCTTATACAGAACATACAATGTCCTCGTCACTCAAGTCATTCACTCAAGACATTTTCTTATCCTCTCTGTGTAATCGGTGACACGTCTTCTTTTGGACACAGACCTAAACAAAGCATTATTCCTAACATATAACCATAAACCAGTTCACGTCTGACCCTAACCCTTCACCATAACCACACTGCAAATCTTAGCCTTCTGCCTCAAAAATGCGGTCCCGCGTCATTAGAATCAGGTTTTGGTCTCTGTGAGGACTACTGGTCCTGACAGAGTCGGTGTTTATATGCCTTTAACAGGACACACACACACAGTTCTCAGCTTATCCCTCCTACCTAACCAGAAGCCAGTCTTAGTGATTATTAGGCAACAGCTGATATGGTCCAGCCTCTCCCCCCTGTGGAAGAGAGGAGCACAGAGGATCCTCTTAACCACTGTCTGTTTGCTGGCTGTCAGATAAACCACTTTAACTTCTTCAGATCTTTACTTTCTGTTTCCATGAACACACTCTTACATTTTATAATATCTTACACACACACGTTTATAAACAAAATATGTCCACTGAAGACATTTTTGTGCAGGACTAGATGAAGTGTCCAAAGTGAGTCGGATGAATGGATGATGGTTGGATGATGGAAAGAACTCCCCATCATTGACATGAATGTGTTGTTGAAACAAATTACAGATTGTGACTCAAATGCGACCAGACGCGCGTGCACCACCCTGTTTCCATCGCGCAATCTTGGATGCGCTGCACATAATATGGCATCAGTGTGACGCTCCATCACCGCAAGCATGACTTATAAACATGATTATAACCAGAACAGCAATATAAATAAACACGGCACACCTACACTATCACTTATTAAAACATATATAATATATATTTGGTGTTACTATTTAAATTTGATGACTTTGTGCCAATTATTAAACACACAACGTTTAGCGGTTCTGGTTTGTGGAAACGCATTAAAGATAAAAAAAATGACAGCGTTACCTGACAAAGACGTGTTGTGATTGGATGATGGTGCAGGCACATGGCCACATTAACTCTGTCTCTCTCCTCCCCTAAGGTGTCTCATTCACTTTTCAGATGGGCACTCTGCCCCACCTCTCTGACACTGACGAAATAACAGCGTGCGTTTGGCAAAATTGCTTACTTGTTGCTTGCCAGCACTTCACAAGTTCCTGTCGCTCCGCTCAGAACCAGGATCATCCGGGACCGGGACTGGGACCCTGTAACTCTGGAGCATCACAGACAAGAGGAAGGCGCACCGGGGAGATAAGTGCCGCTGCGCCGAGTCACCGTGGACATATTTGGGCACTTTTTACGCACGCATGTTACGCAACAGGACTTACGGAATTTAAGGGCATTTAACTATATTTATGTGCATTTTATGGACTAAAACACCTTTAAACGTAAGTATTTGTAGTTTTCCCCCTCTTTGAGATGTGATGTGATTTTCTTTTTCACTTGACCAAAGAAATGATGATGAACGCAACTTCTTTCACTTTGAACCATTTTATGATGATTCTGAGGATCTTCGAATGAAAGTAATGTTTTGAAATGAATCGGGTATTAACTTGTAAAAGTTAAAATACGAAGTCTCACCGGTTCAGCACAGACGCGCTGTGTGATGCCGTGTCCTTAAATAACCCTCAGATGTCCCGGCGCACAGAGCGCGAGGGAATCTCTCACCTCAATCTGTATTTTAAACAATATTATGTTTTGTTTTGTTTTTGGAATAATGATAATCCACAAATAACAGGTGTTATTGGATTATTTTTCTTTTATTTATTTAAAAAAGTTGCAGAAACTGCTCCTTAACAAAAATCATATTTTAACCAATTCCTAAGAGGATGTCAGTGTGTGAGTGTGTTTAAATGCCGGCAGCAGATCAGTGTGTTTGATTGCAGAGAGCATGGCATTAATGCCCACTTGGCCACTGGCAACACAAATGTGCAACCAATTAAACGCCTGTGTGTTGCCCAGTATTTTCCTTTTTTTCTCAGTTTCCTAGAAGATCTCTTGCAACAGTGTGGAGTTAACAAAGTCTGCATCATTATACAAATACATAAAAAAAAATCAAAAACAATTTTTTACATAAACCAAAAACAAATGTGAGAGTGGACTTCAGGCCAAGGCTCGCTCTTGTTGTTTTACCAAATTCTTACTTCATTAAGTTTCCATTAGGGTGGACCCGTTAAATCAGGAGAGGCTAGACTTTGTGTCAGAGCCCTGGCATCGAACCACGGTCACAGACTTCATCTTTTGTCTGTGCAGAATGTCATCATGGACTCTGTCTCTCTCTGTGTGTGTGTGTGTCTTATATTTTAAGAGAAACAGAGTTCTCCGCTCCCACTGTGAGTGGACACTTGTGTTTACACAGTGGGCTGCAGGCTCTCTGCTCGCTGCTGTCCTCCTGTCTCTAAAAGAAACTCTGCCGTTTGACCTCACAGGAAGTTTTTACTCTTAAGCTCTTGCCACCCACAAGTTCACTCACAAATATGAGCCTCTCTCTCTGTGCCTCAAGAATACAACTATAATGACAATATCCTGCTGAGTTATCTGATGTGTCAGAGGATTTTAAATCGACCAATTACACAAATACGTCTCAGGGGGGAAGTTTTATTGGAATTTGATTGAATCCAGCTTGACAATAAATGAGGATAAAGGCATCAGTAAATGTGAAATAACTGTTCACAACTCTTTATGCACAAGAGCAGTGGTGAACGTACACTCAGCTGTAGTTTCCTGTAGGTATATAATGTTCTAAGAGTCATGAAGGGTTTGCACGTTTATTAGTTACAGGTCGTGAATGACGATCTATTGATTTAATAGTAATATAGTACGTAAAAACCTAGTTGTAATAACACAAAGTCCACAAAGCCACGTTCTTTTCCTTGCAAGAATATTTAACCAAAGGCTTAAAACCAACAGTTGACTATAATATACTGTATATAAAAGCACTAATTGACCAGTTTATCCATTGCACTTGTTATAAAAGGTGTCTGTTGATGTGTTTTTGTGATATTTTACACTCAACTCTGTTTATCTGTTTGATTTCCTCCTCTCTCTAACAGATGATACTAAATATTAAACATATCCTGTGGCTAAGTTTTCTCTGGGAAGCTGCAGCTGCAACAGGTAAGAGTTAATACAGTATATCGCTGTTTTTCTTCCTCCTCCTGCTCCTCCTCCTCCTCCTCCTCCTCCTCCTCCCCTTATCTTCCTCCTACCCCTCATTTTCCTCTCCTGGTCAAACACAGCTGATCAGCAGCTCACCGATCATCATTCTAGTCTCATAAAGTCAGTGTTATCCAGTCCTCGTCCTGAGAAACCTGCAGATAAAGGTGAAGGTGACATGACCACAGAGGTCAGTGTCTCAGGGTCCCCCCCCCCCCCCCCCCCCCCGGGCCCTACAGTGTCTGTGTCTGTCTCTGGGCTCTGCATGGACACCTTTCAATTAGTCTCTGCTCACAGTCTGGAAGAAACAGCTGGTTTTCAGGCCCAATCGCCCTAATAAGAGCATCTGTTAAAGCACACACTCACAGTCATGCCTCTGGGCCTGTCCCAGCGCTCTTTCCACAGCATTGCCCACATTGTTCCTGTGACTGAAACCCTGCCCCCCCCCCCCCCTCCTCTGAAAAAAAATAAAAAGATAAAAAGAGGCCTGAGTGTGATTCAGCAGGTTGAGATTCATGTATGGAGATGCAGCTTAAGATGTGGACAGTGCTCGGGGGAGAGAGAGGATGATTAAGATTTAGTAATTGTTAACCTTGTGTCGTCTGGAATCACAGACACTGACACATCCACGACAGAGGATCAAATAAAGTGTCCTTACACTGAACCTCAGAGGCGACTGAGGACATTTAGGGTGAATTCCAATTCCTTGCTTAACCCTCGATCTCAAAAGTGCTGTCCTGATTCTCAGAAAAATTAAGTTGAGGCCAAGTTTAAGGGCTGTATCGCCCTCAATATTGAGATTTTCCAAGACCACCCTTGGGAGCAAGGGCTACCCAGAATGCATTGCATGTCTTCACATAACAAAGATGGCGCCGAAAGCAGCCAAACGAGTACGATACAAATGAAGTATTTTCTTTGTTAATAGAGATATAAAAATGATGAAAACCATTGTATCATCTTAGTTTAGGCCCATATTATGGATTACTGACGTCATTGTTGCGTAAAATTTATTTTTATTTTACTTTTGTCAATAGTCGGCCGGTGTGGTTTACTTTTCAATAAGTCGTGGTGTGTGGTAACTGTCAGCTGAATATTTGTATGAGTATCATCTTATAACTAACTGACAACCTAATAACTTGACTGACAAACGGATCAGAATAAATAATCCTGACTTAAATGTGTTCTTCTTCTTCTTCTTCTTTTTTGGAGTTGACAGACTGGACGCAGCTTTGGCGTTATTCTGCCCCCTACAGTCTGAAGACGTATCTGCATTTAAGCGGTGTCCCATTTCTAAGTGACAAAATAACCCTCAACACTTGGTTTTGAGGACCAGTTAAGATTAAGGGTTGAGATTGAGGGTTAAGATAGGAATTGGAATTGGCCCTTAGTCTTTCAGTGGACGAAGCACACGTTATTTTAGGAGAAAAAAACTACATGTGGTGACGAAGCATGAAGTAATGCAAGCATAACTTTCTCGTTAACCAATTATCTTTAAAGTTTATATTATTTATTCTGTTTTTATTTTTAACAAACACACACACACACGCACACACTACAGTCTCTGTCTGAATGTTTTCCCACACCCACTCTCAACTTAGGGATGAAGTTTGACTTTCCTAAATAAATATGTTTTCGAGACATGATGCATCTTTTCTTTATTAGGCTGGGTGTAGTTGTTACACCCTGATAATGTAAATAAGTTGAGTAAATTCATAGTGTGTGAATAGAAGATCTGTGTTTCTAAAGCACAGACATTTAATCCTTGTGTTGTTGTTGTTGTTGTTGTCTTTCAGACTCCAGGTTATCCATCATCAGACCAGTCACTGGCTCCCTGTCACAGAAGGTCAACCTGCCCTGCTTCTTCTCCACCATCCCGACCACGGCGCCGGTCCTCAGCGCCAACGGGAAGACGGTCGTGAGCAGAGACTACCTGCGGATCAAGTGGGTCAAAATGGAGGGAGACGCGGAGTCCACGGTGCTGGTGGCGCAGAACGGCGTCATCAAGATCGGCTCCAGCTACAGGAACCGCGTGTCCGTGCCCAGTCACCCTGAGGACGTCGGCGACGCCTCGCTGACCATGGTGAAGCTGCGCGCCAGCGACGCCGGCACGTATCGCTGCGAGGTCATATACGGCATCGAGGACACGCAGGACACGGTCAACCTGGATGTCAACGGTAAGATCCTCAGTTTCCCACTGAACATGAAAACACCAGCACACATAAGGTATATAATGTATGTTTTATGCCATTCCGCCAACATATACACTACCGTTCAACAGTTTGGGCTCACCTATACCGTTTTTGTTGTGTTTTCCATGAAAAGTCAGACTTTTATTCATCAAAAGAGTTGCAAAGTGAATAGAAAATATAGTCGAACTTTCTTCAAAGAACCAGCAAAGCTGTTTTCAGCTGTGCTATCATTGCACAAGGGTTTTCAAGGGTTTTCTCATCATCCAATAGCCTTCTAACGCCATTAGCAAACACAATGTGCCATCAGAACACTGGAAATGGGCCTCTATACATACAAAAACCAGACTTTTGCACCTAGAATAGTCGTTTACCACATTAACAATGTGTATAAGGGTTCCAAAAGTGTTCTTCTACAAAGGCTGAGGTTCTACCTGGAACCATTTGTTTTTCAAGGGTTCTTGGTAACACTAATGGTTCCAGTAAGATCCACTTTGATCCAGAGAATCCTTTAAAAACCCCTTTCCTGAATAAAGGGTTTGAAAAGGGTTCCTGGTAACACTAAGGGTTCCAGGTGGAACCAAAAAGGGTTCTCCTATGAGGACAAGCCGAAGAACCTTATATGGTTCTACTGAGCACTTTTATTTCTAAGTATAGAGTGTATTTCTGATTCATTTAATGTTATATTCATTGACAAAATAAGGACATTTGACCCCCAAAGTGACCCCAAACCGGTTGAACGGTAGTGTATAGCGCATGATTTTCGCCTCCCGTTGCCCAGCGCTGACTCAGACTCTGAATAACTTCCCTAACACAACCCTATGATGTAGAGGCGGGTCGTTGCGACGGCTTTAAACAGCAGTGAAACGTAATACACGTGGTGATAGAAATGTAAACGCGCTGAGAAAAAAGGTTTGGGCTGTGATAGCAGCAGCAGCAGCAGCAGCAGCAGCAGCAGCAGCAGCAGCAGCAGCAGCAGCAGCAGCAGCAGCTTACCCAGTAGTTACACAGCGTAACCACAGCTTATAGTTGTGTTTCTTTATTTTTAGAGGCAACGCGCTGGTTTATAAAGATGAGACTTTGTGTCCTGGTCCGTACGGAGCACCAAAACGCTGCAATCCCAGTGTGAACATGTGGATTTACATTCCAGATGTTTGTGCGGGGCGAATCGTTCCTCGAGGAGTTTATCTTGTTGTCTTTGCTGTGACCGTCGGTGAAGGCGTTACCCACTCACAACACAAAAGCATCGCCTGATATGCGTCATTAACAGTGCACAGTGTTTAAATTATCTATATAATGCAGCGTTATTGCACTACCACCAAGTCAGATGACACGGGTCCCCTTGGTGGTGATGGTGATGGTGGGGGGGGGGGGTCTACATTTTCTGACTTGACAAGTCCGCGGGGAGATATAAGTCATTTTTAGAGGATTTAAAAAACATGGGTGGAGTGGGGGTGTCGTGGCTTTTCACTGGTTAACGATCCTCACAAGCTCGTTTCCAACTATCTGCAATGTTAATTGAGATCGATCAATCATGGTCTTCTGCGTCTGTTTACTGTCCACAAATATGGGGATTTCAGAGCCATGGCATCATCTGCAGCCATATTGTTCATTTGTGGTGAACAGGATTTTTTTTTTACTTCTCCAAAGCTCCTCCTTTCCAGAGAAGCTCAGAGACTCCGTTATTCCACTCATGGTATTTGCTTTATGTGACATTATGGCGACATGATTGATGAACGCTTGACGTGTTGATGAGTTCCAGAACACTGTGTCAATATTTGTTTACAAATTCTCATTATGTTTGCGTTCTATTTTTTTTACCCTCCTGATGTTTCCAGGTGTTGTCTTCCATTACCGGGCGAGCAGCAGCAGGTACACCCTGGACTACCACACCGCCGTCACAACCTGTCAGGACATCGGAGCGACCATCGCGACGCAGGATCAGCTCAGAGCGGCTCACGAGGACGGATTTGATCAGTGCGACGCCGGCTGGATCGCTGACCAGACGGTCAGGTGAGCTGTGTTACTGTGTTACTTTTTATATATATGTCATTGGTTCTCAAAGTGCGCCCCGGGGGCCAATGGCGGCCCGCAGAATAATTTCTTGCGGCCCACAATGAATTACAGTTGATAGTTTTAATCCAGGAGCTACTAAGCTTGTTAAATGTTTATTGGACATTACTGGATACAGAAAAAATAAGTGTAAACAAAAATACTGGGTATTTACCTGGTTTCTATACGTCAACATGTCAATTTTTAAGGGTTTTCTAATTGTCCAAAAGCGTTCTAACGCCATTAGCAAACACAGTGTACCATTAGAACACTGGGAATGGGCCTCTATACAGGCAAAACCAGACGTTTGCACCTAGAATAGTCATTTACCACATTAACAATGTACGCTGATATGAAACAAGAGTTCCAAAAGTGTTCTTCTACAAAGGCTGAGGTTCTACCTGGAACTATTTGTTTTTCAAGGGTTCTTGGTAAGACTAATGGTTCCAGTAAGAACCATTTTGATCCAGAGAACCCTTTAAAAACCCCTTTCCTGAATAAAGTGTTTTAAAAGGCTTTCTGGTAACACTAAGGGTTCCAGGTGGAACCAAAAAGGGTTCTCCTATGAGGATAAGCCAAAGAACCTTATATGGTTCTACTTAGCACTTTTATTTCTAAGTATATACTAAGCTTGTTAAATGTTTATTGGACATTACTGGATACAGACCAATAAGTGTAAACAAAAATACTGGGTATTTACCTGGTTTCTATATGGTGAATTTTAGTGATTATTGGGTTATAAGCTGGTAATAAGCAGGTAGCTACAGCCCCCAATTACTAGCTATTTACCGAGTAAAGATATATTAACAGAAATGTGTTACTTGGTATTAACCTGTAATTAGAAGGTAAGAACAATGGTCAAAATAGTAAATTATAAAGAGTTATTATATTAATGCTTAAATTACATTATATTAACGCTTATATTACTTAACGCTAAACTGTAGAACTGCAATCTGGTCATTAAAATTATTACAAATGGGATTTATTTCAGGTTTTTTTCCTTTGGTGGCCCTCAGTCCAATGTTGGGTTCCTAAATTGACCCTCAGGTATCAAAACTTTGAGAACCCCTGCTCTATGTGATGTAAAACACAAAAAAGTTGACTCGTGTGATACAAAAACTCCTCCACTTTTCCTCTCGCTCCACACAGATACCCAATTACAAAGCCGAGGAACGGCTGCTATGGAAACCTGAAGACCAAACCTGGCATTAGGTCATATGGAGTCAGGAAGCCCACGGAGACCTATGATGTCTACTGTTATGTAGATAAACTGGATGGTAAGTCGGCCACAAAATCAAGCCCTTGAGCTCCGAGAAATGAGGTGTTGTGCAGAGAAGCATTGGCACGCCCTCTGGCTAAAATGACTAAAGCCCCAAATTAACGCACACTTGCCAAAGTGAGATCTGTTTTTTTTCAGCGTTTATAAAACCCACTGTGCAAATACAGAACATTCTTTTGTGTGCAAATATTATCTGACCTATTATTCTTTCATATAAAGTCTTACAGTTGATAGATTAACAGTTCTGGGTGTTGTAGAGCCGGAGAAAAAGCTTCTATTTAAGGGACAGTTTGTGTTTTTTTAAAGTGGGGTTGACCAGACCAGAACCTTAAAGGGATAGTTCGGAATTTTGGACATAAGACCTATTTTCCAACTCAGCCGGTGTGATTTGCACCCAAGGCAAATCGATTGTAACGGCAGACTATCGATGTACATATCTGTGTTGATAGAATGTTTGAAATAAAACCAACCTTGCAATTTGAAAGATTTATGTCTCAGCAGCAGCAGCGCGTCATACTTCCAGCAGCTGCGGACTGTTTCCGCTGCCGGAAGTATAGTGCTGAGAAAGTAGTCCCTCAAAAATCCATGCGATTGCGACGTTAGTTTTGTTTCAAATATCATTCTATCAACACAGATATGTACATCGATAGTCTGCCGTTACAATTGATTTGCCTCAGGTGCACTGTGGAGTCGGTATGAGTGTTTTTAATGCCATGCTAACTTGTATCATTGTCTTGCGCTAGCCATAGCATCAGCGAACTCGGCAACTAGAAGAACTGAATGAAATTTCTTGAAAATGTCTCCAGACGTCTCCATCACACCGGCTGAGTTGGTCTTATGTCCAAAATTCCGAACTATCCCTTTAACACTCACTCACACTGATAACACTAAAAAAGACGACATTAGCCAACAACAGGACTCACCAGACTGAAATCTACACACGAGGAGTTAATCTGAAGTTATTCTGTGACTTACCAAATTAGGCTTTTTTTAAAAAAAGACGACGATAAAGCAGCAGCAGCCATATTTTTAAGATGTTGTAGACTTTGGCCGGCTCATATTTTATTAAGTCAGCCTTTTTCAAAAAGAGTCAGAAATGTGTTTTTCCTTCTCTTTGTGGTGCCTTGTTATCAGCGAGAGAGAGTGAGAGAGTGAGCGTCTGGTTGATGGAGCACGTTTGACAGCGAAACACTTGGTGAATTCAGTAAACGACGCATACCTCGCACAACCACACTTGACGAATGCCTAAACTGTGCCTTTAAGTTGCCTTCGCAGCAGACACTGACATTCTCTCTTAGCCACAGTGGTTTTCTAAAAAGTCTCCAAACTATGTGATAATGGGAGTTTTAATTGTCTCTGGCGTTTGCTCACGGGAAGTTTTCACTTCTCGGCCAACAGTGTTTTTCTCTGTGTTTATTATCCACTTGGTTACTGCTGATGGACTCAGCTCCACTCCACTCCACCACTCCGCTCCACGTCACATCCACTCCACACGGTGCAGCCGCGCTGACACAGACCTTTACACTAGTTTGACTTTATTTTGGCAGACGTTGCAAAGTAATTTCTTGTGAATATGAAGCCATTATTTTGTATTGTGACGTTACTATTAACACTCTTATAAGCACAGTGGAGTCAGCCACGCATAGAGCTGCAACTAACCATTATTATTGTCGTAATCGATTAATCTGTCGATTATTTTCTGGATTAATCGATGAATCGTTTGGTCGGAAAATGTTAAAAAACGTTGATCGGTGTTTGTCAAAGCTGGAAATTAAGATTTTCTCAAAAGTCTTGTTTTGTTCACAAACCAAAACGATTCACTTTTAATAATTTCTGTGTAATGTGGAGCAAATAAACCAATAAAATATTCACTTTTAAGAAGCTAAAACAATCAGAAATCTTGTTTATCGATTATCAAAATAGTTGGCGATTAATTTAGTAATCGATTAATAATCGATTCATCGATTAATCGTTTCGGCTCTAGCTGCGCCATTCCATATCAGAAACGCGGAGCTGCACAATCTCTGCGGTTTTATTAAACATATTCAGAGTTAATTGTCTTGATTTATTGAGTGTCGTGCGGATCGTTATTGCGATTTAATTGTCGATAGAAACTATCTGAATAGACGCTGTGGTCGCATTGGTCTGAGATTGTCTTTTTTTTTGAAATTCTTCAAAATATAAAGTGAAATGTTGGGTCGCTGAAAGTCGTCTGTAGGAGTTCCTTTTGTCCCTTGTCTGCTTTTAAGAGGGAGTGCGTTTCAGAGCAGAGAAGCGTCTCTTAATCTCAGTGCTATTGTAAATCAATGGGATGAAACCAATGTGGGATATTTGAGATGTTACACCCAACACTAACTGAAAACATGTAGTCGCAGAGTCGTCGTCGTCGTCCTTCCTTGTCGTAGCTTTATTGGCTTTGACTGAAGTGCTTTTCTTTAGCTTTCATTTATAACACACTATATAATATAATTATAATTGTTATCTTTGCATGAACAACACCAAAGAAGGAAGGAAAGAAGGAAGGAAAGAAGGAAGGAAACGTCGACCTTGCTGTCAAGTTCATTGAGCAGTGAGGGGAAATGTAATGTCCTGAAGTACAGACACATTCATTGACAGGCCAGGAACATTGTCTGCATAGCTAACCCACCTCAGACTAATAGAATGAATGAACTACTGTTGTCCTAAATATGATTGGTGGGAGATGTTTTGGGCCCGTGCCCTGCACAGCTGTCCCTGGTTCAGCTGTTTTTGGGCTATGTCTCTTCCAAAAGGTCAGGGTGGTGTTTTTATGCTGAAGCACTGATTCTTGGTGGTTTTTGTTTTTGTCAGTGTTTTTAAGTCTGATCTCTGTAAACAGAAAAGCTGTAGCGGTATTTGTATGCTGCATATTTCATTTAAAAACCCAGTGTCCAGCAATACTATCAGACCTGACTTTAGGGAGAATTGTGTGTATATACAGCAGTGCAGGTGTTTATTCTGTTAAACTGCTGGACAACCAGGGTATTTTAGTGATTTCATATTTTAGTTTCATTCGTCTTATTCTAACCTCTTTACCGCTGCCTCGCTTTACTAGAGCAATGCTGCTGTTGCCTCCATCTGTGAGGGCAAAAGACAACGAAACTGAGAAAATCAGAATTTGTTGCCTTTATCACACAATGGTGGCCTGCAGAATCATTTCTGGCAGCCCCGCAATGAATTACAGTTGATAGTTTTAATCCAGGAGCTACTAAGCTTGTTAAATGTTTATTGGACATTACTGGATACAGACCAATAAGTGTAAACAAAAATACTGGGTATTTACCTGGTTTCTATATGGTGAAATTTAGTGTATTATTGGGTTATAAACTGGTAATAAGCAGGTAGCTACAGCCCCCAATTACTAGCTATTTACCCAGTAAATATATGGTAACAGAAATGTGTTACTTGGTATTAACCTGTAATTAGAAGGTAAGAACAATGGCCAAAATACTGGGTAATTACCCAGTAAATTATAAAGCGTTATTATATTAATACTTAAATTACATTATATTAACGCTTATATTAACGCTTATATTACTTAACGCTAAACTGTAGAACTGCAATCTGGTCATTAAAATGATTACAAATGGGATTTCTTTCTGTTTTTTTGTTTCCTTTGGCGGCCCTCCGTCCAATGTTGGGTTCCTAAATTGGCCCTCAGGTATCAGAACGTTGAGAACCCCTGCTTTATCACTTACACTATATCCCTCTGTCCTAATTCAAGTCTTTAAATCCCTCCTCGTTTGTCTGTAGGTGAAGTTTTCTTTGCTCCCGTGACGACTAAGATGACGTTGAACGAGGCCCGCGACGAGTGCACAAAGAGGAGCTCCGTCCTGGCGTCTCCTGGCCAGCTCCACGCTGCCTGGAGAAAGGGCCTGGACAGATGCGACTACGGCTGGCTCTCTGACGGCAGTGTACGACACCCGGTCGCCGTGCCCAGGCTGCAGTGCGGCGGAGGTCTGCTCGGTGTCAGGACCATGTATCGATACAGAAACCAGACTGGCTTCCCAGAGCCAAATAAGAAGCTCGGAGCTTACTGTTTCAAAGGTACAATTCTTTCCAAAGTTACGACGCTTTGTCATGGAATAAGGTGTATATGTACTGTGTATATATACAGTATATTGGCTTGTTTAAAACCAGGCCTGGGCTGTAGGCAGCTGTGATCTCATCTCTTGTATTCACTCAATCAGGAACTTGACTCTGAGAGAACTGCTGGGTTTCTCTTCTCTTCTCTCTGTGATATTGTGAGGTCTCTATTTTATCTATAAAGTACATTTATAAAACACGTGGTCGACCAACGTGCAGTACGTACACTGCAAATGGACAGTAAGAGGCCTAATGAGGGCTAAAAGACACATGTAAAAGCCACTAACAGAAGAAGTGAATACGCTTAAACACACATAAGAAAACAACTCACTCTGGGTTTCAAAACCAACATTGTATATAGTTCTTTTTAAATAAATAGATTAATTTTGCGTCATAAAAGTACAGTTTACTTTTATTTTAAAATGATGTGAAATATCAACATAAATGAAGTTAGTATTTCATTGTCTTTGTCCTTTCACTTGATCGGGTCACTTTGATGCCCCTGTTTTTAGAAGAAGTTGAGCTTCCCTTATTGTCTTAGAGCAGGGCTCAGCAAGTAAATGTGGCCAAGGGCCAGTTTTTTTTCTCAGCAATTTCATATATAGGTCAGACAGATCGGACAAAGTGCCTTAAAACTTCACTTTTATGTGTCAGAAACGTACTCCAGGGCCATTATTTTACGAATATTTACTCCCTAAAACCTGGCTGTCCATTGACAACAGCAGTGTTTTTTAATTTTAGTTTAGATGAACTGTCAATTCTGCTCCTTCACCCTTTTACCTTCTGCTTTTGTTTGCTCTATCACACTTCTACACTTCTCACATCTGCACCAGCTTGACATTAAGTAAAATCTACAAAGTAGAGGAGTTGGAGCAGACTAGTCTCGTGTCTTGTTGACCGTAACCATTATCTCAGATGTTAGTTTCCTGCCTGTCTCTCTATATAAAAACTGCTGTTCGAACTCTTGTTCTCTTTTCATGCGATGGTCACAGCGTTCTTTTTCTAATGGGGGATTAATGAGAGTTTGTGACAGTGTATAAAAGCCCGTGTCTGTGTTTGTTTTATCTCTATTACTTCCAGCTGGGCTAATTTAGGCCTCTGAAGCCGTGTCCTTCTACAACCTCGTACGAGAGCACGTACTGTTGTTACTGCTCACAACATTTACCCTTTTTTTTGTCATTAATAATAATCATAATTGGTTCTATTTTCTTCTGTGTTTTTCCAAATAATAATTGAGTAGCAAAGGTGATGAGGAATTACAGATTAATTTTACCTCTGCTGGATTTGGCTCTAGTACACGCATGTAAACATTACCACAGTAACACGTTTTAAAATGAATCAATCACAATACATGTCAAATGATTTATGCGTTGCCATGGTACATAAATGGTACGTACTTCTCTATATATTGTTATTGAATCACCGCCCAGCCCTACCTAACTGGAAGTTTGCGGAATTTGGCTTAAGTGGTCTTAACTAATCAGTTTCCCCAGGGCGTAAAAACCCGATGACTGATGCAAAAGTAACTAATACCACACCTGTCATCCTTTTTAGTCTCACTATCTAACCCCCGTTTCACCTTTCTCCTCTCGTTTCCGCTGTCACAGTTTGTCCTCCGTCATTCTCACTTGTACTTATCAGAGCAGACGTTTGGATAATGGACAAAGCTACCGCTGGACTTCTAAATCCAGTTCATCCTCGCTGACCCCCTGACCCGGCCTTTCCATCTTTACAAATGAGAGGTTGGACAGATAAGCCTTCCTCTGCCCCTGAGCCACGCTAACTCTCGCGGTGATAAGTCCCCGCGGAGTTCAGAGGGCACACAAACAGGCCACCCTCACCTCCTGCTCTGTGTATTCCACGTCAAGCTCTCTCAGCCGTGTTGTATTTACGACCGCGTCTAAGTGCTTTTCAAGTGTTGCCCTTGTTTGGCCGGGGGCTCGCTTCATCGTTTCCTGCGCTTTCCCACAACCAATAATTTCTCAAAAATGAAAGCGTTGTGTAAATCCGCGTCCGCACAGTAAAACACGGGGGGTGCAAAGAGACTGTGAAGAAAACAAAGGCCTCAGATAATGGACTCGGGAGAAATGTGTGCGACACCTGACTTCACAAAGAGTTTCTCGAAAGAAAGAAGGGTTGAGCGTGTGATGGTTCAAAAACAGCTGGATTTACACAATATGTTTGCGTCACAGGGAGAAGCTTTCTCGACTTGTGCTGCACGGCTTTTTATGGCTGCAGAAGAGAGAGAGCATCGGAGGACACGAGGACATTAGGGGGGATTTACTCTATAAAAGTTAGAAAGAAAAGGTAGAGTGGTTTATTAGAGCGTTGATGTTACTTCAGTGACGGTTTGGAAAAAAAGAAAAGACAAAGACAATCTTTGAAAATAACCACATCTGCATCAAGCTGATGACAGACGTCGATTTTTAAAAGTATATGCTCTACAGTACTCACTCTAATGCACAGTAAAAACTGAAGTAGCATTAGTTTCTGTCTGTCTTTGCACGAGTGATTAATATTAGCGCTTGCTATAAATAGATAAGAGAGGAGGTCCTTTTACATCAGGGATTCTAGGAAACGTTTAACTATGTTTGTGACTGCAGACTTGACTCATTGCTTCGTTAAAAAAATGGCTTTAATTTTACACTGTATACACACTACCGTTCAAAGGTTTGGGCTCACTTAGAAATGTCCTTATTTTTGAAGGAAAAGCACCTGGTTTTTAATGGAATATGTACATAGAGGCCCATTTCCAGTGTTCTAATGGTATATTTTGTATGCTAATTGCATTAGAAGGCTTTTGGATGATTAGAAAACCCTTGAAAACCCTTGTGCAATGATGCTGAAAACAGTTTAATTTTGAATAACAATCATTATTTCTAATCTTGTCAATGTCTTGACTGTATTTCCTATTCATTCTGCAACTCTTTTGTTGAATAAATATCTGACTTTTAAAAGAAAACACACAAAAATGATATAGGTGAGCCCAAACTTTTAGTTAGTGTACAAATATTCAACATTCAAGTGCTAATGAGTGCCTTGTGTGTGTTTCACAGGAAAGCGAGACGTGATCAGCCAAACGTCCTTCGTGGAAGTGTCCGTGGTAGAAATGACCTTCTCCACCACCACCGTCGTCGGCTCCACTTCCTCCTCCACGCCTTTGCTGGAGAGTAGCATTGCTACGCTAACCTCCGAACCCGAAGCTGTGTCAGAGGCCGACGAATCTCCAGGTTCCTCGCATGTCACGTTCATGTTCTCTGCCAGCATGGCTCCACCTCGCTCCACCCCGGCAGGAGAAGAAGAGGAGCTGTTCACCACAGTCGCACCGACGATCAGGGAGGAACCGGAGGAAAGTGATCACACAGACGCCCCAGACGCGGAACTCGTACACACAACGGAGAGCTCCGATGTGACGGAATCGGTCTCCGAGGCTGTGGACGATCACTCTGTCATTGAGATATTCACGATTCAACCTGACGTCCAGTTCACAGAGGAGCCTCTGGGCACAGAGCCCATGTCTGCCGAAGGGAAAACTGAGGAAACTATTCCAGGTGAGGTTCTGACCACCGCGATGACCTCTGACCTCAGCGACACGCCAACAGACGCAGTGGATCTGAGCAGCGAGGAAGCGGTCGTCTCCTTTGAATCGACAATCTCGCCCACTGAGCTTCATTCGACGACGCCGTTCCCCGACTACGATCCCAGCGTGGATGAGATCGACCCGTTCTTTGGCGTCGAGGCTCTGCCACCGACTCCACCGTCCCAACACATCTTCTCATCCACCCCGATTCCCACCGACACCACGTATATGTGCAACACCCGGCCGTCCAGCGACGTGAGCGACCAAACAGAAGCACCAGACGAGACTGAAACCGCAACAACACAACAAAGACAGGACGCGAAGACGCCGGCCGTCGTCTACAAGGACAAGACGACCGCCGCCATCTTGACCGAGAGCGGAAACTTAGCCGAAGACGCCATGTCGTCGACGAGCGTCTTTGACGAGTCGACGTATCCGGTGCAAGAACACACCGTCCACAGCCTGGCAGAGGACAAGACTGAGACGGAGACTGAACCAGAGTTCTTCACAGCTGTGGCTCACACCAGCACCACTCCAGGTACAGAGGTCCCTGACGAGCGGTCCAGCCAAGGGATCCCCGCCATGCAGACGCAGAACATATCAGGTAAAAATGCAGTTATTTCTGCGTTTATTATTTGATTTTTTGGTGCCATATGTAAGAATGTGGCCAAAAACGGTTACTACATTCAAATTCAAAATACCGAGGTCTTTAAGGTTTAAATTTTTGACGTAACTGGCAACCCGTGGTTGCTCAGCAGCTGACACTCTACTGACTGCAATGATTGGTAGACGGCGGTAGGTGGCGCCACATGACGCCAAAACATGATTTCAAAACATAAACATGATTTGCAGTCTGCAAAATATTTTTTTTAACGCAAATATTTTGTCTGTACTGTTGTTGTTGGTGAGTTCAGTTTGTTATATGAACATTATTCCTGAGTCTCTGTGACATATTAGGAGGATTTTATGATTTATTACATAATGCACCTTTAAAGGGGATATATGAGAGAAAAGCTGGTACTTTTTCATTCACAGGCCACCAACTCTGTTTATGTTTGCACCTTTTTCTATGTCATATGTCATTGAAAGTCATAAAATGTACCTTTTAAATGCTCTAAACACTCAAAACTCTGTTCTCCAGTAAAAACCAGGGCATATTTAACAAAACTAACGTTGAATGGATGGAATCAGGGAACTGAACATGCTGAAAAGAGTGAATAAAGTTGAGTTAAGTTAACACTACGTACGCTTAATGCCTTAATGCTCTGCTCACACGTTCAGTGTGAACATGGCCTAACTCTCAGACGCAGACACACTTTCACTCTCATGAAAATGAATACTGTAGTAATCGTGGTCTACCATGTTTTGAAACGGGATCGCAGTGATTTAGACGTGAAACATGTTTACATACAGTATTTAAATGTCATGGTGGTCGTGTGGTTTTGAGAAATGCCGTCACTCGTCTTTATTAGGCCGCAACAATGACGACAAACAATGATGTCGATGAACAACTAAGTGCTGTGTTGTTGTTGTTGTTGTTTCCCAGTATTGTTTTTGACTGATTTATGATGCTATTATTGGGAGCTGTGGGAGGTTGTGCTGTCCAGGGTGCTGAAGTTAAAAGACGCTCGTGTTATTTGAACCGCTTTGGCACTGAGCAGTGGTTGGAGTAAACAAACTCGACAACGCACAGTGAAGTGGTTTTGACTTTACATTAGTTTAGATTTATTTAACAAACGCACAAACTACTACTCGTGGAAGTTATGTGATTTTTCTTGGAAAGTGTTGCGTCTTGATTTAACAGATTTTGGGGTAGAAATGCACGTTTAGGCCCCGACATTCACAACAACAGCACATGATCTCATTTGCAAACAGCAGCTGCATCATTTTTGAACTCCTTTACAAACATGACCGTGGTGAGTCATTCTGTTCCCGAAGAGCAGCTTGTGTTAGAGGAGAGGGATCTGGTGAATTGGAAAGTGTCCAGTGAACGAATTGGTCTGCCTGTGAGAGTCTTCACTCCATATGTAAAGGGAATTTCCTTCTCTAAGTTTGCCAAGTGCTTGCTAAAGGTGAGAGTCGTAGGAATATCTCTCCCTGATATTGTTATGGTTGTGATTTTACGACGTAAACCGCTTACAGATGATGTATCTCATGGTTTATAATTAAAACAGAATTGACTGCACTCAAACTATGTCGTGTATATGCAGTGTGGTCAGGTTGGCTGCCAAAAACACTTGTACTCTGTGTTTGTGTGTGCATGTATAGCACTTTACTTAAACAAAATCAGCACGTGTGTGTGTATTTAACTCGTATGTCTCTACACTGCAGTAGTTGCATTTGCAGTATTATGTACCAGTTTATTGGCATCAGGACCAGGTGTGTTGGCAGTCTACCTGAGTAAGCACAGATGCTTGAGCACAGACTGGACACCACAACATGAGGTGATGTCACTGCGTGAGCACAGCTGCAGGGCTGCCTGTAGCGGGTGATTATAGCCGCTTTTACTGCTCGGTCACGTGATGCGACATCTCTTTCTGCCCTCACAGTTTGTGTGTGTGTGTGTGGGAGTCGTTTGTGGAAAATATTGTGGCAAACTGGGCGACTGCATGGCAACCCGAGCACACAATATATCAGCGCGGCGTTGCTCAAAATGCGTCGTTAAATTGTCGCGCGAGCGACGCCCCGCGCGTCTTTGAGTAATCCTAAACTATTAAATTCACTGTTTACCAAACATATCGAAACCACAAAAAGCAATTCACAAAAAAACCACAGTTTTTCCATTCTTACTCAAATAGAACATTTGCTAAAACTAAATTTAGATAAAGTGCATTGGCAACAAACTATTCACAGCCATAAACTGTGGTGTGAAACAATAACATCTTAAGTAATTGATCACCCATGTTGTCAACCTCACAGTCGTCATAGTTACTTGTTTGTGTGATGTTGGATCAGTGATGGAGCAACTTGTCCGTCAACTGGAGGGTTGTGGGTTGAATTCTCGACACTTAACCCCATGTTTTAATACAATCAGAAAATAATGTTTATACGACTTGAAGCTGAGGTATTTATTAATCCTATAACGTTATGTTTTATTTGTATTTATTACCTCTTTAAGACCATCATTTTAAGAACCAAACTGAAAAACCTCATTTATAAAGAACTGGTGAAATAGTGATTAGGTTGAAATCAGGGTCAGGTATTAAATTATTATATTCAAGGTTAAGGTTTTTTTAGACTGCTCAAATGAAGTGCAAATAATATTTGCACATTCTCTCTTTCCTGAGAATGTGTGAAAGAGAAAGAGTTTTCCCAAGGTTTCCTGAGAATGTGTCTTTCTCCAGAGCTGAGGTGCTGCAGGTGTTCTGAGCTGCAACGAATAATCTTTTTGAGTCACCGTTTGTGGGAAAATAGAGACTTGAGCAGACAAGGCAGGGAGAGGGTGTATAGTTAAGTGTGGTATACAAAAGGTTTTAAGAGGTTTTTTTTGTGTCGTTAATCTGTTCCTCCTCTTTGCAAACATTGCTAAATGGTCAATTCTGAACAGATATAAACTGTTCATTTGAGGATTTATCACAGCTGGTTTTTTTTTTTGTGAAATGTTTTTCCTTTGTTTTCTTTTCAGCGGGCCAGATTCTACTTCCACAAGGTTCTCCGTCTCCTGTTGTTCCGTCTGTACCAGACCAACACACCGTTACCCACGGTGAGCCCGTTCTGCAGAGCGGAGACCCGGGCCTGGTCTCTGAAGGTGCTGTAACCCTCACTCCAGCTGTTAGTTTTATAAATGGTAAACAAGAGATCACACTGGAGCCAGAGAGCCATGGCGAAAAAGAGGCCAAAGGCACCCAGATCTCAACAAATGTGACAAGGGATGACGTAAGCACCGTCGATTATCAATGGACCGATCTCCCTGTTGACAGTTCCACTATTACTATGGAGGAACACACAGAAGGAGTTATCTCCACGGAGATACCAAATATCGATGAATATGACGATGATACAAAGCCTCCTGATGACGACCCGACCTCACATTCAGTCACAGCAGTGGAGGGCACATCAGAAACGACTCAGGAAACTGAGGCAGGTCCAGCTGCTACACATGCTACGGAGGGAACGAGTGATATCACCGCTGTCTCTGCTGGTTTGGCCTCTACGGCAACGCCGGCGGAACCACAGGTCACCAAAACAACTGAAGAAAGCCAAACGATAAAAGCCGACCAAGAATCCACCACGATCATCACTGCATCCGTACAAGACGCGAGGGACGAGTCAGGGAGGACTCCCACGTCAGTGAAAAGTGACTCACTAGTGACTCAGACAGAAAAGGACGAGGACCTTGTTACAAGTGAAGTCCACGCAGCCAGATCCACAGCTGAAACCACAGAGGAATCAAAGAGCACATCTGCCACTCCAGCTGCAGAAGACAGCTCTCGGTCTGCACACATGACTGCATCCCATCCCTCCTCTGATGACGCTGATGAGTCTGAGGGCTCCACTCAAACCCCAGAAGAATTTGCCTTCAGCGCAGCCACTTCTTCACTATCTGAAAGTTCTGCTGAACAAACAGCCAAGACTGAGATAACACCAGCCTTAGATGTAGGCAGCACTGAATCATCATCAGTTGTAGTACCAACCCTTGCTGGCACATCAGAGGGAAGTGCAGTCAGTCAATTATTACCTTCCACTTCACCCACTGAGAAAGCAGCAACTGATGCAGCGTCTTCTGCTGAGGATAGTTCAAGAGTCCAAGAAAAAATCACGTTTGGAACCAGTCCTCCATTACACACGTCTGTGGGCACTGCACACGAAACAGATGAAGCAACAAGAGAGAGTGAACTAACATCACAAACTGTACCAACAACAGGCGCAGATGAGACGTCCGTTAATGCCACTGAATCAGGTGAAACTCCAGCGACTGCACAGACCGTACAGGACGAGAAGGACCAACGTGACACAGCTTCTCCGTCACATGAACCTGCTACGACCACCGCTGCTTCCACATTGTACGATGCTCTTGAAATTGTCAAGACGACTGTCGCTTCATTCACAGAATTCTTCACTCAGTACTCGACACAGAGTGATTTACACGACAAAGAGGCAGTGACCAGTGAGGAAACATCTGCCGGTGTCACAGATGATGATGGGGCTCACTCACCTGTGACCACTCCCACTTCTCCCATCAAATCAAATGAGCCTGGCTCGACCACATCTTCACAACTGGAAGGTTCTGGTGTAACAGAAGACACGGCTCAAACACAACCTTCATCTGCGAGCTTAGTGAGTACAGAAACGGCTTCATTACATCTGAGCACTGCAGGTGAACAAATGTCTGCAGCTGCTACAGCGACCGACGTGCTCGGCACAGAGACTGGGACTCTGGGACAAATGACAACATCGCATGACATTGAAACGAATGCTTCATTGACAGAATCTGTGACTGCAACTTCATTACTTTCCAGTACGAAACAACCAGATTCAGTATCTCAGGATATACAAACTGCAAATCAGATGATGGAGATAACCGTGACCCCTACAGCGTCCTTGTTGATCAGTTCTCCAGCAACTATAGATCACATTGGTCAGGAACAAATCAGTAGTGTCACGGACAATCTTCTCTCTCCAGTGAGTGACACAACAGGAACATCTACTATCACTCCAGGAGAACACAGCTCAGTCGGCCAAACACAAGGAATGATTAGCCAAACCTCAGTCGCAACCATGGCTTCATCTTCATTCATCACTGCAACGACGCTGTCACAGAGAACAGAAAGTACAGGAGAAATGTCCACAGCCATGCCTTCCCTCATGACATCAACCATGAGATCTGAAACAGCATCCACACTTCCACTAAGTAATGATTCAGCAACAGAAATTGTATCACGTGGATACAATACGAGCACTTCCTCATCAGCTACTGTTACCATGTCGACTGACCAACCAACTTCAGCATCAACAAAAATGCAAGAGACTGTTACCATGAGTCAGACAGAGGAAGATTCAGTACCTCCAGAGAAAGGTTCAGTGATCCCAACAAGTGAAAAAGAAAGTTCATCTGAACACACGACTGATGCATCAATCAAAGTCACTGCATCTCCTTCTGTTTCATCACTGTTCAGCACAGAGAAGCCAACATCACTGCCTGTTATGGACCAAGACAGTGCTGTCACAGATCAGACTGATGATACTTCTTCCCCCACTTCAGTACATGAAGAAGGATCAGGTGGCCAAACTCCAGACATGTTCACTTCATCCTCCTTTGTCCCAGATACATCTTCATCCTTATTCAGCACTGTGTCCCCAACAGCACAAACACCTGGAACCAAAGAAAGTCATGGGACAGATCAGACAACAATATCATCACCTTCAGGAGAACCACCCATTTCTGCAGTCTCTGATGAGGTGCTAAGAAGTTCAGTAGCCTTGACTCAAAGTCCACCTTCTTTCATATCATCAACCATTCAGGGTATTGATGATGAAGATGGTATCAGTGAGGTAACGATGGTTGAGTCCAGTCCAGCCATCATAGCATCAACAGTAAAATCTGATATGGCATCCTTCCTCATCACAACAGATACAGAAGGTTCTGCAGAAGGCACTACTGACTTTACTAAAGACTCAGTCTTCACTACAACTGTTTTCCCTTCAAAGTTGAGTTCACAGTCACCATCAGTTACTGCATTAGATGAATCCAAAACAAGTTCTTCCTCAGCCACTGTTACAGTTGCTTCATCACTTTACAGTACTGACAAACCAACTTCATTGTCATCTAAAACACAAGAGACTGTTACCATGAGTCAGACAGAGGAAGATTCACTGACATCTGAAAAGAGTTCTGCCTCCCCAACAACTGATGAAGAAAGCTCAAGCGAACACACGACTGAGGCATCAATCAAAGTCACTGCATCTCCTTCTGTTTCATCACTGTTCAGCACAGAGAAGCCAACATCACTGCCAGTTATGGACCAAGACAGTGCTGTCACAGATCAGACTGATGATACTTCTTCCCCCACTTCAGTACATGAAGAAGGATCAGGTGGCCAAACTCCAGACATGTTCACTTCATCCTCTGTTGTCCCAGATACATCTTCATCCTTATTCAGCACTGTGTCCCCAACAGCACAAACACCTGGAACCAAAGAAAGTCTTGGAACAGATCAGACGACAATATCATCACCTTCAGGAGAACCACCAGTTTCTACAGTCTCTGATGAGGTGCTAAGTAGCTCAATAACATTGACTCCAAGTTTGCCTTCTGTCATTTCATCTACCATTCAGGGTATAGATGATGAAGATGGTATCAGTGAGGTTACAATGGTTGAGTCCAGTCCAGCCATCATAGCATCAACCATAAAGTCTGAAAGAACATCCTTCCTCATTTCAACAGATACAGAAGGTTCTGCAGAAGGCACTACTGACTTTACTAAAGACTCAGTCTTCACTACAACTGTTTTCCCTTCAAAGTTGAGTTCACAGTCACCATCAGTTACTGCATTAGATGAATCCAAAACAAGTTCTTCTTCCTCAGCCACTGTTACAGTTGCTTCATCACTTTACAGTACTGACAAACCAACGTCATTGTCATCTAAAACACAAGAGACTGTTACCATGAGTCAGACAGAGGAAGATTCAGTGACATCTGAAAAGAGTTCTGCCTCCCCAACAACTGATGAAGAAAGCTCAAGCGAACACACGACTGAGGCATCAATCAAAGTCACTGCATCTCCTTCTGTTTCATCACTGTTCAGCACAGAGAAGCCAACATCACTGCCAGATCAGACTGATGATACTTCTTCCCCCACTTCATTATATGAAGAAGTATCAGGTGGCCAAAATCCAGACATGTTCACTTCATCCTCCTTTGTCCCAGATACATCTTCATCCTTATTCAGCACTGTGTCCCCAACAGCACAAACACCTGGAACCAAAGAAAGTCTTGGGACAGACCAGACGACAATACCATCACCTTCAGGAGAACCACCCGTTTCTGCAGTCTCTGATGAGGTGCTAAGAAGTTCAGTAACTTTGACTCAAAGTCCACCTTCTTTCATATCATCAACCATTCAGGGTATTGATGATGAAGATGGTATCAGTGAGGTAACGATGGTTGAGTCCAGTCCAGCCATCATAGCATCAACAATAAAATCTGAAACGGCATCCTTCCTCATTTCAACCGATACAGAAGGTTCTGCAGAAGACACTACTGACTTTACTAAAGACTCAGTCTTCACTACAACAGTTTTCCCTTCAAAGTTGAGTTCACAGTCACCATCAGTTACTGCATTAGATGAATCCAAAACAAGTGCTTCTTCCTCAGCCACTGTTACAGTTGCTTCATCACTTTACAGTACTGACCAACCAACTTCGGTGTCATCTAGAACTCAAGAGACTGTTACCATGAGTCAGACAGAGGAAGATTCAGTGACATTTGAAAAGAGTTCTGCCTCCACAACAACTGATGAAGAAAGCTCAAGCGAACACACGACTGAGGCATCAATCAAAGTCACTGCATCTCCTTCTGTTTCATCACTGTTCAGCACAGAGAAGCCAACATCACTGCCAGATCAGACTGATGATACTTCTTCCCCCACTTCAGTATATGAAGAAGGATCAGGTGGCCAAACTCCAGACATGTTCACTTCATCCTCCTCTGTCCCAGAAACATCTTCATCCTTATTCAGCACTGTGTCCCCAACAGCACAAACACCTGGAACCAAAGAAAGTCTTGGAACAGACCAGACGACAATACCATCACCTTCAGGAGAACCACCCGTTTCTGCAGTCTCTGATGAGGTGCTAAGAAGTTCAGTAACTTTGACTCAAAGTCCACCTTCTTTCATATCATCAACCATTCAGGGTATTGATGATGAAGATGGTATCAGTGAGGTAACGATGGTTGAGTCCAGTCCAGCCATCATAGCATCAACAATAAAATCTGAAACGGCATCCTTCCTCATTTCAACCGATACAGAAGGTTCTGCAGAAGACACTACTGACTTTACTAAAGACTCAGTCTTCACTACAACAGTTTTCCCTTCAAAGTTGAGTTCACAGTCACCATCAGTTACTGCATTAGATGAATCCAAAACAAGTGCTTCTTCCTCAGCCACTGTTACAGTTGCTTCATCACTTTACAGTACTGACCAAACAACTTCGGTGTCATCTAGAACTCAAGAGACTGTTACCATGAGTCAGACAGAGGAAGATTCAGTGACATTTGAAAAGAGTTCTGCCTCCACAACAACTGATGAAGAAAGCTCAAGCGGACACACGACTGAGGCATCAATCAAAGTCACTGCATCTCCTTCTGTTTCATCACTGTTCAGCACAGAGAAGCCAACATCACTGCCAGATCAGACTGATGATACTTCTTCCCCCACTTCAGTATATGAAGAAGGATCAGGTGGCCAAACTCCAGACATGTTCACTTCATCCTCCTCTGTCCCAGAAACATCTTCATCCTTATTCAGCACTGTGTCCCCAACAGCACAAACACCTGGAACCAAAGAAAGTCTTGGGACAGATCAGACAACAATATCATCACCTTCAGGAGAACCACCCGTTTCTGCAGTCTCTGATGAGGTGCTAAGAAGTTCAGTAACTTTGACTCAAAGTCCACCTCCTGTCATATCGTCAACCATAAAATCTGAAAGAGCATCCTTCCTCATTTCAACAGATACAGAAGGTTCTGCAGAAGGCACTACTGACTTTACTAAAGACTCAGTCTTCACTACAACTGTTTTCCCTTCAAAGTTGAGTTCACAGTCACCATCAGTTACTGCATTAGATGAATCCAAAACAAGTGCTTCTTCCTCAGCCACTGTTACAGTTGCTTCATCACTTTACAGTACTGACCAAACAACTTCGGTGTCATCTAGAACTCAAGAGACTGTTACCATGAGTCAGACAGAGGAAGATTCAGTGACATTTGAAAAGAGTTCTGCCTCCACAACAACTGATGAAGAAAGCTCAAGCGGACACACGACTGAGGCATCAATCAAAGTCACTGCATCTCCTTCTGTTTCATCACTGTTCAGCACAGAGAAGCCAACATCACTGCCAGATCAGACTGATGATACTTCTTCCCCCACTTCAGTATATGAAGAAGGATCAGGTGGCCAAACTCCAGACATGTTCACTTCATCCTCCTCTGTCCCAGATACATCTTCATCCTTATTCAGCACTGTGTCCCCAACAGCACAAACACCTGGAACCAAAGAAAGTCTTGGGACAGATCAGACAACAATATCATCACCTTCAGGAGAACCACCCGTTTCTGCAGTCTCTGATGAGGTGCTAAGAAGTTCAGTAACTTTGACTCAAAGTCCACCTCCTGTCATATCGTCAACCATAAAATCTGAAAGAGCATCCTTCCTCATTTCAACAGATACAGAAGGTTCTGCAGAAGGCACTACTGACTTTACTAAAGACTCAGTCTTCACTACAACTGTTTTCCCTTCAAAGTTGAGTTCACAGTCACCATCAGTTACTGCATTAGATGAATCCAAAACAAGTGCTTCTTCCTCAGCCACTGTTACAGTTGCTTCATCACTTTACAGTACTGACCAAACAACTTCGGTGTCATCTAGAACTCAAGAGACTGTTACCATGAGTCAGACAGAGGAAGATTCAGTGACATTTGAAAAGAGTTCTGCCTCCACAACAACTGATGAAGAAAGCTCAAGCGGACACACGACTGAGGCATCAATCAAAGTCACTGCATCTCCTTCTGTTTCATCACTGTTCAGCACAGAGAAGCCAACATCACTGCCAGATCAGACTGATGATACTTCTTCCCCCACTTCAGTATATGAAGAAGTATCAGGTGGCCAAACTCCAGACATGTTCACTTCATCCTCCTTTGTCCCAGAAACATCTTCATCCTTATTCAGCACTGTGTCCCCAACAGCACAAACACCTGGAACCAAAGAAAGTCTTGGGACAGACCAGACGACAATACCATCACCTTCAGGAGAACCACCCGTTTCTGCAGTCTCTGATGAGGTGCTAAGAAGTTCAGTAACCTTGACTCAAAGTCCACCTTCTTTCATATCATCAACCATTCAGGGTATTGATGATGAAGATGGTATCAGTGAGGTAACGATGGTTGAGTCCAGTCCAGCCATCATAGCATCAACAATAAAATCTGAAACAGCATCCTTCCTCATTTCAACCGATACAGAAGGTTCTGCAGAAGGCACTACTGACTTAACTAAAGACTCAGTCTTCACTACAACTGTTTTCCCTTCAAAGTTGAGTTCACAGTCACCATCAGTTACTGCATTAGATGAATCCAAAACAAGTTCTTCCTCAGCCACTGTTACAGTTGCTTCATCACTTTACAGTACTGACAAACCAACTTCATTGTCATCTAAAACACAAGAGACTGTTACCATGAGTCAGACAGAGGAAGATTCACTGACATCTGAAAAGAGTTCTGCCTCCCCAACAACTGATGAAGAAAGCTCAAGCGAACACACAACTGAGGCATCAATCAAAGTCACTGCATCTCCTTCTGTTTCATCACTGTTCAGCACAGAGAAGCCAACATCACTGCCAGTTATGGACCAAGACAGTGCTGTCACAGATCAGACTGATGATACTTCTTCCCCCACTTCAGTACATGAAGAAGGATCAGGTGGCCAAACTCCAGACATGTTCACTTCATCCTCTGTTGTCCCAGATACATCTTCATCCTTATTCAGCACTGTGTCCCCAACAGCACAAACACCTGGAACCAAAAAAAGTCTTGGAACAGATCAGACGACAATATCATCACCTTCAGGAGAACCACCAGTTTCTACAGTCTCTGATGAGGTGCTAAGTAGCTCAATAACATTGACTCCAAGTTTGCCTTCTGTCATTTCATCTACCATTCAGGGTATAGATGATGAAGATGGTATCAGTGAGGTTACAATGGTTGAGTCCAGTCCAGCCATCATAGCATCAACCATAAAGTCTGAAAGAACATCCTTCCTCATTTCAACAGATACAGAAGGTTCTGCAGAAGGCACTACTGACTTTACTAAAGACTCAGTCTTCACTACAACAGTTTTCCCTTCAAAGTTGAGTTCACAGTCACCATCAGTTACTGCATTAGATAAATCCAAAACAAGTGATTCTTCCTCAGCCACTGTTACAGTTGCTTCATCACTTTACAGTACTGACAAACCAACGTCATTGTCATCTAAAACACAAGAGACTGTTACCATGAGTCAGACAGAGGAAGATTCAGTGACATCTGAAAAGAGTTCTGCCTCCCCAACAACTGATGAAGAAAGCTCAAGCGAACACACGACTGAGGCATCAATCAAAGTCACTGCATCTCCTTCTGTTTCATCACTGTTCAGCACAGAGAAGCCAACATCACTGCCAGATCAGACTGATGATACTTCTTCCCCCACTTCAGTATATGAAGAAGTATCAGGTGGCCAAACTCCAGACATGTTCACTTCATCCTCCTTTGTCCCAGAAACATCTTCATCCTTATTCAGCACTGTGTCCCCAACAGCACAAACACCTGGAACCAAAGAAAGTCTTGGGACAGACCAGACGACAATACCATCACCTTCAGGAGAACCACCCGTTTCTGCAGTCTCTGATGAGGTGCTAAGAAGTTCAGTAACTTTGACTCAAAGTCCACCTTCTTTCATATCATCAACCATTCAGGGTATTGATGATGAAGATGGTATCAGTGAGGTTACGATGGTTGAGTCCAGTCCAGCCATCATAGCATCAACCATAAAGTCTGAAAGAACATCCTTCCTCATTTCAACCGATACAGAAGGTTCTGCAGAAGACACTACTGACTTTACTAAAGACTCAGTCTTCACTACAACAGTTTTCCCTTCAAAGTTGAGTTCACAGTCACCATCAGTTACTGCATTAGATGAATCCAAAACAAGTGCTTCTTCCTCAGCCACTGTTACAGTTGCTTCATCACTTTACAGTACTGACAAACCAACTTCGGTGTCATCTAGAACTCAAGAGACTGTTACCACTAGTGCGACAAAGGAAGATTCAGTGACACCTGAAAAGAGTTCTGCCTCCACAACAACTGATGAAGAAAGTTCATCTAAACAGACGACTGATGCATCAATCAAAGTCACTGCATCTCCTTCTGTTTCATCACTGTTCAGCACAGAGAAGCCAACATCACTGCCAGTTAGAGACCAAGACAGTGCTGTCACAGATCAGACTGATGATACTTCTTCCCCCACTTCAGTATATGAAGAAGGATCAGGTGGCCAAACTCCAGACATGTTCACTTCATCCTCCTCTGTCCCAGATACATCTTCATCCTTATTCAGCACTGTGTCCCCAACAGCACAAACACCTGGAACCAAAGAAAGTCTTGGAACAGACCAGACGACAATACCATCACCTTCAGGAGAACCACCCGTTTCTGCAGTCTCTGATGAGGTGCTAAGAAGTTCAGTAACTTTGACTCAAAGTCCACCTTCTTTCATATCATCAACCATTCAGGGTATTGATGATGAAGATGGTATCAGTGAGGTAACGATGGTTGAGTCCAGTCCAGCCATCATAGCATCAACAATAAAATCTGAAACGGCATCCTTCCTCATTTCAACCGATACAGAAGGTTCTGCAGAAGACACTACTGACTTTACTAAAGACTCAGTCTTCACTACAACAGTTTTCCCTTCAAAGTTGAGTTCACAGTCACCATCAGTTACTGCATTAGATGAATCCAAAACAAGTGCTTCTTCCTCAGCCACTGTTACAGTTGCTTCATCACTTTACAGTACTGACCAACCAACATCGGTGTCATCTAGAACTCAAGAGACTGTTACCATTAGTCAGACAGAGGAAGATTCAGTTACATCTGAAAAGAGTTCTGCCTCCACAACAACTGATGAAGAAAGCTCAAGCGAACACACGACTGAGGCATCAATCAAAGTCACTGCATCTCCTTCTGTTTCATCACTGTTCAGCACAGAGAAGCCAACATCACTGCCAGATCAGACTGATGATACTTCTTCCCCCACTTCAGTATATGAAGAAGGATCAGGTGGCCAAACTCCAGACATGTTCACTTCATCCTCCTCTGTCCCAGATACATCTTCATCCTTATTCAGCACTGTGTCCCCAACAGCACAAACACCTGGAACCGAAGAAAGTCTTGGAACAGATCAGACAACAATATCATCACCTTCAGGAGAACCACCCGTTTCTGCAGTCTCTGATGAGGTGCTTAGAAGTTCAGTAACTTTGACTCAAAGTCCACCTTCTTTTATATCATCAACCATTCAGGGTATTGATGATGAAGATGGTATCAGTGAGGTAACGATGGTTGAGTCCAGTCCAGCCATCATAGCATCAACAATAAAATCTGAAACAGCATCCTTCCTCATTTCAACCGATACAGAAGGTTCTGCAGAAGGCACTACTGACTTTACTAAAGACTCAGTCTTCACTACAACTGTTTTCCCTTCAAAGTTGAGTTCACTGTCACCATCAGTTACTGCATTAGATGAATCCAAAACAAGTGCTTCTTCCTCAGCCACTGTTACAGTTGCTTCATCACTTTACAGTACTGACCAACCAACATCGGTGTCATCTAGAACTCAAGAGACTGTTACCACTAGTCAGACAGAGGAAGATTCAGTGACATCTGAAAAGAGTTCTGCCTCCACAACAACTGATGAAGAAAGCTCAAGCGAACACACGACTGAGGCATCAATCAAAGTCACTGCATCTCCTTCTGTTTCATCACTGTTCAGCACAGAGAAGCCAACATCACTGCCAGTTAGAGACCAAGACAGTGCTGTCACAGATCAGACTGATGATACTTCTTCCCCCACTTCAGTACATGAAGAAGGATCAGGTGGCCAAACTCCAGACATGTTCACTTCATCCTCTGTTGTCCCAGAAACATCTTCATCCTTATTCAGCACTGTGTCCCCAACAGCACAAACACCTGGGACCAAAGAAAGTCTTGGAACAGATCAGACAACAATATCATCACCTTCAGGAGAACCACCAGTTTCTACAGTCTCTGATGAGGTGCTAAGAAGCTCAATAACAGTCACTCCAAGTTTGCCATCTTTCACATCATCAACCAGTCAGGGTATGGATGATGAAGATGGTGTTATTGAGGTAACGATGGTTGAGTCCAGTCCATCCATCATAGTATCAACCATAACATCTGAAACAGCATCCTTCCTCATCACAACAGACACAGAAGGTTCTGCAGAAGGCACTACTGACTTTACTAAAGACTCAGTCTTCACTACAACTGTTTTCCCTTCAAAGTTGAGTTCACAGTCACCATCAGTTACTGCATTAGATGAATCCAAAACAAGTTCTTCCTCAGCCACTGTTACAGTTGCTTCATCACTTTACAGTACTGACCAACCAACTTCATTGTCATCTAAAACACAAGAGACTGTTACCATGAGTCAGACAGAGGAAGATTCAGTGACATCTGAAAAGAGTTCTGCCTCCCCAACAACTGATGAAGAAAGCTCAAGCGAACACACGACTGAGGCATCAATCAAAGTCACTGCATCTCCTTCTGTTTCATCACTGTTCAGCACAGAGAAACCAACATCACTGCCAGTTAGAGACGAAGACAGTGCTGTCACAGATCAGACTGATGATACTTCTTTCCCCACTTCAGTACATGAAGAAGGATCAGGTGGCCAAACTCCAGACATGTTCACTTCATCCTCTGTTGTCCCAGATACATCTTCATCCTTATTCAGCACTGTGTCCCCAACAGCACAGACACCTGGAACCAAAGAAAGTCTTGGAACAGATCAGACAACAATACCATCACCTTCAGGAGAACCACCAGTTTCTACAGTCTCTGATGAGGTGCTAAGAAGCTCAATAACAGTCACTCCAAGTTTGCCTTCTTTCACATCATCAACCAGTCAGGGTATGGATGATGAAGATGGTGTTAGTGAGGTTACGATGGTTGAGTCCAGTCCATCCATCATAGCATCAACCATAAAGTCTGAAACAGCATCCTTCCTCATCACAAGAGACACAGAAGGTTCTGCAGAAGGCACTACTGACTTTACTAAAGACTCAGTCTTCACTGCAACTGTTTTTCCTTCAAAGTTGAGTTCACAGTCACCATCAGTTACTGCATTAGATGAATCCAAAACAAGTGTTTCTTCCTCAGCCACTGTTACAGTTGCTTCATCACTTTACAGTACTGACCAACCAACTTCGGTGTCATCTAGAACTCAAGAGACTGTTACCACTAGTGCGACAAAGGAGGATTCAGTGACATCTGAAAAGAGTTCTGCCTCCCCAACAACTGATGAAGAAAGCTCAAGCGAACACACGACTGAGGCATCAACCAAAGTCACTGCATCTCCTTCTGTTTCATCACTGTTCAGCACAGAGAAGCCAACATCACTGCCAGATCAGACTGATGATACTTCTTCCCCCACTTCAGTACATGAAGAAGGATCAGGTGGCCAAACTCCAGACATGTTCACTTCATCCTCCTTTGTCCCAGAAACATCTTCATCCTTATTCAGCACTGTGTCCCCAACAGCACAAACACCTGGAACCAAAGAAAGTCTTGGAACAGATCAGACAACAATATCATCACCTTCAGGAGAACCACCCGTTTCTGCAGTCTCTGATGAGGTGCTAAGAAGTTCAGTAACTTTGACTCAAAGTCCACCTCCTGTCATATCGTCAACCATAAAATCTGAAAGAGCATCCTTCCTCATTTCAACAGATACAGAAGGTTCTGCAGAAGGCACTACTGAATTTACTAAAGACTCAGTCTTCACTACAACTGTTTTCCCTTCAAAGTTGAGTTCACAGTCACCATCAGTTACTGCATTAGATGAATCCAAAACAAGTGATTCTTCCTCAGCCACTGTTACAGTTGCTTCATCACTTTACAGTACTGACCAACCAACGTCATTGTCATCTAAAACACAAGAGACTGTTACCATGAGTCAGACAGAGGAAGATTCAGTAACTCCAGAGAAAAGTTCGGCAATCACAACAACTGATGAAGAAAGTTCATCTGAACAGACGACTGATGCATCAATCAAAGTCACTGCATCTCCTTCTGTTTCATCACTGTTCAGCACAGAGAAGCCAACATCACTGCCAGATCAGACTGCTGATACTTCTTCCCCCACTTCAGTATATGAAGAAGGATCAGGTGGCCAAACTCCAGACATGTTCACTTCATCCTCTGTTGTCCTAGAAACATCTTCATCCTTATTCAGCACTGTGTCCCCAACAGCACAAACACCTGGAACCAAAGAAAGTCTTGGAACAGATCAGACAACAACATCATCACCTTCAGGAGAACCACCAGTTTCTACAGTCTCTGATGAGGTGCTAAGAAGCTCAATAACAGTCACTCCAAGTTTGCCATCTTTCACATCATCAACCAGTCAGGGTATGGATGATGAAGATGGTGTTATTGAGGTAACGATGGTTGAGTCCAGTCCATCCATCATAGTATCAACCATAACATCTGAAACAGCATCCTTCCTCATCACAAGCGATACAGAAGGTTCTGCAGAAGGCACTACTGACTTTACTGAAGACTCAGTCTTCACTACAACTGTTTTCCCTTCAAAGTTGAGTTCACAGTCACCATCAGTTACTGCATTAGATGAATCCAAAACAAGTGCTTCTTCCTCAGCCACTGTTACAGTTGCTTCATCACTTTACAGTACTGACAAACCAACTTCGGTGTCATCTAGAACTCAAAAGACTGTTACCACTAGTGCGACAAAGGAGGATTCAGTGACATCTGAAAAGAGTTCTGCCTCCCCAACAACTGATGAAGAAAGCTCAAGCGAACACACGACTGAGGCATCAATCAAAGTCACTGCATCTCCTTCTGTTTCATCACTGTTCAGCACAGAGAAGCCAACATCACTGCCAGATCAGACTGATGATACTTCTTCCCCCACTTCAGTATATGAAGAAGGATCAGGTGGCCAAACTCCAGACATGTTCACTTCATCCTCCTTTGTCCCAGATACATCTTCATCCTTATTCAGCACTGTGTCCCCAACAGCACAAACACCTGGAACCAAAGAAAGTCTTGGGACAGATCAGACAACAATATCATCACCTTCAGGAGAACCACCAGTTTCTGCAGTCTCTGATGAGGTGCTAAGAAGTTCAGTAACTTTGACTCAAAGTCCACCTCCTTTCATATCATCAACCATTCAGGGTATTGATGATGAAGATGGTATCAGTGAGGTAACGATGGTTGAGTCCAGTCCAGCCATCATAGCATCAACAATAAAATCTGAAACAGCATCCTTCCTCATTTCAACCGATACAGAAGGTTCTGCAGAAGACACTACTGACTTTACTAAAGACTCAGTCTTCACTACAACAGTTTTCCCTTCAAAGTTGAGTTCACAGTCACCATCAGTTACTGCATTAGATGAATCCAAAACAAGTGCTTCTTCCTCAGCCACTGTTACAGTTGCTTCATCACTTTACAGTACTGACCAGCCAACTTCGGTGTCATCTAAAACTCAAAAGACTGTTACCACTAGTGCGACAAAGGAGGATTCAGTGACATCTGAAAAGAGTTCTGCCTCCCCAACAACTGATGAAGAAAGCTCAAGCGAACACACGACTGAGGCATCAATCAAAGTCACTGCATCTCCTTCTGTTTCATCACTGTTCAGCACAGAGAAGCCAACATCACTGCCAGATCAGACTGATGATACTTCTTCCCCCACGTCAGTACATGAAGAAGGATCAGGTGGCCAAACTCCAGACATGTTCACTTCATCCTCCTTTGTCCCAGAAACATCTTCATCCTTATTCAGCACTGTGTCCCCAACAGAACAAACACCTGGAACCAAAGAAAGTCATGGGACAGATCAGACGACAATACCATCACCTTCAGGAGAACCACCAGTTTCTGCAGTCTCTGATGAGGTGCTAAGAAGTTCAGTAACTTTGACTCAAAGTCCACCCTCTTTCATATCATCTACCATTCTGGGTATAGATGATGAAGATGGTATCAGTGAGGTAACGATGGTTGAGTCCAGTCCATCCATCATAGTATCAACCATAACATCTGAAACAGCATCCTTCCTCATCACAAGCAATACAGAAGGTTCTGCAGAAGGCACTACTGACTTTACTGAAGACTCAGTCTTCACTACAACTGTTTTCCCTTCAAAGTTGAGTTCACAGTCACCATCAGTTACTGCATTAGATGAATCCACAACAAGTTCTTCCTCAGCCACTGTTACAGTTGCTTCATCACTTTGCAGTACTGACCAACCAACTTCGGTGTCATCTAGAACTCAAGAGACTGTTACCATGAGTCAGACAGAGGAAGATTCAGTGACATCTGAAAAGAGTTCTGCCTCCCCAACAACTGATGAAGAAAGCTCAAACGAACACACGACTGAGGCATCAATCAAAGTCACTGCATCTCCTTCTGTTTCATCACTGTTCAGCACAGAGAAGCCAACATCACTGCCAGATCAGACTGCTGATACTTCTTCCCCCACTTCAGTATATGAAGAAGGATCAGGTGGCCAAACTCCAGACATGTTCACTTCATCCTCCTTTGTCCCAGATACATCTTCATCCTTATTCAGCACTGTGTCCCCAACAGCACAAACACCTGGAACCAAAGAAAGTCTTGGGACAGATCAGACAACAATATCATCACCTTCAGGAGAACCACCAGTTTCTGCAGTCTCTGATGAGGTGCTAAGAAGTTCAGTAACTTTGACTCAAAGTCCACCTCCTTTCATATCATCAACCATTCAGGGTATTGATGATGAAGATGGTATCAGTGAGGTAACGATGGTTGAGTCCAGTCCAGCCATCATAGCATCAACAATAAAATCTGAAACAGCATCCTTCCTCATTTCAACCGATACAGAAGGTTCTGCAGAAGACACTACTGACTTTACTAAAGACTCAGTCTTCACTACAACAGTTTTCCCTTCAAAGTTGAGTTCACAGTCACCATCAGTTACTGCATTAGATGAATCCAAAACAAGTGCTTCTTCCTCAGCCACTGTTACAGTTGCTTCATCACTTTACAGTACTGACCAGCCAACTTCGGTGTCATCTAGAACTCAAAAGACTGTTACCACTAGTGCGACAAAGGAGGATTCAGTGACATCTGAAAAGAGTTCTGCCTCCACAACAACTGATGAAGAAAGCTCAAGCGAACACACGACTGAGGCATCAATCAAAGTCACTGCATCTCCTTCTGTTTCATCACTGTTCAGCACAGAGAAGCCAACATCACTGCCAGATCAGACTGATGATACTTCTTCCCCCACGTCAGTACATGAAGAAGGATCAGGTGGCCAAACTCCAGACATGTTCACTTCATCCTCCTTTGTCCCAGAAACATCTTCATCCTTATTCAGCACTGTGTCCCCAACAGAACAAACACCTGGAACCAAAGAAAGTCATGGGACAGATCAGACGACAATACCATCACCTTCAGGAGAACCACCAGTTTCTGCAGTCTCTGATGAGGTGCTAAGAAGTTCAGTAACTTTGACTCAAAGTCCACCCTCTTTCATATCATCTACCATTCTGGGTATAGATGATGAAGATGGTATCAGTGAGGTAACGATGGTTGAGTCCAGTCCAGCCATCATAGCATCAACAATAAAATCTGAAACGGCATCCTTCCTCATTTCAACCGATACAGAAGGTTCTGCAGAAGACACTACTGACTTTACTAAAGACTCAGTCTTCACTACAACTGTTTTCCCTTCAAAGTTGAGTTCACAGTCACCATCAGTTACTGCATTAGATGAATCCAAAACAAGTGCTTCTTCCTCAGCCACTGTTACAGTTGCTTCATCACTTTACAGTACTGACCAACCAACATCGGTGTCATCTAGAACTCAAGAGACTGTTACCATTAGTCAGACAGAGGAAGATTCAGTTACATCTGAAAAGAGTTCTGCCTCCACAACAACTGATGAAGAAAGCTCAAGCGAACACACGACTGAGGCATCAATCAAAGTCACTGCATCTCCTTCTGTTTCATCACTGTTCAGCACAGAGAAGCCAACATCACTGCCAGTTATGGACAAAGACAGTGCTGTCACAGATCAGACTGATGATACTTCTTCCCCCACTTCAGTACATGAAGAAGGATCAGGTGGCCAAACTCCAGACATGTTCACTTCATCCTCTGTTGTCCCAGAAACATCTTCATCCTTATTCAGCACTGTGTCCCCAACAGCACAAACACCTGGGACCAAAGAAAGTCTTGGAACAGATCAGACAACAATATCATCACCTTCAGGAGAACCACCAGTTTCTACAGTCTCTGATGAGGTGCTAAGAAGCTCAATAACAGTCACTACAAGTTTGCCGTCTTTCACATCATCAACCAGTCAGGGTATGGATGATGAAGATGGTGTTATTGAGGTAACGATGGTTGAGTCCAGTCCATCCATCATAGTATCAACCATAACATCTGAAACAGCATCCTTCCTCATCACAAGCGATACAGAAGGTTCTGCAGAAGGCACTACTGACTTTACTGAAGACTCAGTCTTCACTACAACTGTTTTCCCTTCAAAGTTGAGTTCACAGTCACCATCAGTTACTGCATTAGATGAATCCAAAACAAGTGCTTCTTCCTCAGCCACTGTTACAGTTGCTTCATCACTTTACAGTACTGACAAACCAACTTCGGTGTCATCTAGAACTCAAAAGACTGTTACCACTAGTGCGACAAAGGAGGATTCAGTGACATCTGAAAAGAGTTCTGCCTCCCCAACAACTGATGAAGAAAGCTCAAGCGAACACACGACTGATGCATCAATCAAAGTCACTGCATCTCCTTCTGTTTCATCACTGTTCAGCACAGAGAAGCCAACATCACTGCCAGATCAGACTGATGATACTTCTTCCCCCACTTCAGTATATGAAGAAGGATCAGGTGGCCAAACTCCAGACATGTTCACTTCATCCTCCTTTGTCCCAGAAACATCTTCATCCTTATTCAGCACTGTGTCCCCAACAGCACAAACACCTGGAACCAAAGAAAGTCATGGGACAGATCAGACGACAATACCATCACCTTCAGGAGAACCACCAGTTTCTGCAGTCTCTGATGAGGTGCTAAGAAGTTCAGTAACTTTGACTCAAAGTCCACCCTCTTTCATATCATCTACCATTCTGGGTATAGATGATGAAGATGGTATCAGTGAGGTAACGATGGTTGAGTCCAGTCCAGCCATCATAGCATCAACAATAAAATCTGAAACAGCATCCTTCCTCATTTCAACCGATACAGAAGGTTCTGCAGAAGGCACTACTGACTTTACTAAAGACTCAGTCTTCACTACAACTGTTTTCCCTTCAAAGTTGAGTTCACAGTCACCATCAGTTACTGCATTAGATGAATCCAAAACAAGTGCTTCTTCCTCAGCCACTGTTACAGTTGCTTCATCACTTTACAGTACTGACCAACCAACATCGGTGTCATCTAGAACTCAAGAGACTATTACCACTAGTGTGACAAAGGAAGATTCAGTGACACCTGAAAAGAGTTCTGCCACCTCAACAACTGATGAAGAAAGTTCATCTAAACAGACGACTGATGCATCAATCAAAGTCACTGCATCTCCTTCTGTTTCATCACTGTTCAGCACAGAGAAGCCAACATCACTGCCAGTGATGGACAAAGACAGTGCTGTCACAGATCAGACTGATGATACTTCTTCCCCCACTTCAGTACATGAAGAAGGATCAGGTGGCCAAACTCCAGACATGTTCACTTCATCCTCTGTTGTCCCAGAAACATCTTCATCCTTATTCAGCACTGTGTCCCCAACAGCACAAACACCTGGAACCAAAGAAAGTCTTGGAACAGATCAGACAACAATATCATCACCTTCAGGAGAACCACCAGTTTCTACAGTCTCTGATGAGGTGCTAAGAAGCTCAATAACAGTCACTACAAGTTTGCCGTCTTTCACATCATCAACCAGTCAGGGTATGGATGATGAAGATGGTGTTATTGAGGTAACGATGGTTGAGTCCAGTCCATCCATCATAGTATCAACCATAAAATCTGAAACAGCATCCTTCCTCATCACAAGCAATACAGAAGGTTCTGCAGAAGGCACTACTGACTTTACTGAAGACTCAGTCTTCACTACAACTGTTTTCCCTTCAAAGTTGAGTTCACAGTCACCATCAGTTACTGCATTAGATGAATACACAACAAGTTCTTCCTCAGCCACTGTTACAGTTGCTTCATCACTTTACAGTACTGATCAACCAATTTCGGTGTCATCTAGAACTCAAGAGACTGTTACAATGAGTCAGACAAAGGAAGATTCAGTGACATCTGAAAAGAGTTCTGCCTCCCCAACAACTGATGAAGAAAGCTCAAGCGAACACACGACTGAGGCATCAATCAAAGTCACTGCATCTCCTTCTGTTTCATCACTGTTCAGCACAGAGAAGCCAACATCACTGCCAGATCAGACTGATGATACTTCTTCCCCCACTTCAGTATATGAAGAAGGATCAGGTGGCCAAACTCCAGACATGTTCACTTCATCCTCCTCTGTCCCAGATACATCTTCATCCTTATTCAGCACTGTGTCCCCAACAGCACAAACACCTGGAACCAAAGAAAGTCTTGGGACAGATCAGACGACAATACCATCACCTTCAGGAGAACCACCAGTTTCTACAGTCTCTGATGAGGTGCTAAGAAGTTCAGTAACTTTGACTCAAAGTCCACCTTCTTTCATATCATCAACCATTCAGGGTATTGATGATGAAGATGGTATCAGTGAGGTTACGATGGTTGAGTCCAGTCCAGCCATCATAGCATCAACAAAAAAATCTGAAACAGCATCCTTCCTCATTTCAACATATACAGAAGGTTCTGCAGAAGGCACTACTGACTTTACTAAAGACTCAGTCTTCACTACAACTGTTTTCCCTTCAAAGTTGAGTTCACAGTCACCATCAGTTACTGCATTAGATGAATCCAAAACAAGTGCTTCTTCCTCAGCCACTGTTACAGTTGCTTCATCACTTTACAGTACTGACCAACCAACATCGGTGTCATCTAGAACTCAAGAGACTGTTACCACTAGTGCGACAAAGGAAGATTCAGTGACACCTGAAAAGAGTTCTGCCTCCACAACAACTGATGAAGAAAGTTCATCTAAACAGACGACTGATGCATCAATCAAAGTCACTGCATCTCCTTCTGTTTCATCACTGTTCAGCACAGAGAAGCCAACATCACTGCCAGTTAGAGACCAAGACAGTGCTGTCACAGATCAGACTGATGATACTTCTTCCCCCACTTCAGTACATGAAGAAGGATCAGGTGGCCAAACTCCAGACATGTTCACTTCATCCTCTGTTGTCCCAGAAACATCTTCATCCTTATTCAGCACTGTGTCCCCAACAGCACAAACACCTGGAACCAAAGAAAGTCTTGGAACAGATCAGACAACAATATCATCACCTTCAGGAGAACCACCAGTTTCTACAGTCTCTGATGAGGTGCTAAGAAGCTCAATAACAGTCACTCCAAGTTTGCAATCTTTCACATCATCAACCAGTCAGGGTATGGATGATGAAGATGGTGTTATTGAGGTAACGATGGTTGAGTCCAGTCCATCCATCATAGTATCAACCATAACATCTGAAACAGCATCCTTTCTCATCACAAGCGATACAGAAGGTTCTGCAGAAGACACTACTGACTTTACTAAAGACTCAGTCTTCACTACAACTGTTTTCCCTTCAAAGTTGAGTTCACAGTCACCATCAGTTACTGCATTAGATGAATCCAAAACAAGTTCTTCTTCCTCAGCCAATGTTACAGTTGCTTCATCACTTTACAGTACTGACAAACCAACTTCAGTGTCATCTAAAACACAAGAGACTGTTACCATGAGTCAGACAGAGGAAGATTCAGTGAAATCTGAAAAGATTTCTCCCTCCACAACAACTGATGAAGAAAGTTCATCTGAACAGACGGCTGATGCATCAATCAAAGTCACTTCATCTCCTTCTGTTTCATCACTGTTCAGCACAGAGAAGCCAACATCACTGCCAGTTATGGACCAAGACAGTGCTGTCACAGATCAGACTAATGAAACTTCTTCCCCCACTTCAGTAAATGCAGAAGGATCAGGTGGCCAAACTCCAGACATGTTCACTTCATCCTCCTTTGTCCCAGAAACATCTTCATCCTTATTCAGCACTGTGTCCCCAACAGCACAAACACCTGGAACCAAAGAAAGTCTTGGAACAGATCAGACAACAATATCATCACCTTCAGGAGAACCACCAGTTTCTAGAGTCTCTGATGAGGTGCTGAGAAGCTCAATAACAGTCACTCCAAGTTTGCCATCTTTCACATCATCAACCAGTCAGGGTATGGATGATGAAGATGGTGTTATTGAGGTAACGATGGTTGAGTCCAGTCCATCCATCATAGTATCAACCCTAACATCTGAAACAGCATCCTTTCTCATCACAAGCGATACAGAAGGTTCTGCAGAAGACACTACTGACTTTACTAAAGACTCAGTCTTCACTGCAACTGTTTTCCCTTCAAAGTTGAGTTCACAGTCACCATCAGTTACTGCATTAGATGAATCCAAAACAAGTGATTCTTCCTCAGCCACTGTAACAGTTTCTACATCACTTTACAGTACTGACAAACCAACGTCATTGTCATCTAAAACACAAGAGACTGTTACCATGAGTCAGACAGCGGAAGATTCAGTAACTCCAGAGAAAAGTTTGGCTATCACAACAACTGATGAAGAAAGTTCAAGTGAACAGACGACTGATGCATCAATCAAAGTCACTGCATCTCCTTCTGTTTCCTCACTGTTCAGCACAGAGAAGCCAACATTACTGCCAGTTATGGACCAAGACAGTGCTGTCACAGATCAGACTGATGATACGTTAGTACATGAAGAAGGATTAGGTGGCCAAACTCCAGACATGTTCACTTCATCCTCTGTTGTCCCAGAAACATCTTCATCCTTATTCAGCACTGTGTCCCCAACAGCACAAACACCTGGAACCAAAGAAAGTCTTGGAACAGATCAGACAACAATACCATCACCTTCAGGAGAACTACCACTTTCTGCCATCTCTGATGAGGTGCTAAGAAGCCCAATAACATGGACTCCAAGTTTGCCTTCTGTCATTTCATCTACCATTCTGGGTATTGATGAGGATGAAGATGGTATCAGTGATGTAACGATGCTTGAGTCGAGTCCAGCCATCATAGCATCAAAAATAACATCTGAAACAGCATCCTTCCTCATTTCAACATATACAGAAGGTTCTGCAGAAGGCACTACTGACTTTACTAAAGATTCAGTCTTCACTACAACTGTTTTCCCTTCAAAGTTGAGTTCACAGTCATCATCAGTTACTGCATTAGATGAATCCAAAACAAGTTCTTCTTCCTCGGCCACTGTTACAGTTTCTTCATCACTTTACAGTACTGACAAACCAACTTCAGTGTCATCTAAAACACAAGAGACTGTTACCATGAGTCAGACAGAGGAAGATTCAGTGACATCTGAAAAGATTTTTGCCTCCACAACAACTGATGAAGAAAGTTCATCTGAACAGACGGCTGATGCATCAATCAAAGTCACTTCATCCCCTTCTGTTTCATCACTGTTCAGCACAGAGAAGCCAACATCACTGCCAGTTATGGACCAAGACAGTGCTGTCACAGATCAGACTGATGAAACTTCTTCCCCCACTTCAGTACATGAAGAAGGATCAGGTGGCCAAACTCCAGACATGTTCACTTCATCCTCCTTTGTCTCAGATACATCTTCATCCTTATTCAGCACTGTGTCCCCAACAGCACAAACACCTGGAACCAGAGAAAGTCTTGGAACAGATCAGACAACAATACCATCACCTTCAGGAGAACCACCAGTTTCTACAGTCTCTGACGAGGTGCTAAGAAGCTCAATAACAGTGACTCCAAGTTTGCCTTCTGTCATGTCATCTACCATTCTGGGTATTGATGATGAAGATGGTATCAGTGAGGTTACAATGGTTGAGTCTCGTCCTCCCTTCATAGCATCAACCATAACATCTAAAACAGCATCCTTCCTCATCACAACAGATACAGAAGGTTCTGCAGAAGGCACTACTGACTTTACTAAAGACTCAGTCTTCACTACAACTGTTTTCCCTTCAAAGTTGAGTTCACAGTCACCATCAGTTACTGCATTAGATGAATCCAAAACAATTTCTTCCTCAGCCACTGTTACAGTTGCTTCATCACTTTACAGTACTGATCAACCAACTTCATTGTCATCTAAAACACAAGAGACTGTTACCATGAGTCAGACAGAGGAAGATTCAGTGATCCCAACAACCGATGAAGAAAGTTCATCTGAACAGACGACTGATGCGTCAATCAAAGTCACTGCATCTCCTTCTGTTTCATCACTGTTCAGCACAGAGAAGCCAACATCACTGCCAGTTAGTGACCAAGACAGTGCTGTCACAGATCAGACTGATGAAACGTCAGTACATGAAGAAGGATCAGGTGGCCAAACTCCAGAAATGTTCACTTCATCCTCCTTTGTCCCAGATACATCTTCTTCCTTATTCAGCACTGTGTCCCCAACAGCACAAACACCTTCACAAGAACCAACTTCATTGTCATCTAAAACACAAGAGACTGTTACCATGAGTCAGACTGAGGAAGATTCAGTGACATCTGAAAAGAGTTCTGCCTCCACAACAACTGATGTAGAAACCTCAAGTCACCAGACGACTGATGCATCAATCAAAGTCACTGCATCTCCTTCTGTTTCATCACTGTTCAGCACAGAGAAGCCAACATCATTATCTGGATCTGAAGAAAATAGTGGTCGAGAGTATACCACTGCCTCAATGATTCCCTCTACATTTGGAACCTCTCAACCCTTGGCAATCCCCAGTGTCAACTTTATGGAAACATCTACTTACATTGACATGGAGGCCTCTGGTACAGAAGATATGGAGTCAAGTACTGATGGTTCCGGTGAAGATTTACCAACTGAAACCACCGCACAACCCCAGGATGGATTTAGAATAGTAACAGATGAGGCTGAAAAAGATGAACCTGAGAGTACATCTGATATCTTAAGTACTGGCTCCTCAGATTTCTCAAGCACACGTGTTATTGAAGGATTGTCATCAACCCAATCTCCACACATGACGAGCACTGATATTTACATCACTAAGGAGACTTTTACGGAGGATAAGACTTCAAGTGACGGCTTATTTGATGTTTCTACTACTTTTGCACCAGTTACAAGTGAAGTTGCTGCCACAGACCAAATGAAAAATGCATCAACTGACGATGCCAGTACACAGGCACCTACTGGTACTCTGGCTTCTTCTCTTTATAGCACAGAAAAGACTACGCCAATGTTTATAGAAATCCACACCTCAACAGCTCTGAGCAGTTCAGCTGATGTATTCTCTGAGACATCTTCAGAGTTACCATCAGCTGTTTACAACACAGGGATACCAGATACTGAAACGAGTGCAGCATCTCCATCGTTCAGCGTAGAGACACCTTTAACATCTGTCACAGAGAAGCCAAATATCACTGTCATACCTGCCCAGCCAACCGACACATTACTCACCACTGTTAAATCAACAACTTTGACAGACCAGGAGGCGTCTGGTGACCAAACCACTGAGATGTTCACTTCAAAGAGTGTTACGTTTGGTGAAGCAACAGGTGAAACTGAAATCTTTATTTCAGTCACACCAGACTTTCATGAACAGGTTTCCTCACAGGTGTCTGAAATCACTTCTGGTACCTTCACCGTGTCTGAAACAACTCAGCCACCTGCATCAAGCACTGGGAAGGATGGAGTTACTGTCGGTGAACATGTAACACAGAAGTCGTTTACATCTATGTCCTCTCATACAACTGAAGCCTCAGTGAGTGATAACTCTACATTTGACTTCACCACACTTAGCTCTAGCAGTGAAAACAATCAAGATGAACTCCCTTCAATGTCCACCCCGATTCCCTCCATTATATATCAGAGCATCACAGACCAGCAGGTCGTGATAATTACTCCCAGTAGCAGAAAACCCAAGAATGACCTAACTGAACAAACCCCTACCATGGTCTTGCATATGTCTAAACCATCGGCCAGCACGACCGTCATATTCAGAGAGGATGCCAAGGATGAAGATGAGCTGTTCTCTGCAGTTACAGATGGTGTGAGCGAAGGCAACACCATTCCCGAGCTCGTCACCAAAGATGAAACGATCATCGATGCAGATACTATCTCCATGGTGCCCTCTCAAGATCACCCCACCATCCAGACGGAAGAAGCTGGAGGCATCACAGCGATTACGATGACGCAAACACTGGAGCGAACGGTAGAACCAGAGGGTTCAGGAAGTGATAGTCCCACCTTTTTCACCACTTCACCTACAACAACATTCACAGAAGATTCACAGTCTACTTCAAATACATCAGCTGTGGAACCCGTTTCTTCTATTGAGACATCGAGTGAAGAGATGGTCACATCGTCACTGCATGCTCTCTCAGTTACCATGGTGTCCACAAAGTCAGGCTTTGAGGAAGCAAATGATTTAACTACTCCAGATACAGTTTTCCCCAGCGAGGCTCATACCAAATCACTGTCAGAGCAGATCACAGAAAATGCCAAGGATTCATCTTCATCCTTATTCAGCACTGTGTCCCCAACAGCACAAACACCTGGAACCAAAGAAAGTCATGGGACAGATCAGACGACAATACCATCACCTTCAGGAGAACCACCAGTTTCTACAGTCTCTGATGAGGTGCTAAGAAGTTCAGTAACTTTGACTCAAAGTCCACCTTCTGTCATATCGTCAACAATAAAATCTGAAACAGCATCCTTCCTCATGACAACAGACACAGATAGTTCTGCAGAAGGCACTGCTGACTTTACTACAAACTCAGTCTTCACTACAACTGTTTTCCCTTCAAAGTTGAGTTCACAGTCACCATCAGTTACTGCATTAGATGAATCCAAAACAAGTTCTTCCTCAGCCACTGTTACAGTTGCTTCATCACTTTACAGTACTGACAAACCAACTTCATTGTCATCTAAAACACAAGAGCCTGTAACCACTAGTGCAGAAGATTCAGTGACATCTGAAAAGAGTTCTGCCTCCACAACAACTGATGAAAAAAGCTTAAGTGAACAGATGACTGATGCATCAATCAAAGTCACTGCATCTCCTTCTGTTTCATCACTGTTCAGCACAGAGAAGCCAACATCACTGCCAGTTAGAGACCAAGACAGTGCTGTCACAGATCAGACTGATGATACTTCTTCCCCCACTTCAGTACATGAAGAAGGATTAGGTGGCCAAACTCCAGACATGTTCACTTCATCCTCTGTTGTCCCAGATACATCATCATCTAAAACTAACTTTGTCACAGCCTCAACACCAGGTGAAACCGGAGGCTCAGTCACACCATCTTCCAGTGAGAAGTTTGTCGTCCGAACAGGTGAAACAGAACAAGCCACGCCCACATCCACAGCTATAAAAGCCACACATACTGACACAACGGATAAAAGTTCCTCCTTTTCTGCTGTTACACCTGTGTCAATTGAACCTAGAACGGTTAAAACATCCAGTGAAGAATCTGATGATAATTCCACGGGTTCTGATCACTCTGAGGAAGGCTCTGGGATGTCTACATCCTGGACTAAGTTAGCTGTTACTGTGAGTGAATCAGCAGTATCTGAAAAACAAGTCACATCCACAGTGTCCTCACTGTTCAGCACTGAGAAAGCCACCGTTGCACCTGACTCGGTAGATATGGATGCAACTCTCCAGACTGGTGTAACGGCCTCTTCGCTGGAAGATAAAGCTTCTCAACAACCAAGCCAAGCTCCTTTTACTAAAGAAATGACAACTGATCATCAAGGGAGCTCAGGTGAAGACAGTGAAGTCCAGGGAACTTCAACTTCTGATGAAATAGTAGGTTCAACGGGGCCTTTTGAGGCTACATCTATAACTCCAGAATCTAAACCTGAAAAGTCTACAAAACCTGAAGAAGAAACAGCCGTTGTTGAGTCAAGCTCAGCAAATCCATCAGAGAGTTCAAGTGAACAAGCTCAAAATACTATCTCCTCTACTGTCTCGTCACTGGTCAGCCCTGAGGCTCCATTGGTGGCCTCCATATTGGATTCCACCGATAAAGACACTCCATCGTCTGAGAATGAGGACATCTCTGTATCACCAGGAACACGTGTTAATCCAGAGGATGGTTCAAGTGACGAGACATCGACTGTCTTTGATTCTGACTCCGTCGCTCCATCCCAGTCTGGTACAGTTAAGATCGATAGCATCGCCCCAACTGATCAGCGAGCCCCTGACTCTACATATGAACCAACCACAGACGTGAACTCAGCTAAGACCTTATTCAGCGAACCATACACGACACGGCGCCCTGCTGAGACCAGCGCCAACAAGTCAACAGTGACGCCAACATCTCTTGAGTCAGGATCAACGAGCTCTGAACGTGAAGACGCTGAAGGTTCAGACCAAACGATCATGAATCTACACACTGCTGTAACACAGGCTGCTGAAATGTCTGCAAGCCCACAGAGTAAAACAGCAGTTACCCCAATCCCAGCTGACCAAAGTCCAGATGTCCCTTCCACATTAGCACCATCACAGCCTGATGTTATGGTCCAATTTGCTACGACAGTTCCCTCGGTACGACGCCTAACAACTCCGCAGGAATCGTTTGAACAAGTGAAGTCGGAGATCACGCTAACCCACCGTCCTGACGCTGATCTTTCCTCTCACCATGTGTCGCTGACCACAACAACTCACCCCATTTTTGAAAGTCGCGAAACAATCCAGACGACAACAACTCTGCCTGTTGTTTCTTCTGTGGCTGAAGCTGTGTCCTCCTCCCTTGAAGACAGCATAGTTAAACCGACTCTAGAGGTTTCATCAGTTAGCACTACTGAAAGTAATCCAGAAGAAGAGGCCACTCGGTCGTCTATAGTCGCAGGAGCTATTGCTGCCTTGCCTTCTTCATCAACTCCCGTGAGTGCATCATCTTCCTCCAGTTCTGAGAGCAGCTCAGAAGAAAACATGGCCACAGAAAGCACGAGTAATGAGTTTGGTAACAACACTGCTGAGCTTCCATCAGCCCCGTCTAAATCACCACATGTCCTTGGCACTGGGAGCGAAAGTGTCTCTGTGAAGCCTGACAGTGTTTCTGCTGAGATGATGACAGATAAACCACAGATTGACAGTACAGAGTCGATCAAGACTGTATTCAAGGTCGATTCTACCACAGATCCTAAGGTGGAGAACATCACCGGGGACAGAATTGAAGGACAGTTCTCGGCTTACACTGAAACGCCCACAAGAACCGTGGACGGTGAACAGTCACCATCGGTTCCATCTGTGGCTTCCTCCCCGTCATATTTTTACGGTGACGACCTGGACATCGACTTAACTGCACCTCCGTCGTTTGTTGAGGTTAAACCTCCAATAAGAGCGGAGGAAGTCACCGTAACGCCAGACGCAGGATTCGATTTGGGACACACTGTTGTCGGCGAACCTGTCGAAATTGCAGGTATGTGTTTTTCAAACAGCCTGAATTTGTAATTCAAGAAGAAATGTTTACTGAACTCCACACACACTCTTCTTCTCCAAACAGCAACATGTACAGAAGACCTTTGCCTGAACGGGGGAACTTGCCACAAGAGCGGTGTTCTCCTCACATGCAGCTGTGCTCATGGATACGGCGGCGCTCGCTGTGACACAGGTGAGGAAAACACGATGATAACGCAATATCGCTCTGCGTTAGCTAGCTAAAGCGTAAGTTTTAAAGGTGAAGTAAGTAGTTTATAGTGACATCTAGAGGAGAGGCTGAAATTTACAACAACGAACTGCTCCTCTGCTCACCCCCTCCCTTCCCTGAGCGCTACGGTATCCTCAGCCGGTCAAATGTCGTCCTTGTGGTCTTTCTCTGTGTCAGCAGATGAGGTTCTAGTATTTATTCAGATGTATAAGTGTAGTCTTTTGTATATCTTATCTGCTCCGTCAGTGGAGGCGGGACTTCCGTTACAAGTAAAGCGACGCTTGATTTGTTCTCTCGCGTTTGTCCTTACAGGCTCCCGTAGAAACATGGCGTCTCGCTGCTAACAGTGGCTATGCAACAGCGGCCCGCGACCGTGTTATTTTACATGACTTTTTGAAACACTACGAAAATGAAACAAAAACTATTATACAGCGACGAGACAATGCAGGAGCACATAATATGTATAAAAAAGTGGATTTTGGGTTCATATAAACCCATAAATACTACGCAGTGTCCCTTTAATGACGTCCATCTGTTCTGCAGATATTGACGAGTGCCAGTCAAACCCTTGCCGCAATGGAGGCACATGTGTCGACGGGCTGGCTTGCTTCACCTGCGTCTGCCTCCCGAGCTACTCCGGCCTGTTTTGTGAGGAGGGTAAGTTTGTGATTATTGCTGATTGACAATGTGCGGTGCACGTGGTGGAGTAGCGGTTAGCACTGTTGCTTTACAGCAGAAAGACCCAGGGTTATCTCTGGGTACTCTCCATCTTTTTTCTACCAATAATTTTAGTTTCAGTTGAAACATTCTCTACTTGGATCTCGTTGTAAGGTCGTATTCAGAGATACTCTATGCCTCAGGTATGCAGCGCTGAGTCACTTCTTCATTATTTACATCCATACTTTGGTTTTCCCAGTCGTTCCCCCACTTTCATCCCGAGCGTGTTGAACTCAGGGCATCATCTGCCTTGGCCCTGACTTCTCGGTGTCTACACCCTAAATGTTGTCAGTATCACTCATGAGTGAATCACACCCAGTCTGTGTACACAGGCACAGCTGCTGTCTTACAACACTGTGCCAGAGGAAAAGGACAAAATGTAATTTGAAGATGAATCAGGCAGAGAAGAATTCTTCCTCTGGTTTTATCTTGTTTTGTTGTTGTTGTTTTGTCTGAGGTTAGATTGAGGTGGAAAGTTGGCCAATACAACATAATATGGCTCAGACCGCATTCATTTACTGCCTCCTTTATTACTTCCTTGCCTGTCAGTGCTGGTGTTAGAAACTATAGAAACTAATCCGTCCTCATGCTTATCTTTTATCTTAATTAGAGACAATTGAGCGTCTGATAACATCAGACCTGTGGGGCTGGTATTCTCAGGTTAGAAGATGGTAAATTAGATGGACGCAGCTAAAAGTTTATCCTGTTCCGTTCTCCCTCAGATACAGAAGTGTGTGAATATGGCTGGCATAAGTTCCAGGGCCACTGCTACAAGTACTTCCCCCACAGGAGGAACTGGGACACCGCAGAGAGAGAGTGTCGCATGCACGGCGCTCACCTCACCAGCATCGTCTCTCACGAGGAGCAGCAGTACGTCAACCGTAAGTCAAAGGTCACAGTCGGAGATAAGTGAAAAGTTCTGCGTTTCACCTTCTGTAACCGAGGAGAGTCTAAAAGGAGAAATCTAATCTGTGTCTCACTCTCTTGGACAAGGTCTTGGACAGGATTACCAGTGGCTTGGCCTGAACGATAAGATGTTTGACAGCGACTTCCGCTGGACCGATGGCAGCACCGTGGTAAGAGAAGAACTCCTTTCTCACTTCTTATTTTTGCCTTCACAAACACTGGCACAGGAACAGTGTAGGCAGTCAGAGAAGTATAATGTGGCCTTAAATGTGATATAGAACATGCCGTGAAGGCAACATTAGATGTTTTCATTCACCGTGAACCCAGAAACAAGAAAACAAGCAGCACTCGACATGACCCCGCGCCCCTTAAAGACAGGAAAGTGGCTAATTACTATGTGCACTGGTGTTGTACAGACTGATGTCCTCACTTCAAAGTTAATCCTCTAGGACCAGAGATAGGGGAAGCATGGAAGACAGCCTGGGGGGGTGGGGGGGGGGTTCAAAGATAAGCACAGACCGCCTATGAAGGTCCTTGCTCAGCTGAGAGATTGAGGGGTGATCGGGGGGGGGGGGGGGGGGGGGGGTGTGAGCAGGGGTGTATGCAGGAGTTTGGCAGGCGTAGACAGGTATGGACCCCCTCTGACCCCCCGCTCACATTAGGGGGCCCAGAGGGGGGCCATGAGACAGGAAGACACAGATGGACAACACCTGTGCTCAGCCTCACAAAGAGAAACAAACTGGGACAGCAGCAGCAGCACAGGGGGGTCTTAGTGGGTGATCACCTCCAGAGGACTTCACTGCAATACTGAGTAAATGTTGTTGAGACTACATTTTAAAAAAGGTGTTAAGTATTTAAAATGTCAGAGTTTATCCTTTATATTTTTGTTGTGTCTAATTAATTAATTAATTGATAGATTATTAACTACAGAAGGCTCCAGGTTAAAGTGTGTTTTAAAGTTTGATTATTTTGATGAGGATGTCGACCTGCTGGGCTATTTGTTGTGAAGTAATCAGAGCAGGAAGTCAGTGTGTGTGTGTATTTGTGTGTGTGTGTGTTTGTTTGCTAACCATAATGACAGGGTGGCTGAGCCTCAGGGGATGATTGGAAGAATGTGTGTGTGTGTGTGGGGGGGGGGTCACAGCTTTGAAGAAACTGTTTGAACTTTGAACATTTCGCTGAGAGACGACAGGTAGCACCAATTCCAACACTACAGCTGTGTGTGTGTGTGTGTGTGTGTGTGTGTGTGTGTGTGTGTGTGTGTGTGTGTGTGTGTGTGTGTGTGTGTGTGTGTGTGTGTGTGTGTGTGTGTGTGTGTGTGTGTGTGTGTGTGTGTGTGTGTGTGCGTGCGCACGCTCTTGCACACTTGTACATGTGGAATTCTGTGCCTGAGGAGTAATTCATGCAGACGGTGAAGACGTGACATCGTGACACCGTCGCGTTTGTCTGTTATCACGAGAACACACGTAACACGGATGCTGCTCCTCGTGACAGTAGAGTGACTGTAACATCATCATCATCTGTCACATGTGTCTTATTTTGTGTGATTTGTGTCTCCTCAGGTCTACAGAGGAGTGATAGTGTCATTGCTTATCTTAGATAGATGCTGTTACTCCCTCTTGTGGCCATCAATAAAACAAAGATAGTGAAGGGACACAGCAAACACAGCTCTGTTTTATTTGGAATGAGATGAGAAAGAGTTGCACTGATTTGCGTGCACTTTAAAATAGATTTACACTAATCATCGCCTTTATTCTCTGCTGTCGTTATTTCAGCAATATGAAAACTGGAGGCCCAACCAGCCCGACAGCTTCTTCTCCTCGGGCGAGGACTGTGTGGTGATGATCTGGCACGAGGACGGACAGTGGAACGACGTTCCCTGCAACTATCACCTCACCTTCACCTGCAAGAAGGGCACAGGTAAACCACACGCTGCAGCACAAATCTTTACCCTTTTTTTATTTTCAAATTGACTTTACTGTTTTTTACAAACGCTGTCCCTGGCTCCTCAGTGGCCTGCAATCAGCCTCCTCTGGTGGAGAACGCACGAACCTTTGGTAAAAAACGCGAGCGCTACGAGATCAACACGCTGGTGAGGTACCAGTGTCGCTCAGGCTTCA